>NC_052076.1:74244658-74581831 GCF_015852505.1 Tachyglossus aculeatus
TCCAGGTACCTCTCTGCCTCCCGGCCCTGGTCCACCTCTGCGTCTATGACCTGGTCGCCCCCTGCCTCTCGGGCCCTGGCCCCGCTCTGCATCTCAGCCTGGTCCTCCTGATCCCTGCCTAGGTACCTCTGTGCTTCCTGGCCCTGGTCCCACTCTGCTCTCCCCGCCCTGATCCCCGTCTGCCTCCCGGCCCTGGGACATCTATGACTCCCGGCCCTGGTCTCCCTCACCTCCAGGCCATGGTCCCTCTCTCCCGTCCGTCTCTGGCCCACCTCTACCTCCCGGCCCTGATCCCCATGTCTCCCGACCTAGGTTCCACTCTGCCTCCTGGCCCTGGTCACCCTCTGCCCAACTGCCCTGGTGCCCCTCTGCCTCTTGGCCCTGGTCCCCCTTTTTCACGATACAGGAAGCCTTCTGCCTCCCAGCCCTGGTCCCTCTCTGCCTTAAGGCCCTGGTCCCCCCTCTACCTCCCAGCCCTTCTCGCCACCGCTTCTCCGCCTTGGTTCCCCTTTGCCTCCCAGCCCAGGTAACACTCTGCTTCTTGCCCACGTTTCCCTCTGCCTCCCGGCCCTGGTCCCCCATCTCCCGGCCAAGGACCCCTCTGCCTCCCGGCCATAGCGCCCCTCTGCCTCCCTGTTCTGGTAAGCCACCTACCTCTCAGCCCTGCGTCCCCTCTGCCGACCCGCCCTGGTCTCCCTCTACCTCCAGGCCCTTGGTTCTCTCTCCGTCCCAGCTCTGGATCCCCTCTACCTCACAACCTTGTTCCCCTGTCTCACGGCCCAGGTCCCTATCTAATTTCCCAGCCCTGGTACAGATGTCACTCAGGACCAGGTACCCCTCTGCCTCCCAAATCTTGATCCCCCTCTGCTGCCCTGCCGTGGTCCCCCTCTCCTCCCGGCCCTGGGTCCCCCTACAAACTCCTGGCCCTGGTCCCCCTACTCCTGGCCCCGGGTACCCCTTCTAAATCCTGTCTCTGCTCCCCCTCTGCCTCCAGCCCCTGGTCCCCCCAGGCTTCTTGGGAAGTAAGGGGAACTAGGGCTGGCAGCACAGGGGGAACCAGGGATGCTGCTGCCCGGATTGTCTTTGATCCAGAAACGCTCTAGGCATGTTACTCCCCTCCTCAAAAATCTCCAGTGGCTACCAATCAATCTGCGCATCAGGCAGAAACTCCTCACCCTGGGCTTCAAGGCTCTCGATCACCTTGCCCCCCCCCCACCTCACCTCCCTTCTCTCCTTCTACAGTCCAACCCGCAACCTCTGCTCCTCTGCCGCTAATCTCCTCACCGTACCTCGTTCTCGCCTGTCCCGCCATCGACCCCTGGCCCATGTCATCCCCCGGGCCTGGAATGCCCTCCCTCTGCCCATCCGCCAAGCTAGCTCTCTTCCTCCCTTCAAGGCCTACTAAAGGCTCACCTCCTCCAGGAGGCCTTCCCAGACTGAGCCTCTTCCTTCCCCCCTCCCCTGTGTCCCTCTGCCATCCCCCCCCATCTTACCTCCTTCCCTTCCCCAAAGCACCTGTATATATGTATTTATGTTTGTACATATTTATTACTCTATTTATTATTTATTTATTTTGCTTGTACATATCTATTCTATTTATTTTATTTTGTTAGTATGTTTGGTTTGTTCTCTGTCTCCCCCTTTTAGACTGTGAGTCCACTGTTAGTGTAGGGACTGTCTCTATTTGTTACCAACTTGTACTTCCCAAGCGCTTAGTACAGTGCTCTGCACACCGTAAGCGCTCAAGTAAATAAGATTGATTGATTGATTGATTGATTGATTGGGAGGCAGATGGTGACCAGAGCAATATGGCTGGGGGGGACCAGGGCCAAGAGGCTGAGAGGTACCTAGTCTGGAGACGGTGGACCAGGGCCAAGAGGCAGAGGGGGACCAGGGGCCGAGATGTGGGTAGGAGAAGGGGCGCTGGAGGCACAGGAGGGGACCAGGGACCTGTGGCGGGGAAACTGAGGGACCATGACCAGGAGGTAGAGCGGGACCAGGGCAGGGCGGCAGGGGAGGGACCATGGTCCAGTAACGCAGAGGAGTACCAAGGCCGGTAGGATGGGGGGACCAGGGCCAGGAGCCAGAGGAGCTCAGGGCTGGTTAGAACAGGGGGATCAGGGGGCTGGGAGGTAGAGGGGGACCCATGTCCGGGACGGAGAGAGGACCCAGTGGCCTGGAGGTAGAGGGAGGCCAAGGCCGGGGAGGCTCAAAGGGTCCAGGCGCCGGGAGACGGGGGACAGGTCGGGAGGCAGAGGGGGGACCAGGGTCAGGAGGCAGAGGGGTGACCAGGTCCACGAAATGGTGATCAGGGTTGGCAGGCAGAGGGGTACCTCTTGCCTCCCTGCTCATGTGTCCTCCCGCTTCTTGGAGGTAAAGGGGAACATAGGGCCGAAGGTCAGTGGGGAACCAGGGACGTGAGGCAGGGGTGACCAAGACAGGGAGGCAGACGGGGTACCTGGGCTGGGAAACAGGGGGACCTAGGCTGGGAAGTAGAGGGTCCCAGGACCGGGATGGAGAGAGGGGCCAGGGCCTGGAGGTAGAGGGAAACAAGCGCTGGTAGAACAGGGGGACGAGGGCCAGGAAGTAAATGGAACACATGGCCGGGACGGAGAGAGACCCACTGGTCTGGACGGAGAGGGAGGCCAGGGCTTGAGGTACAAGGCCACGAGGGCTGGGAAGAACTGTGGCACCATGCCGGTAGGCAGAGAGGGACCAGGTCCGGGCGGAATATGGGGACCAAGGCAGGGAGCTGAACGTGAAATAGGGCCGGAGGGAGAAGGGGACCTGGTGCAGAAGGTCGGGGGGGACCAAAGCCAGAAGTTAAGTGGGACCAGGGCTGAAAGGCAGAGCGGGACAAGGATCGGGATGCAGAGGGGGACCGGGGCTTGGAGGCAGAGGGGGACCTGGGCCAGAAGGCAGAGGAGTATCTGGTTTGGGAGACATTAGTACCAGGGCTGGGAAATAAAGAGGTACCTGGGCCGTGAGGTGGGGAGACCACGTTCCTGAGGTAGAGGGGACACAAGACTAGAAGAGAGAGAGACCCCAGGGCCTGGGGGTAGAGGGAGACTAGGGCCGGGTGGCAGAATGGGAGCAGGGCCGAGAGGCAGAGGGGGACCAGGGCCAGGAGGCAGAGGGGTACCTGGGTCGGGCGACAGGGGGACCATGGCTGGGAGGTAGAGGGGACCCATGACCAGGATGGAGAGAGACCCAAGGGCCTGGATACAGAAGGAGACCAGGGCCAGGAGGCACAGAGGGACCAGAGCCTGGAGGCAGAGGGGGAACAGGGCCAGGAGGCAGTGGCAGACCAGGGCTGGGAGGCAGAGGGGTACCTGGGCCGGGAGACGGAGGACCAGGGCTGGGAGACAGAGGGGGAAAAGGGTCAGGAGCCGGCTGGGTAAATAGGCCGGGAGGTAAAGGGGACCAGGGCCGAGAGGCGGGGCAGACCAAGGCAGGGATGCAGAGGGGGACCTGGACTGGGAGGCAGAGGGGGACAAGTGCTGGGAGGCTTAAGGGGACCATGCCCAGAAGGCAGAGGGGGACCATGGCCAGGAGGCAGAGGGTTACCTGGGCCAGGAGGCAGAGGGGTACAATGGCCAGGAGGTAGAGGATTACCTGGGTCGGTTGACGGGGACCAGGGCATAGAGGAAGATGGGGAGCAGGGCCAGGAGGCAGAGGGGTACATGGCCAGGAAGCATAGGGGGACCAGGCCCTGGTGGCAGAGGGAGACCGGGGCCAGGAGGCAGAGGAGTACCTGTGCCTGAAGAGAGGGGGACCAGAACCGGGAGGCAGAGGGGTACCTGGGCCGTCAGACAAGGGGACCAGGGCCGGGAGGTAGAGAGGACCCAGGGCAGGGACGGAGAGAAACCCAAGGACCTGAAGGTAGAGGGAGACCAGAACCAAGAGGCACAGAGGAACCAGGGCCGGGAGGCACAGGCGGACCAGGGCCAGGAGGCAGAGGCGTACCTGGGCCGGGAGACAGGTGGACCAGGACAGGGAGGCAGGGGGTACCTGGGCCGGGGGACAAAGGGGCCAGGGCTGGGAGGCAGAGGGGGACCAGGGCAAGGCGGCAGTGGGGGACTAGGGCCAGGAGGCAGAGGGGTACCTGGGCCGGGAGGTAGAAGGGAACTAGGGCCGGGAGGAAGAGAGGGACTAGGGTCAGTAGGTAGAGGAGTACCTGGGCCGGAATGCAAAGGGGGATCAGGCCTGAGAAGCAGGGCAGAAAAGGGCAGGGAGGCAGAGGGGGACCAGGACCTGGAGGTAGAGGGGGACCAGGGTCGGAGGCAGAGGGTTACCTGGGCCGGGAGAAAGGGGACCTAGACCGGGAGGTAGAGGGGACCCATGGCCGGGACGGAGAGAGACCCAATGGCCTGGAGGTAGAGGGCCAGGAGGCTCACAGGGACAAGGGGCCGGGACAAGGGACAAGGGACAGGGACAAGGGCCGAGAGGTGGGGAGCGACCAAGTCAAAGAAGCAGAGGCGGACCAGGGCTGGGAGGCAGAGGGGGACCTTGACCGGGAAAAAGGTGGACTAGGTGCCCGAGGAAGAGTAGGCCCATGTCCGCAAGTTAGAGGAGACTCCAGCCCAGGAAGGAGAGCGGGACCAAGGCTGGGAGGTAGAGGGGGGACCAGGGGCCGGTGTTAGAAGGATACCTGGGCCAGGAGACAGGGGGACCAGGGCTGGGAGTTCAAGGGGAACCAGAGCCGGGAGGCAGAGAGGCACCAGGGCAGGGTGTCGGGGGGGACCAGGGCGAGGAGGCAGAGGGGTACCCCGGCTGGTAGATGGGGGACCAGGGTCAGGAGGCAGAGGGGGACCAGGGCCAGGAGGCAGAGGGGGACCAGGGCAGGGCAGCAGTAAGGGACGAAGGCCAGGAGGCAGCGGGGTGCCTGAGCCGGGAGAAGGGGGAGCAGGGCCCGGAGGAAGAGGGGGCCCGGGGCCAGGATGGCAGAATGGTACCTGGGTCAGAAGGCAAAGGGGGACCAGCGCCGAGGAAAGGAGGGGGACAAGAGCCCGGAGGCAGAGGGGGACCAGGTTCTGGAAACAGAGGTGGACCATGGCCAAGAGACAGAAGGGCATCTGGGCCAGGAGATGGGGGACCAGGGTCAGGAGGCAGAGGGGGACCAGGGTCGGCAGGCAGAGGGTTTCCTCTGACTCCATGCTCTTGTCCCCGCCACTTCTTGGAAGTAAAGGGGAACTAGGGCTGATAGGCACAGGGGAACCAGGGATGGGAGCCAGACGGGGCCGAGGGCAGGGTGGCAGGGGGGACCAGGGCCAGGAGACAGAGGGGTACCTGGACAGGGAAATGGGGGACCAGGGCCGAGAAGCTGGGGGGACAAGGGCCTGTAGGCAGAGATGGACCAGGACCAGGAGGCAAAAGAGTACCTGGTCCGGGAGACAGGGGACCAGGGCCCAGAGCCGGAGGGGTAACAGGGCCGGTAGATGGGGGACCAGGACCAGGAGGCAAAGGGGGACCAGGGCCAGAAGGCTGAGGGGTACCTGGGCCAGAAGGCAGAGGGGTACACGGGCCGGTAGACGGGGGAACAGGGCCGGGAGGCAGAGGGGCACCTGGTCCAGGAGGCAGAGGGGTACCTGGGCAGGGAGATGGGGGACCAGGGCCGGGAGACAAAGAGGGACCAAGGCCGATAGACCGGGGCACCAGGGCTGGGAGGTATAGGGGTACCTGGGCCGGGAGACAGTGGGACTAGGGCTGAAAAGCAGAGGGGAACCAGGGCCGAGAGGCAGGGTTGACCAGGTCAGAGAGGCAGAGGCCGTCTAGGGCCGGGAAGCAGAGGAGGACCAGGGAGGGAAGGCAGAGGGAGACCAGGGCCCAAGAGGCAGAGGGGGTACCTGCAGTAGGATGCAGGGGGACCTAGACTGGGAGGTAGAGTGACCCAGGGCCGGGAAAGAGAGAGGTGCCATGGTCTGGAGGTAGAGGGAGAACAGGGCTGGTAGAACAGGGGGACTAGGGCCGGGAGGTAGAGGGGACCCTTGGACAGCAGGGAGAATCACCCAGTGACCTGGAGGTAGAGGGAGGCCAGAGCCGGGAGGCTCAAAGGGACTAAGGCTGGGAGGCTTAGGGGGACCAAGGCCTGGAGGTAGAAGGGGACCAGGGCCAGAAAGCAGAGGGGTACCTGGGCCTGGAGAAGGGGGATCAGGGTTGGGAGGTAGAGAGGGACCAGGGCCGAGAGGCGGAGGGTACCAGGGTATGGAGGCAGAGGGGGGACAAGAGGCGAGAGGTCGGGAGGGACAAGGTCAGGGAGGCAGAGGGGGACATGGGCTGGGAGAAAGATGAGGACAAGGGGCGGGAGGCAGAGGGGTACCTGGGCCTAAAGGCCTAAGACAACCAGGTCAGAGAGGCAGTGGCCGGCCAGGGCCGGGAAGCAGAGGGGGACCGGGGCAGGGAGGCAGAGGGGGACCGGGGCCGGGAGTTAGAGGGGTATCAGGGCTGGGAGCTAGAGGGGTATCAGGGCCGCGAGGCAGGGGGACCAGGGCCGGGAGGTAGAGGGGGACCAGTGCGGACAGGCAGAGGGGGACCAGTGCGGGGAGGCAGAAGTGGACCAGGGCCAGGATGTAGAGGGGTTCCTGAGTCCGGAGACAGGGGGCCCAGGGCCTGGATGTATAGGGGACCCAGGGCTGGGATGGAGAGAAGGGTCAGGGCCAGGAGGTAGAAGGTGACGAGGGCTGGCAGGGACAGGGGGACCAGGGCCCGGAGGCAGAGGGTGACCAGGGCCCAGAGGTACAAGGCAACGAGGGCTGGGAAGCACCGGGGCACCATTCCGGTAGGCAGAGAGGGATCAGGTCCGGGCGGGAGATTTGGACCGAGGCAGGGAGGTAGAGGTGAACGAGGGCCAGAGGGAGAAGGGGATCAGGACCGGAACGTTGGGGGGGACAAGAGTCAGAGAGTAACGTGGGACCAGGGCTGAAAGTCCCTACTGAGAGCTCACCTCCTCCAGGAGGCCTTCCCAGACTGAGCCCCTTCCTTCCTCTCCCCCTCGTCCCCCTCTCCATCCCCCCATCTTACCTCCTTCCCTTCCCCACAGCACCTGTATATATGTAATAAATATGTTTGTACATATTTATTACTCTATTTATTTATTTTACTTGTACATATCTATTCTATTTTATTTTGTAGTATGTTTGGTTTTGTCTCCCCCTTCTAGACTGTGAGCCCACTGTTGGGTAGGGACCGTCTCTATATGTTGCCAATTTGTACTTCCCAAGCGCTTAGTACAGTGCTCTGCACACAGTAAGCGCTCAATAAATACGATTGATGATGATGATGATGATGAAAGGCAGACATGGACAAGGGCCAGGAGGTAGAGGGGTACCAGGGCCGAGAGGCGGGGTGGGGGAGCAGGCAGGGTGTCAGAGCAGGACCAGGGCCAGGAGGTAGAGGGGTACCAGGATTGGGAGACAGAGGGGGACCGGGGCCGAGAAGCGGGGGGGACCAGGGCAGAGAGGCAGAAGGGTACCTGGGCCGGAAGACAGTGGTACCAGGCCCGGGAAGTAGAGGGGTTCCTGGGCCATGAGACAGGGGGACCAGGGTCGGGAGGTTTAAAGGGAGCAGGGCCGGGAGGCAGAGGGTGACCAGGGCCTGGAGGCAGAGGGTGACCAGGCCTGGAGGCATAGGGCGACGGGGCCAGGAGGCAGAGGGGTACCTGGCCCGGGAGATGGGGGAACCTATGCCGGGAGGTAGAGTGGACACAGGGCCAGGACGGAGACAGGGGCCAGGGTCTGGAGATAGAGGGAGACCATGGCTGGCAGAACAGGGGGACCAGGGCCGGGAGGTAAAGGGGTACCTGGGCCGGGAGACAGGGGGACCTGGACCAGGAGTCAGAGAGGGACCAGGGTCGGGAGGTAGAACGGGACCAGGGTCGGGAGGCAGAGGAGGTTCAGGGCCGGGAGGCAGAATGGTACCTGGGCTGGGAGACAGGGGGATCAGGGCTGGGATGTGGAGGAGTAACTGAGCAGAGAGTTGGGGGACCAGGGCAGGGAGGCAGAGGGTAACCAGGGCCAGGAACCAGAGGCATACCTGGGCCGGGAGGTAGAGTGGGACCAGGGCAGAGAAGTTGGGGGGACCAGGGTCAGTAACTAGAGGGGGACCTGGACCAGGAAACAGGAGGACCAGAGCTGAGAAGCAGAAGGGGACCATGGCCGAGAGGCAGGGGGTGACCATGTCATAGATGCAGAGGCTGACCTGGTCCGGAAGGCAGAGGGGTACCTGGGCTGGGAGGCAAAGGGGGACCAGGACGGAGATGTGGGGGGCGACAAGGGCAGGGAGGCAGAGGGGGGCCAGGGCCGGGAGGCAGAGGGGGGACCAGGGCTGGGAGGCCGAAGGGAACCAGGTCCTGAAGGCAGAGAGGGACCAAGGCTAGGAGGCAGAGGGGTACCTAGGCCGGGAGACAGGGGGACCAGGGCGGGTAGGCAGAGGGGTCCAGTGCTAGGAGGCAGAGGGGTACCTAGCCTGGAAGACAGGGGGACCAGGGCCGGGAGGTAGAAGCGGTCCAGGGTGGGGAGGCAGAAGGTGACCAGGGTCAGGAGGTAGAGGGGAACCTGGGCCGGAAGACAGGGGAACCAGGGCCGAGAGTCAGAGGGGGATCAGGGCAGGGAGAGAGGGGGAACAAGGCCGAGAAGCAGAGGGCGACCAGGGCCGGGAGGCAAATGGGGACCAGGGCGGATAGGCAGAGGGGGACCAGGGCCAGGAGGCAGAGGGGTACCTACGCCGGGAGACAGGGGGACCATGTCCAGGAGGTAGAGGGTACAGATGGTTAGGACACAGACTCACCCAAGGGCCTGTAGGTTGCAGGAAACCAAGGCTAGGAGGCCATGGGGGACCAGGGCCAGGAAGCAGAAGGTTACCTGGGTCGGGAGGCAGAGGGGGAGCAGGGCTGGGAGGCCGAAGGGAACCAGGGCCTGAAGGCAGAGGGGGACCAGGGTCGAGAATCGGGGGGGCAATGGCAGGGAGGCAGAGGGAGACCAGGGCCAGGAGGCCGAGGAAGACCAGGGCCGGGAGGCAGATGGGGACCAGGGCAGGTAGGCAGAAGGGGACCAGGTCCAGGAGACAGAGGGGTACCTGGGCCGGGAGGCCGAGGGACCAGGGCAGGGACCTGTGCCTCCTGGCCCTGGTCCCCCTCTACCCCCAGGCCCTGGTCCCCCTCTACCTCCCAACACTGGTTCCTTTGAGCCTCCCAGCCCTGCCCCCGCGTCTCCTGGCCCAGGTACCCTTCTGCCTCCCGTCTCTGGTGCCCTGTCTAACGGACCTGATCCCCCTCTGCCGCCCTGACCTTGTCCCCCATGCTTCTCGGCCCTGGTCCCACTTTGCGTCCCGGCCCAGGTAACCCTCTGCCTCCTGCCTCTAGTTCCCCTCTGCCTTCTGGCCCTGGTCCACCGTCTACCGGCCCGGGTACTCCTCTGCCTCCCGACCCAGGTCACCCCCAGCCTCCCGATCCTGGTCCCCCTCTGCCTCCCTGCCCTGGTTCCCCTGTGCCTCACAGCCCTAGTTCCCCTGTGCCTCACAGCCCTAGTTCCCCTTTAGTTCCAAGAAGCGGCGGGACAAGGGCAGGGAGGCAGAGGAACCGATCAGCCCGCAGGACCTGGTCCCCGTTTCCCAGCCCTGGTCCCCCTCTGCCTTCCGACCCTGGTCCCCCGTCTCACGACCCAAGTACCCCTCTGCCTCCTGGCCCTGGTCCCCCTCTTCTTCCAGGACCTGGTCACCCTCTGGCTCATTGCCCTTGTCCCCCACCGCTTCTCGACCCTGGTCCCCATTTTCCTTACGGCCTCTGCCTCCTGGCCCTGGTCCCCCTCATCCTCCCAGCTCTGATCCGCCATCTCCCGGCCCAGGTACCCCGCTGCCGCCTGGCCCTAGTCCCCCATTGCCTCTTGGCCCTGGTCCCCCACTGACTCCCGGCCCTGGTCCCCCTGTCTCCCGGCCAGGGACCCTTCTGCCTCCTGGCCCTGGTCCCCCTGTCTCCCGGCCAGGGATCCTCCTGCCTCCTGGCCCCGGTCCTCTTGTCTACCGGCCTTGGTCCCTCTCTGCCTCCAAGCCCTGGTCCCCCTCTGCCTCCCTGCCCCAGTCCCCTTCTGCTTCCCAGCCCTGGACGGCCTCTGCCTCTCTGAGACCTGGTCGCCCCCTCCTCTCAGCCCTGGTTTCCCTCTGCCCAGCTGTGGGTCCCGTCTCCTGGCCCAGGAAACCCTCTACTTCCCAGCCCCAGTCCCCCTGTCTACCGGCCCTGGTCCCCCTCTATCTCCTGACCCCGGTCCCCCTCTACATCCATGACCTTGTCCCCCATGCTTCTTGGCCCTGGTCCCCCTTTGTCTCCCGGCCCTGATTCCCGTTTCCCAACCCCGGTCCCCCTCTGCCTGCCAACCGTGGTCCCCCGTCGCCTGGCACAGGTACAACTCTGCCTCCTGGCCCTGGTCACCCTCTGCCTCCCTTCCTTTGTCCGCCCCCTTCTCGGCCCTGGGCCCCCTTTGCCTTCCAGCCCAGGTACCTCTCAGCCTCCTGGCACTGGTCCCCCTCTGCCTCCCGGCCATTGTCCACCTGCCTACTGGTCCAGGTTCTCTTCTAAATCCTAACCCTGGTCCCCCATGACTCCTCGCACTGGTCCCTCTCTGCATACCTGCCTTGGTCCCCTTCCGCCTCCCTGCCTTGATCCCCCTGTGCTCTCGTCCCTGGTCCCCCTCTGACTTTCGTCCGTAGCTCCCCTTTACTTCCGAGAAGCAGGAGGGACAAGGACAGGGGGGCAGAGGTACCCCTCTGCCTGCCAGTCCTAATCCCTGTTTCCCGGCCCTGGGCCCCTCTGCATCCCGGCCCTGGTACCTCTCAGCCTCCTGGCACTGGTCCCCCTCTGCCTCCCGGCCATTGTCCACCTGCCTACTGGTCCAGGTTCTCTTCTAAATCCTAACCCTGGTCCCCCATGACTCCTCGCACTGGTCCCTCTCTGCATACCTGCCTTGGTCCCCTTCCGCCTCCCTGCCTTGATCCCCCTGTGCTCTCGTCCCTGGTCCCCCTCTGACTTTCGTCCGTAGCTCCCCTTTACTTCCGAGAAGCAGGAGGGACAAGGACAGGGGGGCAGAGGTACCCCTCTGCCTGCCAGTCCTAATCCCTGTTTCCCGGCCCTGGGCCCCTCTGCATCCCGGCCCTGGTCCCCCACTACCTCCTGGCCCAGTTGCCCCTCTGTCTTGTGGCCCTGGTCCCTTTAAGCCTCGTGGCCCTGGCCTCCCTCTACCTGCAGACCACTGGGTCTCTCTATGTCCGGGCCATGGGTCCCCTCTACCTCCCGGCCCTGGTCCCCCTGTTCTGCCAGCCCTGGTCTCTCTCTACCTTTCCACCCTGGTCCCCCTGTCTGCCTGTCCAGGTACCCTTTTGCCTCCCTGCCCTGGTCCCCCTCAGCTGCCCTGCCATGGTCCCTCTCTGCCTCTGAGCCCTGTTCCCTCTGTGCCTCTCAGCTCTGGTCTCCCTCTACCTCCAAGCCCTTGGGTCTCTCTCCGTCCCGGCCCTGGGTCCCCTCTAATTCCCAGTCCTGGTACCAATATCTCCCAGCCCAAGTACCCCTCTGCCTCCTGGTCCTGGTCCCGCTCTGACACCCTGCCCTGGTCCCGCCCCACGTCTCGTCCCTGGTCCCCCTCTGCCTCCCGGCCCTTGTCCCCCTCTGCCTTTCAGCCCTGGTCCCACTTTACTTTATGGCCCTGGTCCCCCAGTGCCCCCCCCCGACCTTCCAGCCCTGGTCCCCTTCTCCGTCCTGCCCTAGTTCCCTTCTACCTCCCTGCCTTGGTCCCCATCTTTCGCCCGGACCTGTCCCTCTCTGCCTTATGGCCCAAGTCCCCCTGTGCCTGCCAGCCCTCGTCTCCCTCTCCCTCCTGGACCTGGCCTTTCTCTCCATCTCGGCCCTGGGTTCCCTCTACCTTCAGGCTCTGGCCCCCTGTCTCCAGACCCAGGTAACTCTCTACCCCCTAGCCCGCATATCCTTCTGCCTCCCGGCCCTGGTCTCCCTCTACCTCACGGCCCTGGTCCCCCTATCTCCCGTCCCATGTAGCCGTCACCCGTCCCAGGTACCCGTCACCCGTCCCAGGTACCCCTCTGCCTCCTCGCCCCGGTCCCCATCTGTCTCCTGGCCCAGGTCCGCCTCTGCCTCCATACCCTGGTCCCCCCTGCTTATCGGCCCCTATCCCCCTTTGCCTCCCGACCCAGGAACCTCTCTGCCTCCTGGCCCTGGTCCCCCTCGGCCTCCCCGACCTGTCCCCGTCTGTCTTCCGGCCCTGGTCCCCCTCGGCCTCCCCGCCCTGGTCTCCCTGGATCTCCAGGTTCTGGTCCCTCTCTCCATCCCGGTCTAGGTCCCCTCTACCTCCCGACCCTGGTCCCCCTGTCTCCCGGCCCAGATTCCACACTGCCTCCACCGCCACTGGCCCTGGTTCCCCTCTGCCAACCTGTCCTGGTCCCCCTCTGCCTCTCGGCTCTGGTCTTCCTGTCTCCCGGCCCAGATCCCCCTATGCCTCATGATCCCGGTCCCCCCTACTTCTTGGCCATGGTCCCGCTCTACCTCCCGGCCAAGGTACGCCTCTACCTCCTGGCCCTGGTCCCCCATCTCTCGGCCCAGTTACCCCTCTGCCTCCCAGCCCTGGTCCCCCTATCTCCCGGCCCTGGTCTGCCTCTGCCTCTATGACCTGGTCGCCCCCGCCCCTCAGCACTGGTTCCCCTCTGTTTCTCAACCATGGTCCCCCTTTCTCCAGGCCCAGGTACACCTCTGCCTCCCGGTTATGGTCCCCCTGGCTCCCGGCCCAGGTACTCCTCTGCCTCCTGGCTCTGGTCCCCCTCTGCCTCTCGACCCTGATCCCCGTCTGCATCCCGGGTCTGGTCTCCCTCAACCTCCAGGCCCTGGTCCCTCTCTCCATCACGGCCCTGGGTCACCCCTACCTCCAGGCCCTGGTCCCCCTCGGCCTCCCAGCTCTGGTCCCCCTTTGCCTCCCTGCCCTTGTCGCCCTCACTTTTCTGCCCCGGTCCCCCTGTGTCTCCCGACCCTGGTTCCTCTGTCTTCTGGCCCAGGTCACCCTCTGCCTCCCGGCCCTGGTCCCTCACCTTCCGGCCCAGGTATCCCTCTGTCTTCTGGCCCAGGTCACCCTCTGCCTCCCGGCCCTGGTCCCTCATCTCCCGGCCCAGGTATCCCTCTGCCTTCTGGCCCTGGTCCTCCTCTGCTTCCAGGCCCGGCTCCCCATCTCCATCCCAACCATATACATCTCAGCCCTGCTGCCAGTCTCCTGGCCTAGTACGCCTCTGCCTCCTGGCCGCCGGCCCCGTCTCCTGGCCCAGGTACTCTTCTGCCTCCCGGACCTGGTCCCTCTGCATCCCGGACTTGGTCTCCTAACTCCAGGCCCTTGGGTCTCTCTCCATCCCGGCCCTTGGTTCCCACTACCTCCGGACCCTGGTCCAACTGTCTCCTAACCCAGGTACCCACTACCTCCTGACCCTGATACCCCTCTACCTCCCCACCCTGGTCCCCTTCTACCTCCCATTCCTGCTCCCCTTCTGTCTGCCCTGGTCCTCCCCTGGCTCTCGGACCTGGTTCCCCTCTGCTTCTGGACCTGATCCCCCTCTGTCTCCCGGCCCAGGTACCCCGCTGCATCGTGGTTCTTTTCCCCCTCTGCATCCTGGCCCTGACCCCCCTGTCTCCCAGCCCAGGTACGCCCTCTGCCTCTGGGCCCTGATCCCCCTCTGCCTCCTCATCCTTGTCCCCCTCTGCCTCCCTATCCTGGTTCCCCCCACCTCTCGGCCCTAGTCCCACTGCCTCCCGGCCCGCGTCGCTCTGTGCCTCCCGGACCTGGTCGCTCTGTGCCTCCCGGCCTGAATCTACCTCTACGTCCAGGCCCTTGAGTCTCTCTCCGTCCCGGGCCTTGGTGCCCTCTACCTCCAGGCCCTGGTCCCCTTGCCTCCTGGCCCAGGTACCCCTCTGCCTCCCAGTCCAGATACCTCTCGGCCTCCTGGCCCTGGTCCCCTTCTGCCACCGTGCCGTGGTCCCCCTCTGCCTCCGTGGCCTGGTCCCTCTGTGCTTCCCGGCACTGTTCTCCCTCTACCTCCAAGCCCTGGTCCTCTCCGTCGCGGCCCTGGGTCCCCTCTACCTGCCCGCTCTGGTCTCCCTGCCTCCCGGCCCAGGTACCCCTCTACCCTCCGGCACTGGTCCCCTTGTTTCCTGTTCCAGGTACCCCTCTGCCACCCACTCATGGTCTCCCTCTGCCACTCATCCCTAGTCCACCTGACTGCAGGCCCAGGTACCCATCTGCCTCCTGGCCCTGGTCCTTCTCTGTCTCCCAGCAGTGGTGGCCCTCTACCTCTTTCGCCTGGTCCTTCTCCTTCACTGCCTTGGTTTCCCTCTACCAACCGGCCCTGGTCCCCTTGACCTCCGACCCATGTACCCCACTACTTCCCGGCCCTGGTCCCTTCGTTTCCCGGTCCAGCTACCCCTCTGCCTTCTGGCCGTGGTCACCGTCTGCCTCCTGACCTAGGTCCACCTCTGCTTCCCATTCCTGGTCCCCCTCTGCGTCCCTGCCCTGGTCCCTCCCACCTCTCAGCCCTGGTCCTCCTCTGACTCCCGGCCCATGTACCCCAGTGAGTCCTGGCCCTGGTCCCCCTCTACCTCCCAGTTCTGATCCCCCTCAGCCTCTCTTCCCTGCCCACCCCTCCGGCGTCTCGGTCCTGGTCCCCTTCTCCCTCCGACCCTAGTTCCCCTCTACCTCCCTACCTTGGTCCGCATCTTCTGCCCGGATCTGGTCCCTCTCTGTCTACCGGCATGGTGCTCCGGTTCTACCCAGCCCTTGTCGCCTTGTACCTCCGGTCCCTGGTAACTCTCTGCTTCCCGGCCCTGGTCCCCCTGTGCCTGCCAGCCCTCATCACCCTCTACCTCCAGGCCCTGGCCCTTCTCTCTATCCCGGCCCTGAGTCCCTTCTACCTAGTCCAGGTCCTAGTCCCCCGTCTCCGGACCCAGGTACCCCTCTACCTTCTGGCTCTGCTCCTCCTCTGCCTTCCCTCACTGGTCCCCATCTGCCTCCCGGCCCTGGTCACCCCCTGCCTCTCTGCCCCTGTCTCACTATACCTCCAGGCCCTGGTCACTCTCTTGTTCCCGGCTCTGGGTCCCCTCTACCTCCCGGCCCTGGTCACCCTGTCTCCCAGGCCTGGTACCCCTCGAACTCCCGGCCCAGATCCCCCTATCTGCTGGTGCAGGTATAACTCTGCCTCCATGCCCTGGTCCCCCTCTGCCTCTCAGCCCTGGTCACACTTCACTTTCTGGCCTTGGTCTCCCCGGACCTTCCGGCCCCGGGCCCCCTCTCCCTCTGGCCCTATTTCCCCTCTACCTCTTTACATTGGTCCCCATCTTCCACCCGGACCTGGTCCCTCTCTGCCTACTGGCATGGTGCCGTGGTTCTTCCCAGCACCTGTCGCCTTGTACCTCCGGCCCTGGACCCACTCTGCCTCTACACCCTGTTCCCCCTGTGCCTGCCAGCCCTCGTCTCCCTCTACCTCCTGGCCCTGGCCCTTCTCTCCCTCCCGGCCCTGGTCCCCTGTCTCTGGACCCAGGTACTGCTCTGCCTCCTGGCCCTGGTCCCCCTCTGCTGCCTTGCCCTGGCCCCCCTTTGCCTCCATGCTCTTGTCACCCTCTGCCTTCCGGCCCTGGTCCTTCCCTGTCTCTCGGCCATGGTCTCCCTCTACCTCCAGGCCCTGGTCGTCCATCTCTCAGCCCAAGCACCCCATTGCCTCCCTGCCCTTGTCCCCATGTCTCCCGGCCCAGGTACCCCTATGCCTCCTGGCTCTGGTCCCCCTCTACCGCCCTGCCCTGGTCCCCCCTGCCTCCCCGCCCTGGTCCCCCTCTGACTCTTGGCCCTGGTAACCTTGTCCCCTGGCCCAGTTACCCCTCTGCCTCCCTGCCCTGGTCCACCTGTCTCCCAGCCCAGGTACCCCTCTGCCTCCTGGCTCTGGTCCTCTGCGTCCAGGCCCTGATCACTGCCTCCCGGCCCTGGTCCCGCAGTACCTGCCAGCCCCAGTCTCCCTCTACCTCCTGGCCCTGGCCCTTCTCTCTGTCCCGGCCCTGGGTCCCCTCTGCCTCCAGGCCTTTGTACCCATGTCTCTGGACCCAGGTAACACTCTCCCTCCTGGCCCTGGTCCCCCTCTGCCTTCCCAGGCCTGTTCCCCCCTCCCCCTCGGCCCTGGTCTCACTCTACCTCCAGGCCCTGGTTACTCTCTCGTTCCTGGCCCTAGGTCCCCTCTACCTCGTGGCCCTGGCCCCCTCTCACCCGGCCCTAGTACCCCTCTGCCGCCTCCCAGCACTAGACCTCTTCTGCCTTTCAGCCCTGGTCCCACTCTATTTTATGGCCCGGTTCACCGCCAAGCTTCCGGCCCTGGTCCCCTTCTCTTTCCAGCCCTTGGTGCCCTCTACCTCACTGCCTTGGTCTCTATCATCCACCCAGACCTGAAACCTCTCTGCCTACGGGCAGGGTGCCGCAATTCTTCCCAGCTCTCATCAACTTGTACCTCCCAGCCCTGGGTCCCCTCTACCTCCCAGCCCTGGTCCCCT
Organism: Tachyglossus aculeatus; assembly: GCF_015852505.1. Taxonomy (NCBI): domain Eukaryota; kingdom Metazoa; phylum Chordata; class Mammalia; order Monotremata; family Tachyglossidae; genus Tachyglossus; species Tachyglossus aculeatus. Next base: position 74,261,217 of record NC_052076.1, read on the forward strand.
GTCTCCGGACCCAGGTACACCTCTGCCTCTTAGCCTTGATTCCCCTCTGCCTCTCCGCCATGGTCCACATCTACCTCCCGGCCCTGGTCCCCTCCTGCCTCCCAACCCTGATCCCCCTCTGACTCTTGGCCCTGGTCCTCTTCTCTCCCGGCCCCGGTACTTCTCTGTCTCCCGGACCTAGTCCACCTGGCTCCCAGCCCAGATACCCCTCTGCCTCATGGCCCTGATTCCACTCTACCTCCAGGCGCTGGTCCCTCTGTGTCTCCTGGCCCTGGTCTCCCTCAACCTTCAGGCAATTTGGTCTCTCTCTAGCCTAGCCCGGGATCCCCTCTACCTCCCAGCCCTGGTCCCCCTGTCTCCCGGCCCAGGCACCTCTCTACCGCCCAATCCTGGTCCCCGGGTCTCCTGGCCCAGGTACAGGTACCTCTCTGCCTCCTGCCCCTGGTCAATCAATCAATCAATCGTATTTATTGAGCGCTTACTATGTGCAGAGCACTGTACTAAGCGCTTGGGAAGTACAAATTGGCATCACATAGAGACAGTCCCTACCCAACAGTGGGCTCACAGTCTACTGGTCCCCCTCTGCCTGCCAGCCTTGGTCCCCATCTCCCTCCCAGCCCTGGTTCGCCTCTGCCTGCATATCCTGGTTCCCCCTGCCTATCTGCCCCGATCCCCCTCTGCCTCCCGGCCCTGGACCCCGTCTCTTGGGCCATGTACCACTCGGCATCCTGGCCCTGGAACCCTCTGCCTCTGAGCTCTGGTCCCCCTCTGCCTCCTGGTCATGGTCCCATTTGCCTCCTTGCCCTGGTCACCCACCGCTTCTCGGCCCTGGTTCCCTTCTGCCTCCCGGTCCAGGTACACCTCTGCCTCCTGGCCCTGGTACCCCTCTGCCTCCCGGCCTTGGTCCCCCTTTGCCTCCAGGCCCTGGTCCCCCTCTGCCTCCTGGACCTGGTCCCCCTCTGCCTCCTGGTCCTGGTCCCTCTGTGCCTCCCAGCCCTAGTCTCCTTGTCTCCTATTACCTTGGGTCTCCTCTACCCGTCCTGGCTCTGGGTCCACTCAACATCCCGGCCCAGGTACCACTCTACATTCCGGCCCTTGTCCCCTCTATCCTGATCTAGGAACCCTCTTCCTCCCAGTCCTGGTCCCCCACTGCGTCCCTGCCCTGGTCCCTCCCGCCTCTCAGCCCTGGTCCCCCTCTGCCTCCCAGCCCTGAACCCCGTCTCCCAGCCCAGGTACCCCTCTGCCTCCCGGCTCGGGTTCCCCCCTACGTCTCGGCCCTGGTACCCCTCTGCCTCTCGGCTGTGGTCCCCCACTGCCTCTCGTCCCTGGTCCCTCTGTCTATGGGCCCAGGTACCCCTCTACCTCCCGGCCCGGCTTCCCCTGTCTCCCGGCCCAGGTACCTCTCAAATTCCCGACCTGGTCCCCGGGTCTCCTGGCCCAGGTAACCCCTCTACATCCCGACCCTGGTCCCCCGTCTCCTGGACAAGGTTCCCCACTGCCTCCTGGACCTGGCCTCCCTCTGCTGCCCGGCCCTGTACTCCCTCTGCCTCTCCGCCCTGGTCCCCCTCTGCCTCCCAACCCTTGTCCCTCTGTGCCTCCCAGCCCTGGTCTCCCTCTACCTTCCGGACCTAGGCCCTCTCTCCTTCCCAGCCCTGGGTCCCCTCTACCAACCAGCCCTGGTCCCCATGACGTCCGGTCCAGAGGTACCCCACTACCTCCCAGCCCTGGTCCTTTTGTTTTCCGGTCCAGGTACCCCTCTGCCTCCTGGCCGTGGGTCCCCTCCACCTCCCAACCCAGGTCCCCCTCTGCCTCCCTGCCCTGGTACCTCCCGCCTCTCAGCCCTAGTCCCCCTCTACCTCCCAGCCAAGGTGCCCCTCTGCCTCCCGGGCCTGGTCCCCCCCTGCGTCACAGCCCCGGTATCCCTCTGCCTCTCGGCCGTGGTCCTCCTCTGCCTATCGGCCCTGGTCACTCTGTCACCAGGCCCAGATATCCCTCTATCTCTCTGCCCTGGTCCCCCTGTCTCCTGGCCCAGGTAACTCTCTGCCTACCGGCCTTGGTCTCCTTCTGCCTCAAATCAATCAATCAATCAATCAATTAATCACTCAATCCTATTTATTGAGCACTTACTGTGTGCAGAGCACTGTCCTAAGAGCTTGGAAAGTACAAGTATGCAACACATAGAGACGGTCCCTACCCAACAGTGGGCTCACAGTCTGGACGGGGGAAACAGAGAACAAACCAAACGTATTAACAAAATAAAATAAATAGAATAGATATGTACAAGTAAAATAAATAAATAAATAGAGCAATAAATACGTACAAACGTATACATATATACAGGTGCTGTGGGGAAGGGAAGGAGGTAAGGCGTGGGGGATGAGGGGGGGAGAGGAAGGAGGGGGCTCGGTCTAGGAAGGCTTCCTGGAGGAGGTGAGCTCTCAGTAGGGCCTTGGAGGGAGGAAGAGAGCTAGCTTGGCGGATGTGGGGAGGGAGGGCATTCCAGGCCAGGGGGGTGACGTGGGCTGGGGGTCGACGGCGGGACAGGCGAGAACGAGGCACTGTGAGGAGATTAGCGGCAGAGGAGCGGAAGGTGCGGGCTGGGCTGTAGAAGGAGAGAAGGGAGGTGAGGTAGGAGGGGGCGAGGTGATGGAGAGCCTTGAAGCCGAGGGTGAGGAGTTTCTGCCTGATGCGTAGGTTGATTGGTAGCCACTGGAGATTTTTGAGGAGGGGAGTAACATGCCCAGAGCGTTTCTGGACAAAGACAATCCGGGCAGCGGCATGAAGTATGGATTGAAGTCGGGAGAGACAGGAGGATGGGAGATCGGAGAGGAGGCTGATACAGTAGTCCAGACGGGATAGGATGAGATCTTGAACGAGCAGGTAAGCGGTTTGGATGGAGAGGAAAGGGCAGATCTTGGCAATGTTGCGGAGCTGAGACCGGCAGGTTTTGGTGACGGCTTAGATGTGAGGGGTGAACGAGAGAGCGGAGTCGAGGATGACACCAAGGTTGCGGGCTTGTGAGACGGGAAGGATGGTAGTGCCGTCAACAGTGATGGGAAAGTCAGGGAGAGGGCAGGGTTTGGGAGGGAAGACAATGAGTTCAGTCTTGGAAATGTTGAGTTTTAGGTGGCGGGCAGACATCCAGATGGAGATGTCCTGAAGGCAGGAGGAGATGCAAGCCTGGAGGGAAGGGGAGAGAGCAGGGTCAGAGATGTAGATTTGGGTGTCATCAGCGTAGTGATGATAGTTGAAGCCGTGGGAGCGAATGAGGTCACCAAGGGAGTGAGTGTAGATCGACAACAGAAGGGGACCAAGAACTGAACCTTGAGGAACCCCCACAGTAAGGGGATGGGAGGGGGAGGAGGAGCCTGCAAAAGAGACTGAGAATGAAGGACCGAGAGATAAGGGGGGAACCAGGAGAGGACGGAGTCAGTGAAACCAAGGTTGGATAGCGTGTTAAGGAGAAGAGGGTGGTCCACAGTGTCGAATGCAGCTGAGAGGTCGAGGAGGATTAGGATAGAGTATGAGCCGTTGGATTTGGCAAACAGGAGGTCATTGGTGACCTTTGAGAGGGCAGTTTCCGTGGAATGTAGAGGACGGAAGCCAGACTGGAGGGGGTCGAGGAGAGAGTTGGTGTTGAGGAATTCGAGGCAGCGCGTGTAGACAACTCGTTCAAGGAGTTTCGAAAGAACAGAGAAGCAGCGTGGCTCAATGGAAAGAGCCCGGGCTTTGGAGTCAGAGGACATGGGTTCGAATCCCGGCTTCACCACATGTCTGCTGTGTGACCTTCGGCAAGTCACTTCACTTCTCTGAGCCTCAGTTCCCTCATCTGTAAAACGGGGACTAAGACTGTGAGCCCCACGTGGGACAACCTGATCACCTTGTATCCCCCTCCCCCCAGCACTTAGAACAGTGCTTTGCACATAGTAAGTGCTTAACAACTGCCATGATTATTATTATTACTATTAATGGTAGGAGGGAGATGGGAGCTAGAGGTAGAGGGAACTAGAAGGTGAGGTGGGGTCAGGAGAGGGTTTTTTTAGGATGGGAGAGACATGGGCATGTTTGAAGGCAGAGGGGAAGGAACCAGTGGGGAGTGAGTGGTTGAAAATGGACGTTAAGGAGGGGAGAAGGGACGAAGCGAGAGATTTCATGAGATGAGAGGGAATGGGGTCAGAAGCACAGGTGGCCGGAGTAGCACTTGAGAGGAGGGACCTCCCGGCCCTGGTCCCCCTATGCCTCGCTGCCCCAGTCTTCACCGCCTCTCAGCTCTGGTCTCCCACTACTTCCAGGACCTGGTCCCCCGTCTCCTGGCCAAGGAACCCCTTTGCCTCCCTGTTCTGGTCCCTCTGTGCCATGGCCCTGGTACCACTCTGCCCCCTCTGCCCAGGTCCCCCTCTGCCTCCCGATCCTGGTTCCTCTGTCTCCGGGTCGCGGTACCCTTCTGCCTCCCTGCCCCGGTCCACCTGTTTCCTGGCCCAGGTACCCCTCTGCCTCCTGGCCCAGGTACCCCTCTGCCTCCTGGCCCTGGTCACCCTCTGCCTTCAGGCCTTAGTCCCCCACTCCCTCCGGCCCTTATCCTCCACCTCCTGGCCCAAGTAACACCCTGCCTCCTGGCCATGGTCACCTTCTGCCGCATTGCCTTGGTTCACCTCTGCCTCCAGGCTCTGGTAGCTCTGTTCCTCCCTGCCCTGGCCTCCTTCTAACTCCAGGCCCTTGGGTCCCTCTCCGTCCAGGCCATGGGTCCCCTCTACCTCCCAGCCCTGGTCCCCCTATGCCTCCCTGCCCCAGTCCAACCCGCCTCTCAGCCCTGGTCCCCCACTACCTCCCGGGCCTTGTCCCCCATCTCCTGGTCAAGGTCTCTCTCTGCCTCACTGTTCAGTTCCCTCTGTCTCATGGCCCAGGTACTGCATTGCACTCTGGCCCTGGTACCCCTCTGCTGCTCTGTCCTGACCCCCCTCTGCTTCTTGGTCGTGGACGCTCTGTGCCTCCAGACCCTGGTCTTCTACCTCCAGGCCTTGGGTTTCTCTCCTCCCCGGCCGTGGCTCCCCTCTACCTCCATGCCCTGGTCGCCTTGTCTCCTGGCCCAGGGACCATTCAGTCTCCTTGCCCTGGTCCCCCTCTGCCGCTCTGCTCTGGTCCTCCTCTGCCTCCCGGCCCTGGTCCCTCTGTGCCTCCCGGTTCTGGTCTCCTTCTACCTCCAGGCCCTTGGGTCTCTCTCCGTCCCGACCCTGGTTCCCCTCTATCTGCGGCCCTGGTCCACCTGTCCCCCAACCCAAATATCCCTCTGCCTCCCGGCCCTGGTCCCTCTCTGCCTCCCTGCTCTGGTTACCCTCTGCCTCCTGGTCCTGGTCCCCCTCTACCTCCCTGCTCTGGATCCCACCTGAGTCTCAGTCTTGGTTCCCCTCTGACTTTCGGCCATGATGCGCCTGTCTCCTGGCCCAGGTAGGCCTGTCTCCCGGCCCAGGTTCCCATATGCCTCCGGGACCTCGTCCCCCTGTCTCCCAGTCCAGGTACCCCTCTGCCTTCTGGCCCTGGTCCCCCTCTGCCTACCTGCCCCAGTCCACCTCAGCCTCCTGGCCCGGTTCTCTCTCTCCGTCCCAGGTCAGATATACCACCCAGATATGCTGCCCATCTCCCGGCCCTTTTCCCCCTCTGCTGCTCTGCCCTGGTCCCCCTCCCCGTGTCGGCCCTGGTCCCGCTCTGACTCTCGGCCCTGGTCCCCCTCTGCCTCTCGGCCCTTGTCCTCCTGTCTCTCGGCCCAGGTACCCCTGTGCCTCCCTAACCCTGATCCCCCTCTGCCTCCCGGCCCTGATGTCCCATCTCCCGGCCCAGGTACCCCTATGCTTTCTGGACCTGGTCCCCCTCTGCCTACCTACCCTGGACCCCCTCTGCCTCCTGGCCCAGGTACCCTTCTGCCTTCCGGCCCTGTTACCTCATCTACCGGCCCAGGTACCCTTCTGCCTCCTGACCCTGATAACCCGGGGCCGCCCTGCCCTAGTCCGACTTTGCCTACCGGTCCTGGTCCCCCTCTTTCCCGGCCAAGGTACCCTTCTAAATCCTGGCCATGGTCCCCCTCTGCCTCCCCACCCTGGTTCCCCTCTTCCTCCAGCCCCTGGTCCACCTCCGCCTCCCGGTACTGGTCCCAATCTGCCTCCCGGCCCTGATCCCCCTCTGTCTCCTGGCCCTCATCCCCCTCTGCCTCCCGGCCCTGATCCCCATCTGCCTCCTGGGCTTGGTCCCTCTCTGCCTCCTGGTGCTCGTGCCCCTATGCCTACCGGCCCTTGTAGCCCCCGACCTCGTGGCCCTTATTCCCCTCTGCCTCGCTGTCCTGATCGTCCTCTGCCTCCCAGTGCTCGTTACTTTCTGCCACCCAACCCTGATCCCCATCTGCCTCCTGCATCTGATCGCCTTCTACCTACCTACCCTGGTCTCCATTTGCTACCCAGCCCTGTTCCTCTTCTCCCCCTGGCCCTAGTTCGCCCTCTGCCTCTCCGCCCTGGTCCCCCCTGCTTCTCGGCCCTGGATCCCTCTGCCTCCAGGCCCAGTTACCCCTCTGTCTCCTGGCCCTGGTCCTGCTCTGACACCCTGCCCTGGTCCCCGCTTGGCTCCTGGTCCTGGTCCTTCTGTGCCTCATGGCCCTGGTCTCTTTCTACCTCCAGCCCTTTGGGTCTCTCTCCAATCTGGCCCTGGGTCCCCTCTACCTTCTGGCCCTAGTCCCCCTGTCTCTCTGCCCAGTACCCTTCTGCCTCCTAGCCATGGTCCCCCTCTGTCTCCCGGCCCTTGTCCCCCTCTGTCTTTCAGCACTGGACCCACTTTACTTTCTGGCCCTGGTCCCCTTCTCCCTCTGGCCTTAGGTCCCCATGGGGCGTTGGCCGGGAGGTGATGCGAGGGCGCCGTCTATTGGTCGATCCCAGGAGCTGCAGGACGGTCCCCGGCTCCAGCAGATCCCGATCCCTCCTCTCCACTCAGCTGAGGAGAAGGGGGGAAACGGTAAGAGCAGCGAGGGCGTCCTCTACTGGCCGAGCTCGCGAGCTGCAGGAGAATCCCCGACCGCAGCCAATGCCCAAATTTCATTTGATTGGGGGGAATGGGAGGAACTCCGAGGGCGCCCTCTTCTGGCCCACACAGAGCACTGCAGGTCGGGCCACGGCCCCAGCCAATGCCCGCACTCCACTGAGAGGTTTGGCGATGGCCACGATGTCTCGTGCGGAGAGAGAGGCGGCGTGGACGAGGGGACGCGGGATCGGGCCGGCGGGAAGCGTCCGTTTTCCCTGGGAGCAACCGGCCCATCAGGCGATCCAGCGATCGCATTTCTTGCTCTCTTACTTGGGACTGTCTCTATACGTTGCCAACTTGTACTTCCCAAGCGTTTAGTACAGTGTTCTGCACACAGTAAGCACTCAATAAATACGATTGATTGATTGATTGATTGAGAGTACACTGTGACAAAATAACAGACCCATCTCTGCCCGCAAGGAGCTTACGGTCTAGAGGGAGAGGCAGGCGTTAATAGAAATAAATAAATGCCGGATACGGACGGAAGCGCTGGGGGGCTGGGAGCGGAGGAGGGTGAATAAAGGGAGCAAGTCAGGGCGACGCAGAAGGGAGTGGGAGGAAAGGAAGTGAGGGCTTAGACTGGGAAGAGATGGACCGTCAATAAGGCTTCAGTCAGTAGCGTCTACTGAGTCCCTACTGTGCACAAAATGGAAGTGTTATCGACAAGTAGGGTGCAAAATAGGTTAACTCGGTGTAAATCGGCCGCAGGGTTCTTGTACCCAGGATGGTGACGCAGATAGGAAAAATGACTCGGAGACATGAGTCAGAGCAGTAAAGAAGGAAAGTGGCTACCTGCCCGTTCACCTCCCGGGAGAGGTACGAGTGACAAGCAGCCCCGATCCCAATATCACTGTGCCTTTTATTGAGTTACAGCAACATGGGGGTGGGGCATTTGGAAATTTCAGGAATTCAATTGGGACCGGCAGGGTGTTACGAATTCTCTTTGTTCTCCGTTCCTACGGCCTTGTGCAAGATGTTATTTGCCCTATGGCCTTGCATAGATAGGTCTGTAAATTCTCGTTAATAGGGAGGTAAATTCTCTTTAACAGGGAGGTAAATTCTCGTTATCTTCGGATGGGTGTTCCTTGATGGCCTTGAAGGCATCTGTTGCAGACTTGTTCTCTCGACCTGCCCAAGTGGAGGTTTACTTTCAGCATACACAAAATGGAGTCAGTCATGTCAAGTCTGCTAGTGGACAACAGAAGGCAGAGTAACTGTCCACTCTAGATTGTAAGCTGTTGGTGGGCAAGGAACTCTGCTGTATTGTACTCTTCCAAGACTGAGACTGAGCCCCCTCCTTCCTCTCTCCCTCCTCCCCCCTCCACCCCCCCGCCTTACCTCCTTCCCCTCCTCACAGCACCTGCATATATGTATATATGTTTGGATGGATTTATTACTGTATTTATTGATTTATTTTACTTGTACATATCTATTCTATTTATTTTATTTGGTTAATATGTTTGGTTTTGTTCTCTGTCTCCCACTTCTAGACTGTGAGTCCACTGTTGGGTAGGGACCGTCTCTATATGTTGCCAACTTGGACTTCCCAAGCACTTAGTACAGCGCTCTGCACACAGTAAGCGCTCAATAAATACGATTGATTGATTGATTATTGTACTCTTCCAAGACTGAGACTTAGCCCCCTCCTTCCTCTCCCCCTCCTCCCCCCCACCTTACCTCCTTCCCTTCCCCACAGCACCTGTATATATGCATATATGTTTGGACGGATTTATTTACTCTATTTATTGATTTATTTTACTTGTACATATCTATTCTATTTATTTTATTTGGTTAATATGTTTGGGTTTGTTCTCTGTCTCCCCCTTCTAGACTGTGAGCCCACTACTGGGTAGGGACCGTCTCTATATGTTGCCAATCTGGACTTCCCAAGCGCTTAGTACAGTGCTCTGCACACAGTAAGCGCTCAATAAATACGATTGATTGATTGAAAGGCGTGTTTGCCGTGAGGAGCTGCGATGGCGCCCTCTGTTGGCCGAGTCCAGGAGCTGCAAAATGTCCCCGCCTACAGCAGATCCCCACGATCCACTCATTTAAGGAGAGGGGGAGAAACGGGAAGAGCTGCGAGGGCGTCCTCTGCTGGCCGAGCTCACGACCTGCAGAAAAATCCCCGACCCCAGCAAATCCCCAAGCCTCAGTTAATTGGAGGGAACGGGAGGGCTTCGAGGGCGCCTCCTCCTGGCCAAACTGGAAAGCTTCAGGAGAAAACCCAAACGCAGCTGATCCCCAAGCACCGGTTGACTTCGAGGAGTCGGGTGAAGCTGAGAGGGCTCCCTCTGATGACGGAGCCTAAGGGCTGCAGGTGACTACCCGGACCCAGCCAATCCCGGCACTACACTAATTTGGGGGCGACGGGATTAACTGCGTGGGCGCCATCTGCTGGCCGGGCCCACGAGTTGAAGAGAAATCCCTTGCCCCAACCAATCTGCGCCCTACAGAATGGAGGGTGGGCCGGGAGGTGATGTGAGGGCACCCTCTTTTGGCCGAGCCCAGGAGCTGCAGGACGGTCCCCGGTTCCAGCCGATCCCTACGCTCCACTCAGTTGAGGAGACGGGGGACAAGGTAAGAGATCCGAGGGCGTCGTCTCCTAGAAGAGCTCACGTGCTGCAGGAGAATCTCTGGCCCCAGCCAATCCCCAAACACCAGTTAATTGTGGGGAACGGGAGCAGCTGCTAGGGCGACCTCTGCTGGCCCATACAGGGCAGTGCAGGTCGGGCCACGGCCCCAGCCAATCCCCGCACTCCACTGAATGGTGTGTGGGCCGTGAGGAGATGGGAGGGCACCCTCTGCTGTCCGAGCCCAGGAGCTGCAGGAATGTCCCAGGCTCCAGTCGATCCCCACGCTCCACTCATTTAAGGAGTGGGGGGAACGGGAAGAGTTGCGAGGGCGTCCTCTGCTGAGCGAGCTCGATAGCTGCAGGAGAATCCCTGACTCCAGCTAATCCACAAGGCCCAGTTTATTAGGCGGAAAGGGAGGAGCTGCGAGGGCGCCATCTGCTGTCAGGGCCGGCGAGCTGCAGGACTATCCCCGATCCCAGCCTCTACCCAAGCACCAGTTGCTCGGGGTGGACGGGAGGAGCTCTTAGTGCGCCCCCTTCTGGCCGACCTCGCGAACTTCAGGGGAATCCCCAACCTCAGCCGATCCCCAATCACCGGTTGATTTGGAGGAGACGGGTGAAGCTGAGAGGGCGCCCTCTGCTGCCAAGTGTAAGAACTGCCGGGGACTACCCCGTCCCAATCAGTCCCCGCGCTACACTACTTTGGGGGCGACGGGATTAACTGCGAGGGCGCCATCTGCTGGCCGGGTCGGCGAGATGAAGAGAAATCCCTTGCCCCAACCAATCCGCGCCCCACTTAATGGGGCGTGGGCTAGGAGGTGATGCAGGGGCGCCCCCTGTTGGCCGAGCCCCGGAGCTGCAGGACGGTCCCCGGCTCCAGCAGATCCCTATGCTCCACTCTGTTGAGGAGATGGGGGACACGGTCAGAGCTGCGAGGTCGTCCTCTGCTGGCCGAGCTCGTGCATTGCAGGAGAATCTCCTACCCCCAGCCAGTCCCCAAGCACTAGTTGAAGGGGGGGGGAACGGGAGGAGCGGCTAGGGCGCCCTCTGCTGGCCCACACAGAGCACTGCAGGTCGGTCCAGGGCCCCAGTCAATCTGCGCACTCCATTGAATGGCGTGTGGGCCGTGAGGACCTGCGAGGGTGCCCCTCTGCTGGCCGAGCCCGGGAGCTGCAGGAATATCTCCAGCTCCAGCCGATCCCCACGATCCACTCATTTAAGGAGAGGGGGGATACGGGAAGAGCTGCGAGGGAGTCCCCCTGCTGGCCAAGCTCGCGAGCTGCTCGAGAGTCCCCACCCTAACCACTACCCAAGCACCAGTAAATTGGGTGGAACGGGAGGAGCTGCGAGGGCTCCCCCCTGCTGGCCGACCTCGTGAGCTGCAGGAGTATCCCCAGCCCTAGCCAATCCCCCAGGACTAGTTGATTTGGAGGGGACGTGAGAAGCTGAGGAAAACGTCCTCTGCTGATGGATTCTACGAGCTGCAGGGGAATACCCCGGTCCCAGGCAATCCCCGCCCGACACTAATATGGGGGCGACGGGATTAACTGCGAGGGTGCCATATGCTGGCAGGCCCGCGAGCTGCAGAGAAATCCCCTTGACCCCAACCAATCCGGCTCCACTGATTTGGGAGTGGGCCGTGAGATGATGCGCGGGCGCCCTCTGTTGTCCGAGCCCAGGCGCTGCAGGACGATCCCCGGCTCCAGCAGGTCCCTACTCTCCACTCAATGAAGGAGGAGGGGGAAACGGGAACAATTGCGAGGGCGTCCTCTGCTGAACGAGCTCGTGAGCTTCAGGAGAATCCCAGACCCCAGCCAATTCACAAGCCCCAGTTGATTCCGGGGAACGGGAGGAGCTGCGAGGGCGCCCTCTGCTGGCCCACACAGAGCACTGCAGGGAGGGCCACGGCCACAGCCAATCCCCGCACTCCACTGAATGGCGTGTGGGCCGTGAGGAGTTGCGAGGGTACCCTCTGCTGGCCGAGGCCAACATTTCCCCACGCTCCACTCATTTAAGGAGAGGGCGCGATCGGGAAGAGTTGCCAGGGCATCCTCTGCTGAACGAGCTCACGAGTTTCAGTAGAATCCCGGACCCCAGCCAATACACAAGCCCCAGTTTACTGGGGGGGAAAGGGAGGAGTTGCAAGGGCGACCCTGCTGGGCGATCTTGCAAGCTACAGGAGTATCCCCCATCCCAGCTAATCCCCAAGCACCTGGTGCTTTGGGGGAGTGGGAGGAGCTTTTATTGCGCTCTCTGCTGGCCGAACTCGCTAGCCTCATTGGAATCCCCAACCGCAGGTTCAACCCTAGCACAGGTTGATTTGGAGGGTTTGGGAGAACCAGAGAGGGCGCCCTCTCTTGACCGAGTCTAACACCTGTATGGGCTTACCCGGTCCTGGCCAATCCCCGCACTACAGTAACTAGGGGGGAGACGGGATTAACTGCGAGTGCGCCATCTACTGGCCGGGCCCGCGAGCTGAAGATAAATCCCTTTCCCGAACCACTCCGTACCCCGCGAAATGGTGTGTGGGCCGGGACGTGATGCGAGGGCGCCTTCTGTTGTCTGAACCGAGGAGCTGTAGGACGGTCCCTGGCTACAGCAGGTCCCTACGCTCCACTCAGTTGAGGAGATGGGGGAAATAGTAAGAGCTGCGAGGGCGTCCTCCGCTGGCCTAGTTCGCGAGCTGCAGGGGAATCCTCAACCCCAGCCAATTCCCAAGCACCAGTTAATTGGCGAGAATGGGAGGAGCAGCGAGGGCGTCCTCTGCTGGCCCACACAGAGCACTGCATGTGGGGCCACGGCCCCAGCCAATCCCTGCACTCCACTGAATGGCGTGCGGTCCGTGAGGGCCTGCGAGGGCGCCGTCTGCTGGCCGAGCCCAGGAGCTGCAGGAATATCTCCAGCTCCAGACGATCCCCACGATCCACTCATTTAAGGAGAGGGGGAATACGGGAAGAGCAGCGAGGGCGTCCTCTGCTGGCAGAGCTCGCGAGCTGCTGGAGAATCCCTGACCCCAGCCAATCCACAAGCCCCAGTTCACTGGGGTGAAAGGGTGGAGCTGCGAGGGCGCCCCCTGCTGGCCGACCTCGCGAGCTTCAGGTGTATTCCCGACCCCAGGCATTCCCCAAGCACCAGTTGCTTGGGGGAAACGGGAGGAGATTTTAGTGCCCCCCCCAGCTAGCCGCCATCTCGAACTTCAGGAGAATCCACACGCTCACTCGTCCCCAAGCACCGTTTGACTTGAAGGGGTAGCGAGGAGGTGAGAAGGCGCCCTCTGCTGACCGAATCTAAGAGCTGAAGGGGAATACCCGGTCTCCTCACTACACTAATTTGGGGGGTGACGGATTAACTGCGAGGGCGACATTCGCTGGCCGGGCGAGCGAGCTGCCGAGAAAATCCCTTGCCCCAACCAATCCACTACCCACTGAATGAGCGGTGGGCCGGGAGGTGATGTGCGGGCACCCTATTTTGGCCGAGCCCAGGAGCTGCAGGACGGTCTCCGGCTCCAGCAGATCCCTAGGCTCCACTCAGTTGAGGAGAGGGGGGAAACAGTAAAAGCTTCCGAGGGCGCCCCCCTGCTGGCCGACCTCGCGAGCTGCAGGAGTATCCCCGACCAGCGACAATCCCCAAGCACGAGTTGCGTAGGTGGAACGGGAGGAGGTTTTATTGCGCCCCTGCTGGCCGACATTGCGAACTTCAGGGGAATCCCCAAGCTCAGCCGATTCTCAAGCACCGGTTGATTTGCAGGGGTCGGGGAAAAGCTGAGAGGGTGAACTCTGCTGACCGAGTCTAAGAGCTGTAGGGAAATACCCGGTCCGCTCCAATCCCCAACTACACTGATGTTGGGGGCAACGGGATTACCGGCTAGGGGTGCCATCAGCTGGCCGGGCACGCGAGATGCAGGAGTATCCGCGACCCCAGCCACTGCCCAAGCACCAGTTGCTCGGGTGTGAATGGGAGGAGCTCTTAGTGCGCCCCGTGCTGGCCGACCTCGCGAACGTCAGGGGAATCCCCAACCTCATTCGATCCCAAAGCACCGGTTGATTTGGAGGAGTCGGGTGAAGCTGAGAGGGCGCCCTCTGCTGACTGACTCTAAGAACTGCAGGGGAATACCCGGTCCCAACCAAACCCCGTACTTCACTACTGCGGGGGCCATGGGATTAAATGTCAAGGCGCCATCTGCTGGCCGGGCCCACGAGATGAAGAGAAATGCTTTTCCCCAACCAATCCGCACCCCACTGAATTGGAGAGTGGGCCGTGAGGTGATGCGCGGGCGCCCTCTGTTGTCTGAGCCCAGAAGCTGCCGGACGGTCCCCGGCTCCAGCCGATCCCTTCTCTCCACTCATGTAGGGAGGGGTGGGGGGACGGGAACAGTTGCGAGGGCGTCCTCTGCTGAACGAGCTCGCGAGCTTCAGGAGAATCCCAGACCCCAGCCAATTCACAAGCCCCAGTTGACTCCGGAGAACGGGAGGAGCTGCGAGGGCGCTCCCTGTTGGCCGAGCCCAGGAGCTGTAGGAATGTCCCCGCCTCCAGCCGATCCCCACGATCCACTCATTTAAGGAGAGGGGGAGAAACGGGAAGAGCTGCGAGGGCGTCCTCTGCTGGCCGAGCTGGCGAGCTAAGGGAAAATCCCCGACCCCAGCAATTCCCCAAGCCTCAGGTAATTGGAGGGAACGGGAGGGCTTCGAGGGCGCCTCCTCCTGGCCGACCACGCGAGCTTCAGGAGAAAACCCGACCTCAGCCGATCCCCAATCACCGGTTGGTTTGGAGGGGCCGGGAGAAGCTGCGAGGGCTCCCTCTGCTGACCGAGTCTAAGGGCTGCAGGTGAATACCCGGTCCCAGCCAATCCTGCTGCTACATTAATTTGGGGGCGACGGGATTAACTGCGTGGGCGCCATCTGCTGGCCGGGCCCGCGAGTTGAAGAGAAATCCCTTGCCCCAACCAATCCGCACCCGACTGAATGGGGGGTGGTGCCGGGAGGGGATGTGAGGGCACCCTCTTTTGGCCGAGCCCAGGAGCTGCAGGACGGTCCCCCGGCTCCAGCAGGTCCCTACGCTCCAATCAGTTGAGGAGACGGGTGACAAGGTAACAGCTGCGAGGGCGTCATCTCCTAGAAGAACTCACGAGCTGCAGGAGAATGTCCGACCCCAGCCAATATCCCCAAACATCCGTTGATTGCGGGGAACGGGAGCAGCTGCGAGGGCGACATCTGCTGGCCTACACAGAGCTGTGCAGGTCGGGCTACGGCCCCGGCCAATCCCCACACTCCACTGAATGGTGTGTGGGACGTGAGGAGCTGGGAGGGCGCCCTCTGCTGTCCGAGCCCAGGAGCTGCAGGAGTGTCCCGGGCTCCAGCCGATCCCCATGCTCCTCTCATTTAAGGAGTGCGGGGGGGGGGGGAACGGGAAGAGTTGCGAGGGCGTCCTCTGCTCAGCGAGCTCGATAGCTGCAGGAGAATCCCTGACCCCAGCTAATCCACAAGGCCCCAGTTTACTGGGGGGTAAAAGGGAGGAGCTGCGAGGGCGCCATCTGCTGTCAGGGCCCACGAGCTGCAGGAGTATCCCCGACCGCAGCCACTCCCTAAGCACCAGTTGCTCGACGGTAACGGGAGTACTCTTAGTGCGCCCCCTGCTGGCCGACCTCGTGAACTTCAGGGGAATCCCCAACCTCAGCCGATACCCAAGCACCGGTTGATTTGGAGAAGTCCGGTAAAGCTGAGAGGGCGCCCTCTGCTGACCGAGTCTAAGAACTACAGGGGAATACCCGGTCCCAACCAATCCCCGCACTACACTAATTTGGAGGCGACGGGATTAACTGCGAGGGCGACATCTGCTGGGCGGGCCCGCGAGATGAAGAGAAATCCCTTGCCCCACCAATCCGCGCCCCACTGAATGGGGTTGGGCCAAGAGGTGATGCGACGGAGCCCTCGGTTGGCCGAGCCCAGAAGCTGCAGGGCGGTCCTCGGCTCCAGCAGATCCCTACGATCCACTCTGTTGAGGAGGTGGGGGACACGGTAAGATCTGCGAGGTCGTCCTCTGCAGGCCTATTTCGTAAGTTGCAGGAGAATCCCCGACCCCATCCAGTCCCCAAGCACTAGTTGATTGGGGGGAAAAGGAGGAGCGGCGAAGGCGCCCTCTGCAGGCCCACACAGAGCACTTCAGGTCGGCCCAGGGCCCCAGCCAATCCCCCGCACTCCACTGAATGGCGTGTGGGCCGTGAGGACCTGCGAGGGGGTCCTCTGCTGGCCGAGCCCAGGAGCTGCACGAATATCCCCAGCTCCAGCCGATCCCTACGACCCACTCATGTAAGGAGAGGGCGGAAACCGGAAGAGCAGCGAGGGCGTCCTCTGCTGGCCAAGCTCGCGAGCTGCTGGATAGTCCCCACCGTAACCACTCCCCAAGCACCAATAGATTGGGTGGAACGGAAGGAGCTGCCAGGATGCCCCCTGCTGACCGACCTCACGAGCTGCAGGAGTATCCCCAACCCCAGCAAATTCCCAAGGACCAGTTGATTTGGAGGGGACGTGAGAATCTGAGAGAACATCCTCTGTTGCTGGATTCTACGAGCCGCAGGGGAATACCCGGTCCCAGCCAATCTCCACACTGCACTAACATGGGGGCGACGGGATTAACTGCGAGGGTGCCATCTGATGTCCGGGCCCGCGAGTTGCCGAGAAATCCCTTGCCCCAACCAATCTGCGCCCCACTGAATTGGGAGTGGGCCATGAGGTGATGCGCGGTCACCCTCTGTTGTCCGAGCCCAGGAGCTGCTGGACGGTCCCCGGGTCCAGCAGATCCCTACTTTCCACTCATTTAAGGAGGGGGGGGGGGGACGGGAACAGTTGCGAGGGCGTCCTCTGCTGAACGAGCTCGCGAACTTCAAGAGAATCCCAGACCCCAGCCAATTCACATGTCCCAGTTGATTCCGGAGAACGGGAGGAGCTGCGAGGGCGCCCTCTACTGGCCCACACAGAGCACTGCAGGTCGGGCCACGGTCACAGCCAATCCCCGCACTCCACTGAATGGCGTGTGGGACGTGAGGAGCTGCGAGGGGGCCCTCTGCTTGCCGAGCCCAGGAGCTGCAGGAATTTCCGCGGCTCCAACAATTCCCCAGAGTCCACTCATTTAAGGAGAGGGAGGGACCGGGAACAGTTGCGAGGGAATCCTCTGCTGAACGAGCTCACGAGCTTCAGGAGAATCCCAGACCCCAGCCAATACAGAAGCCCCAGTTTATTGGGGGGAAATGGAGGAGCTGCGGGGGGCGACCCTACTGGCCGACCTTGCGAGCTGCAGGAATATCCCCCACCCCAGCCAATCCCCCATTGACCTGGTGCTTTGGGGGAACGGGAGGAGCTCTTAGTGCGCCCCCTGCTGGACGAACTCGCTAACGTCATTGGAATCCCAACCACAGCTGCTACACAGGCACCTGTTGATTTGGAGGGTTTGGGAGAACCAGAGAGGGCGCCCTCCTCTGACCGAGTCTAAGACCTGCAAGGGCATACCCGGTCCTGGCCAATCCCCGAACTACACTAATTTGGGGGCGACGGGATTAACTGCAAGTGCGCCATCTGCTGGCCGGGCCCGCGAGCTGAAGATAAATCCCTTTCCCCAACCACTCCGTACCCCGCGAAATGGTGTGTAGGCCGGGACGTGATGCGAGGGCGCCCTCTGTTGCCCGAACCGAGGAGCAGCAGGACGGTCCCTGGCTCCAGCAGATCCCTACGCTCCACTCAGTTGAGGAGAGGGTCGAAGTGATAAGAGATGCGAGGGCGTCCTCTGCTGGACTTGTTCGCGAGCTGCAGGGGAATCCTGGATCCCAGCCAATTCCCAAGCACCAGTTGAATTGGGGGGAACAGGAGGAGATGCGAGGGCGCCGTCGGCTGGCAGACACAGAACAGTGTATGTCGGGCCCCCGGCCCCGGCCAATCTCCGCACTCCGCTGAATATCGTGTTGGTCGTGAGGAGCTGCGAGGGCGCCCTCTGCTGGCCGAGCCCAAGAGCTGCAAGAATGTCCCCGCCTCCAGCCGATCTCCTCTCTCCACTCATGTAAGGAGAGGGGGGGAAATGGGAAACGCTGCGAGGGAGTCCTCTGCTGGCCGAGCTCGCGAGTTGCCGGAGAATCCCTGCCCCCAGTCAATCCACAAGCCCCTGTTCATTGGGGTGAAATGGAGGAGCTGCAAGGGAGCCCCCTGCTGGCCGACATCGCGAGCTGCAGGTGTATCCCCGACCCCAGGCAGTCCGCAAGCACCAGTAGACTGGGTGGAACAGGAGTAGCTGTGAGGGCGCTCCCTGCTGGCCGACCTCGAGAGCTGCAGGAGTAGCTACAGGCTCCAACTGAGCATTCGCTACGCTCTTCAGGGCGGGGGTTCCCTTCTCCCCCGGCCCGGGCTTCGACCGCGCATGCGCCGCGCTCTCCCGTGCGGGCCCCTTATTCCCCCCCGCCCGGACTCTGAATGCGCATGTGCCGCGCTCTCCCGGGTGGGTCCCCTTTCCCTTCCCGCCCGGGCTCCGACCGCGCTTGCACCGCGCTCTCCGAGACGGGCCTCCCTCCTCCACAGCCCCGTGGCGCACTCTGACTGCGCATGCTCCGCCCACTCCGGCTCGTAGCCCCCCCCGACCCTCGTCGAGGCACAGAATGCGCTTACGCCCCGTTTCTCCTCCCCCACCACCGGCTCCGCACGCGCATGCGCAGAGCTCACTCGCTTCAAACCCCCACCCGGGCTTCGACTGTGCATGCGCCGCGCTCTCTAGAGCTGAAGATATAGCTTTGGGGACTATATCGTTCATTCATTCATTCAATCATATTTTTTTATTGAGCGCTTACAGTGTGTAGAGCACTGTGCTAAGCGCTTGGGAATGGGATAGTATGTCGTATATTACAGTATTGTATAGTACAGTATAGAGAAGCAGTGTGGTTCAGTGGCAATAGCCCGGACTTTGGAGTCCGAGGTCAGGCGTTCAAAATCCCGACTACACCGCTTGTCAGCTGTGTGACCTTGGGCAAGTCACTTCACTTCTCTGGACCTCAGTTACATCTGTGAAATAGGGATGAAGACTGTGAGCCCCGCGGGGGGCAACCTGATCACCTTGTAACCCCCCAGCTCTTGGAGCAGTGCTTTGCACATAGTAAGCGCTTAATAAATGCCATTATTATTATTATTATTATTATTATTATTATTATTATTATCATTACCTCCAGGCCCTGGTCCATCCCTGCGTCCTGGACTTGGGTTCCCTCAACCTCCCGACACTGGTCCCCCTGTCTTCCGGCCCAGGTACCACTTTGCCTCTAGGTACAGGTCCCCCCTATTCCCCTGGCCCTGGTCCCCATTTCCAGGCCCAGGAACTCCTCTGCTTCCCTGCCCTGGTCCCCCGTCACCCAGCCCAGATACCCCTCTGCCATCCAGCCCTGGGACCCCTCTGCCTCCCTGCCCGGGTCCCCCTGTCTCCCTGCCCAGATAACCCTGTTTCCTGGACCTGGTGCCCCTCTGCTTCCCTGCCTTGGTACTGCCATCTGCCTCCAGGCCCTGGTCCCCCTCTGCCTCCCTGTACTGATCCCCCACCGCCTCTCGGCCTTAGTCCCCCTCTGCGTCCCGGCCCAGGTACCCCTCTACCTCCCGGCCCTGGTCTCCGTCTGGCTCCCTGCCTTGGTCGCTCTCAAAGTCCTGGCCCAGGTCGGCCACAGCCTCTATGACCTGGTCACGCCCCGTCTCTCGGCCCTGGTTCCCCTCGGCTTCTCAGCCATAGTCCCACTGTCTCCCGGCCCAGGTACCCCTCTGACTGCCGGCCCTGGTCGCACTGTCTACCAGCCCTGGTCCCCCTCTTTCTCCCGGTCCTGGCCGCTCTCTGCCTCCCTGAACTTGTCACACCGCTTCTCGGCCCTGGTCCCCCTTTGCCTCCCGGCCCTGGTTCCCCTCTGCTTCCCGGCCCTGGCACCGCTTGTCACCTGTGTGACCTTGGGCAAGTCACTTCACTTCTCTGGGCCTCAGTTACCTCCCCTGTAAAATGGGGATTAAGACCGTGAGCCACGTGGGACAACCTGATCACCTTGGAAATTCCCCAGCGCTTACTACAGTTCTTTGCACATAGTAAGCGCTCTCCCGGACCGGCCCACTTTTTACCCACCCGCCCGGGCTCCGACTGCGCATGCGTTGCGCCCTCAAGGGCGGGGGCTCCCTTCTCCCCGGGCCCGGGCTCCGACGGCGCATGCGCCGTGATCTTCCGGGCGGGCCCCCTTTCCCTTCCCGTCCGGACTCTGACCGCGCATGCGCTACGCTCTCCAGGGCGGGTGTCCCTTCTCCCCGGACTCGGGCCCGGGCTGTGGCCGCGCATGCGCCGCGCTCTTCGTGGCCGCCCCCCCCCCCCCCCCGCCGAGACTCCGAATGCGCATGCGCCCCGCTTCTCCTCCCCGCCCGGCTCCGCACGCGCATGCGCACAGCTCCCTCCCTTCTCCCTCTCCCAACCCGGGCTTCGACTGCGCATGCGCCGCGCTCTCTAGGGCTGAAGATATAGCTTTGGGGACTATATCGTTCATTCATTCATTCATTCAATCGTATTTTTTTATTGAGCGCTTTCGCTATGCAGAGCACTGTGCTAAGCGCTTGGGAATGGGATAATATGTCGCATATTACAGTATGGTCTAGTACAATATAGAGAAGCAGTGTGGTTCAGTGGCCAGAGCCCGGGCTTTGGAGTCAGAGGATAGGCGTTCAAATCCCGACTCCACCTCTTGTCACCTGTGTGACCTTGGGCATGTCACTTCACTTCTCTGGGCTTCAGTTCCATCTGTAAAATGGGGATCATCATCAATCGTATTTATTGAGCGCTTACTGTGTGCAGAGCAGTGTACTAAGCGCTTGGGAAGTACAAGGTGGCAACATATGGGGATGAAGACTGTGAGCTCCGCGGGGGGCATCCTGATAACCTTGTAAACCCCGAGCGCTTAGAACAGTGCTTTGCACATAGTAAGCTTTTAATAAATGCCATAATAATAATAATAATAATAATAATAATTATCATTATTATTATTATTATTATTATTATTACCTCCAGGCCCTGGTCCATCCCTGCATCCTGGACTTGGGTTCCCTCAACCTCCCGGCACGGGTCCCCCTGTCTTCCGGCCCAGGTACCATTTTGCCTCTAGGTACAGGTCCCCCTATTCCCCTGGCCCTGGTCCCCATTTCCCTGCCCAGGTACTCCTCTGCTTCCCTGCCTTGGTCCCCCTGTCACCCAGCCCAGAAGCCCCTCTGCCATCCAGCCCTGGGACCCCTCTGCCTCCCTGCCCGGGTCCCCCTGTCTCCCTGCCCAGATACCCCTGTTTCCTGGACGTGGTGCCCCTCTGCTTCCATGCCTTGGTACTGCCGTCTGCCTCCAGGCCCTGGTCCCCCTTTGCCTCCCTGTCCAGATCTCCCACCGCCTCTCGGCCTTAGTCCCCCTCTGCCTCCGGGCCCAGGTACCCCTCTACCTCCCGGCCCTGGTCCCCGTCTGGCTCCCTGCCTTGGTCGCTCTCAAAGTCCTGGCCCAGGCCGGCCTCTGCCTCGATGACCTGGTCACGCCCCGTCTCTCGGCCCTGGTTTCCCTCGGCTTCTCAGCCATAGTCCCACTTTCTGCCGGCCCAGGTACCCCTCTGACTACCGGCCCTGTTCGCACTGTCTACCAGCCCTGGTCTCCCCTCTTTCTCCCGGGCCTGGCCGCTCTCTGCCTTCCTGAACTTGTCACACCGCTTCTCGGCCCTGGTCCCCCTTTGCCTCCCGGCCCTGGTACCCCTCTGCTTCCCGGCCCTGGTCCCCCGTCTACCGGCCCGGGTACCCCTCTGCCTCCTGGCCCTGATCCCCCGCTGCCTCCAGGTCCTCGGCCCCCTCTGCCTCCCTGCCCTGGTCCCCAAGGCCTCTCAGCTCTGGTGCCCCTCTGCCTCCGGCCAAGGTACCACACCGCCTCCTGGAAGAAATCCCCTTCAGCTTCCATGCCCTGGTCCCCATCTACCAGCCCAGGTACCCCTTGGCCTCCCGGCTCTGGTCCCCCTGTATCCCCTCTTAGGAACCCCTCTGTCCCCTGGCCCTGGTCCCCCTCTGCCTCTTGACCCTGGTCCCCCTGTCTCCCGGCCCAAGTACCCCTCTCCCTTCTGGCCCTGGTCCCCGCCTGCCACGGTCCACATCTGCCCCCCAGCCCTGGTCGCCTTCTACCTCCAAGCCTTGGATCTCCCTCCGTCCCGGCCCTGGGTCCTCTCTACCGCCCAGCCTAGGTCCCCCTGTCTTCTGGCCCAGGTAACCCTCTACTTCTTGTCCGTGACCCCCCCCCCCCCGCCTTCCCGCACTTGTCCCCCTCTGCCTCCCTGCCCTGGTCCCCAGTCTGCCTCTTGGCCTTTGTCCCCCTCTGCCCTTTGGCCCTGGTATCCCTGTCTCACAACCTAGGTACCCATCTGCTTCCTGGCACTGGTAGCCCTCTGCCTCCAGGACCCGGTCCCCTTCGGCGTCCCGGACCTGGCCCCTTTATGTGTCCAGGCCCTGGTCTCCTTGTACGGCAGGGGTTCGAATCTCTCTCCACAGCTTGTCATCATCATCATCATCATCAATCGTATTTATTGAGCGCTTACTATGTGCAGAGCACTGTACTAAGCGCTTGGGAAATATAAATTGGCAACACATAGAGACACTCCCTACCCAACAGTGGGCTCACAGTCTAGGCTCACACCTGTGTGACCTAGGGCAAGTCACTTCACTTCTCTGGGCCTCAGTTACCTCCTCTGTAAAATGGGGATTAAGACCGTGAGCCCCACGTGGGACAACCTGATCACCTTGTAAATTCCCCAGCGCTTAGTACAGTGCTTTGCACATAGTAAGCTTTTAATAAATGCCATCATTATTCTCATTATTACAACTTGGCAACATAGTAAGCTTCGTACATAGTGAGCGTGGGCGCGGTCCGACTGCTCATGCGCCGCGCGCCCTCCCGGACGGGCCCACTTTTTCCCCACCCGCCCGGGCTCCGACTGCGCATGCGTTGCGCTCTCAAGGGCGGGGGCTCCCTTCTCCCCGGGCCCGGGCTCCGACGGCGCATGCGCCGCGATCTTCCGGGCGGGCCCCCTTTCCCTTCCGGTCCGGGCTCTGACCGCGCATGCGCTACGCTCTCCAGGGCAGCTGTCCCATCTCCCCGGGCCCGGGGCCGGGCTGAGACCACGCATGCGCCGCGCCCTTCGGGGCCGTGGGCACCCCCCCCTCGCCGAGACTCCGAATGCGCATACGCCCCGCTTCTCCTCCCTGCCCGGCTCCGCACGTGCATGCGCAGAGCTCCCTCCCATCTCCCCCCCCAACCCGGGCTTCGATTGCGTATGTGCCCCGCTCTCTAGGGCTGAAGATATAGCTTTGGGGACTATATCGTTCATTCATTCATTCATTCAATCGTATTTTTTTTATTGAACGCTTACGCAGTGTAGAGCACTGTGCTAAGCGCATGGGAATGGGATAGTATGGTGTATATTACAGTATGGTCTAGTACAGTATAGAGAAGCAGTGTTGTTCAGTGGCAAGAGCCCGGGCTTTGGAGTCAGAGGTCAGACGTTCAAATCCCGTCTCCACTGCTAGTCAGCTGTGTGTAACCTTTGGCAAGTCACTTCACTTCTCTGGGCTTCGGTTCCATCTGTAAAATGCGGATGAAGACTGTGAGCCCCGCGGGGGGCATCCTGATAACCTTGTAAACCCCGTGCACTTAGAACAGTGCTTTGCACATAGTAAGCGCTTAATAAATGCCATTATTATTATAATTATTATTGATATTATGCTTATTATTACCTCCAAGCCCTGGTCCATCCCTGCGTCCTGGACCTGGGTTCCCTCAACCTCCTGGCACTGGTCCCCCTGTATTCCGGCCCAGGTACCACATTGCCTCTCGGACAAGGTCGCCCTATTCCCCTGGCCCTCGTCCCCATTTCCCGGCCCAGGTACTCCTCTGCTTCCCTGCCCTGGTCCCCCTGTCACACAGCCCAGAAAGCCCCTCTGCCATCCAACCCTGGGACCCCTCTGCCTCCCTGGCCGGGTGCCCCTGTCTCGCGGCCCAGGTAACCTCTCTGCCTCTCTGAACTTGTCACACCGCTTCTCGGCCCTGGTCCCCCTTTGCCTCCCCGCCCTGGTTCCCCTCTGCTTCCCGGCACTGGTCCCCCGTCTACCGGTCCGGGTTCCCCTCTACCTCCTGGCCCTGATCTCCCCTCCCTCCAGGTCCTTGGCCCCCTCGGCTTCCCTGCCCTGGTCCCCAAGACCTCTCAGCTCTGGTCCCCCTCTGCCTCGGGCCAAGGTACCACACCGCCTCCTGGAAGAAATCCCCTTCAGCTTCCATGCCCTGGCCCCCATCTACCAGCCCAGGTACCCCCTGGCCTCCCGGCTCTGGTCCCCTGTACCTCTTCCCAGGAACCCCTCTGTCCCCTGGCCCTGGTCCCCTTCTGCCTCCTGACCCTGGTCACCCTGTCTCCCGGCCCAAGTACCCCTCTGCCTTCTGGCACTGGTCCCAGCCTGCCGGCCCTTGTCGCACTGTCTACCAGCTCTGGCCCCCCTCTTCTCTCTCACTGAATTTGGTGGTGAATGGATGTCCTGCCAGGGAGTCCCGGACTGGCCGAGCTAGCGAGCTACCGCTGAAACCCGTTACCCCGCCCACACAAAACCACCGAGCTATTGGAGGGAAATGGAGGATCAGAGATGGCGCCGCCAGCTGGCCGACCTCTGGTGCTGCAGGGGCTTCCCCGACCCCAACCACTCCCCATGTAACAGTAGCTTAGGGAGAAAGGGAGGAGAATTTTGTGCCTCCCCTGCTGGCCGACCTGGCGAGCTTCAGGAAAATCTCTGACCTCAGCCGATCCCCAAGAACCGGTTGATTTGGAAGGTTCTGGAATGTTGAAAGGGGGCCCTCTTTTGACCGAGTCTAAGAGTTGCGAGGAAAGCCCTGTCCCAGTCAATCTCCGCACTACACCAATTTGCGGGCGAAGGGAGTAACAGAGAGGGCGCCATCTGCTGGCCGGGTCACCGAGCTGCAGAGAAATCCCTTGCTCCAAACAATCAGCGCCCCGTTTGAATGGGGGGTGGTCCGGGAGTTAAATCAAGGGCGCCGTTGTTTGTCCGAGGCCAGGAGCTGCAGGACGGTCCCCGGCTCCAGCAGATCCCTGCGCTCCACTCAGTTAAGGAGACGCTGGAAACGGTAGGACCTGGGAGGGCGTCCTCTGCTGGCCGAGTTCGCGAGCTGCAGGAGAATCCCCGACCCCAGGAAATCCCCAAGCACTAGTTGACTGGCGGGAAAGGGAGGAGCAGCGTGGGTGCCCTCTGCTGGCCCACACAGAGCACTGCAGGTGGGCCCACGGCTCCAGAAAATCTCCACACTCCACTGAATGGCAGGTGACCGTGAGCAGCTGCGAGAGCGCCCTCTGCTGGCCGAGGCCAGGAGCTGCAGGAATGTCCCCGGCTGCAGCCGTTCCCCAAGATCAGATCATTTAAGGTGACGGGGGTAATCGGTAAGAGCGGCGAGGGCGTCCTCTGCCGGCTCAGCTCGTGAGCTGCAGGAGAATCCCCGACCCCAACCACTTCCCAAGCACCAGTTGAATGGGTGTACCGAGAGGAGCCGCGAAGCCGCCAGTCCTGGCCCTTCTAGCGAGCTTCAGGAGAAAACCCGACCTCAGAGAATCCCTAAGCACCAGGTGATTTGCAGGGCGGTAGTAGCTGAGGGGTCGTCTTCAGCTGATCGAGTCCGAGAGCTGCAGGAGAATCCAAGGCCCCAGGTAATCCCTGCACTCCAATGATTTGGGGGCGAGGGGAGATACTGCGAGGGCGCCATCTGCTGTCCGGGCCCGTGAGCAGCAGGGAAATCCCTTGCCTCAAGAAATATGCGCCCCACTGAATTTGGGGGTGAAGGGAAGACCTGCCAGAGAGTCCTCTGCTGTCCGAGCTAGCGAGCTGCTGGGGAATCCTGGACCCCAGCCAAACCAAAAGTGCCGGGCTATTGGAGGGAAAAGGAGGAGCAGCGAGGGCTCCCCCTTTCCTCCCGACCTCTCGTGCTGCAGGGTCTTCCCCGACCTCAGCCACTCCCCAGGAACCAGTAGCTTGGGGTGAAAGGGAGGACCTTGTTGTGCTTCCCCTCCTGGCCGACCTGGCGAACTTCAGGAAAATCTCGGACCTCAGCCGATCCCCATGCACCGGTTGATTTGGAAGTTTCGGGAGAAGCTGAGAGGGCGCTTCTCTGCGACCGAATCTAAGAGTTGCAGGGGAATACCCTGTCCCAGCCAATCCCCTCACTAAGGGAATTTGCGGGAGAAGGGAGTAACAGAGAGGGTGCCATCTGCTGGCCGGGACCGCGAGCTGCAGAGAAATCCCTTTTCTGACCGAGCCCAGGAGCTTCAGGAGAATCCCGGATCCCAGGAAGTCTCCAAGCACCAGTTGATTGGGGGGGAAAGGGAGGAGATGCGAGTTGCCCTCCGCTGGCCCAAAAAGAGTACTGCATGTCTGGCCACGTCCCCAGCCTATCTCCGCCCTGCACTGAATGGGGTGTGGGCCCTGAAGAGTTGCGACGGCGCCCTCTACTGGCCGAGCCCAGGAGCTGCAGGAATGCCCCGGCTGCAGTGGTTCCCCAGGCTCCGCTCATTGAAGGAGAGGGGGGGGAATCGGGAAGAGCTGCGAGGGCGTCCTCTGCCCTCCGAGCTCTCGAGCTGCTGGAGAATACCCGACCCCATCCACTTCCCAAGCACCCGTTGATTGGGTGGTCCGGGAGAAGACTCGAGGGCGCCCCTCCTGGCCGACCTCGCGAGCTTCAGGAGAAAACCTTACCTCAGAGAATCCCCAAGCAGGTGATTTGGAGGGCGGGAGTAGGTGAGAGGTGGTCTTCAGCTCAACGAGTCCGAGAGCTTCAGGGGAATCCAAGGCCCCAGCCGATGCCTGCACTCCAATGATTTGGGGGCGACGGGAGAAACTGCGAGAGTGCCATCTGCTGTCCGGGCCCGTGGGTTGAGGGAAATCCCTTGTCCCAAGAAATATGCGCCTCACTGAATTTGGGGTTGAAGGGAAGACCTACCAGGGAGTCCTTGGCTGGCCGAGCTAGCGAGCTGCCGGTGAATCGCGGACCCCAGCCAACCCAAAAGCCCGTGGCTATTGGGGGGAAATGGAGGAGCAGCGACGTCGCCCCCTGCTGGCCGACCTCTCGTGTTGCAGGGGCTTCCCCGACCCCAACCACTCCCCAAGAACCAGGAGCTTGGTAAGAAAGGGAGGAGCTTTTTGTGCATCCCCTGCTGGCCAACCTCGGGAGCTTCAGGAAAATCTCTGACCTCAGCCTATCCCCAAGCTCCGCTTGATTTGGAGTGTTCGGGAGAAGCTGAGAGTGCGCCCTCTCCTGACCGAGTCAATGAGTAGCAGGGGAATAGCCTGTCCCAGCCAATCCCCACAATACACCCATTTTCTGGCGAAAGGAGTAACAGAGAGGGTGCCATCTGCTGGCGGGGTAAGCGAGCTGCAGAGAAGTCCCTTGCCCCAAACAATCAGCGCCCCGTCTAAATGTGGGGTGGACCGGGAGGTGACTCAAGGGCGCCGTTGGTTGACCGAGCCCAGGAGCTACAGGACGGTCCCCCGCTCCAGCAGATCCTTACGCTCCACTCAGTTAAGGAGACGGTGGCAACGGTATGATCTGCGAGGGCGTCCTCTGTTGGCCGAGCTCGCGAGCTGCAGGAGATTCCCGGACCCCAGGAAATCCCCAAGCACCAGTTGATTGGCGGGAAAGGGAGGAGCTGCCAGGGCGCCCTCTGCTGGCCCACACAGAGCACTGCAGGTGGGCCCACGGCTCCAGAAAATCTCCGCACTCCACTGAATGGCAGGTGACCCTGAAGAGCTGCGAGAGCACCCTCTGCTGGTCGAGTCCAGGAGCTGCAAGAATGTCCCCGGCTGCAGCCGTTTCCCAGGCTCCGCTCATTGAAGGTGACGGGGGTAATCGGGAAGAGCGGCGATGGCGTCCTCTGCCGGCCGAGCTAGCGAGCTGCAGGAGAATCCCCGACCCCAACGACTTCGCAAGCACCAGTAGAATGGGGGGACCGGGAGGAGCCGCGAGGCCGCCAGTCCTGGCCGATCTCGCCGAGCTTCAGGAGAAAACCCGACCTCAGAGAATCCCCAAGCACCAGGGCTTTTGGAGGGCGGGAGTAGCTGAGGTTTCGTCTTCAGCTGATCGAGTCCGAGAGCTGCAGGGGAATCCAAGGCCCCAGCCAATACCTGCATTCCAGTGATTTGGGAGAGACTGGAGAAACTGCGAGGGCGCCATCTGCTGTCCGGGCCCGTGAGCTGCGGGGAAATCTCTTGCCACAAGAAATATGCACCCCACTTAATTTGGGGGTGAAAGGAAGGCCTGCCAGCGAGTTCTCTGCTGGCCGAGCTAGCCAGCTTCCGGTGAATCCCGGACCCCAGCCAACCCCAAAGCGCCGTGCTATTGGGGGTAAATGGAGAAGCAGCGAGGGCGCCCCCTGCTGGCCGACCTCTCGTGCTGCAAGGTCTTCCCCGACCTCAGCCACTCCTCAAGCACCAGTAGCTTAGGGAGAATGGGAGGTCTAGTTGTGCTTCCCCTGCTGGCCGACTAGGCGAACATCAGGAAAATCTCTGACCTCAGCCGATCCCCAAGCACCGGTTGATTTGGAGGTCTCGGGAGAAGCTGAGAGGGCGCTTATCTGCTGATGGAGTCTAAGAGTTACAGGGGAATACCCTGTCCCAGCCAATCCACGCACTACACTAATTTGCGGGCGAAGGGGGTAACAGAGAGGTCGCCATCTGCTGGCCGGGTCCGCGAGCTGCAGAGAAATCCCTTGCCCCAAACAATCCGCGCCCCGTCTTAATTGGGGTTGGTCAGGGAGGTGATACAAGAGTTCCGTATTTTGACGGAGCCCAGGAGCTTCTGGAGAATTCCGGACCCCTGCATATACCCAAGCACCAGTTGATTGGGGAGAAAGGGAGGAGATGCTAGGCGCCCTCTGCTGGCCCACAAAGGGTACTGCATGTCGGGCCACGTCCCCAGCCTAGCCCTGCCCTGCCCTGTATGGGGTGTGGGCCGTGAAGAGTTGCAACGGCGCCCTCTGCTGGCCGAGCCCAGGAGCTGCAGGAATGCCCCGGCTACAGTCGTTCCCCAGGCTCCGCTCATTTAAGGAGAAGGGGGAATCGGAAAGAGCTGCGAGGGCGTCCTCTGCCGGCCGAGCTCGCGAGCTGCAGGAGAATCCCCGACCCCAACCACTTCCCTAGCACCAGTTGATTGGGTGGACAGGGAGGAGCTGTGACGGCTCCCCTTCTGGCCGACCTTGCGAGCTTCAGGAGACAGCCTGAACTCAGAGAATCCCCAAGCAGGTGATTTGGAGGGCGGGAGTAGCTGAGAGGTCGTCTTCAGCTGATCGAGTCCGAGAGCTGCAGGGGAATCCAAGGCCCCAGCCAATCCCTGCACCCTAGTGATTTGGGGGCGACTGGAGAAACTGCGATGGCGCCATCTGCTGTCCGGGCCTGTGAGCTCCAGAGAAATCTCTTGCCCCAAGGAATGTGCGCCCCACTGAATTTGGGGCTGAAGGGAAGACCTGCCAGCGAGTCCTCTGCTGGACGAGCTAGCGAGCTGCCGGGGAATCCCGGACCCCATCCGACCCCAAAGCACCGGGATATTGGGGGGAAATGGAGGAGCAGCGCCGTCCGCCCCTTGCTGGCCGACCTCTCGTGCTGCAGGGGCGTCCACGACCCCAACCACTCTCCAAGCACCAATAGCTTTGGGAGAAAGGGAGGAGCTTTTTGTGCGTCCCCTGCTGGCCGACCTCGCGAGCTTCAGGAAAATCTCTGACTTCAGCCGATCTCCAAGCTCCGGTTGATTTGGAGTGTTCGGGAGAAGCTGAGAGGGGGCCCTCTGCTGACCGAGTCTAAGGGTTGCATGGGAATACCCTGACCCAGCCAATCCCCTCACTACACCAATTTGCAGCGAGGGGAGTAACAGAGAGGGCGTCATCTGCTGGCCGGGTCAGCGAGCTGCAGAGAAATCCCTTGCCCCAAACAATCCGCGCACCGTCTGAATGGGGGGTGGTCCGGGAGGTGATTCAAGGGCGCCGTTTGTTGACCGTTTGTTGGAGGGCGGGAGTAGCTGAGGATCGTCTTCAGCTGATGGAGTCCGAGAGCAGCAGGGGAATCCAAGGCCCCAGGCAATTCCTGCACTCCAGTGATTTGGGGGCGACGGGAGAAACTGCGAGGGTGCTATCTGCTGTCCGGGCCCGTGAGTTCAGGGAAATCACTTGCCCCAAGAAATATGCGCCCCACTGAGTTTGGGGGTGAAGGGAAGACCTGCCAGAGAGTCCTCTGCTGGTCGAGCTAGCCAGCTGCCGGTGAATCCCGGACCCCAGCCAACCAAAGAGCACCGTGCTATTGTGGGGAAATGGAGCAGCAGCGAGGGCGCCCCTGCTGGCCGACCTCTGCTGCTGCCGGGGCTTCCCCGACCCCAATCATTCCCCAAGCACCAGTAGCTTGAGGAGAAAGGGAGGAGCTTTTGGTGCGTCCCTTGCTGGCCGACCTCGCAAGCTTCAGGAAAATCTCTGACCTCAGCCGATCCCCAAGCGCCGGTTGATATGGAGGGTTCTGGAGAAAACGAGAGGGCACCCTCTGCTGACCGAGTCTAAGAGTTACAGGGGAGTACCCTGTCCCAGCCAATCCCCGCACTACACCAATTTGCTGGCGAAGGGAGTAACAGAGAGGGCGCCATCTGCTAGCCGGGTCCGCGAGCTGCAGAGAAATCCCTTGCCCCAAACAATCCGCGCCTCGTCTGAATGGGGTTGTGGTCTGGGAGCTGATACCAGGGCGCCGATTTTGACGGAGCCCAGGAGCTTCAGGAGAATCCCGGACCCCAGGAATTCCCCAAGCACCAGTTGATTGGGGGGGGGGGGAAAGGGAGTCGATGAGAGGCGCTCTCCGCTGGCCCACAAAGAGTACTGCAAGTCGGGCCACATTCCCAGCCTATCCCCGCCCTGCACTGAGTCGCGTGTGGGCCGTGAAGAGCTGCTACGGCGCCCTCTCCTGGCCGAGCCCAGGAGCTGAAGGATATCCCCGTCTGCAGCGGTTCCTCAGGCTTCGCTCATTTAAGGAGAGGGGGGAATCGGGAAGAGCTGCGAGGGCGTCCTCTGCAGGTCGAGCTCGCGAGTTGCTGGAGAATACCCGATCCCAACCACTTCCCAAGCAGCAGTTGATTGGGTGGACCGGGAGGTGCTGCGAGGACCCTCCTCCTGGCCGACCTCGCGAGCTTCAGGAGAAAACCCGAACTCAGAGAATCCCCAAGCACCAGGTGATTTGGAGGGCGGGAGTAGCTGAGAGGTCGTCTTCAGCTGATCGAGTCCGACAGCTGCAGGGGAATCCAAGGCCCCAGCCAATTCCTGCTCTCCAGTGGTTTGGGGGCGCCTGGAGAAACTAGGAGGGGCCATCCGTTGTCCGGGCCGTGAGCTGCAGGGGAATCCCTTGCCCCAAGAAATATGCGCCCCACTGAATTTGGGGGTGAAGGGAAGACCTGCCAGGGATTCCTCTGCCGGCCGAGCTAGCGAGCTGCCGGTGAAACCCGGACCCCCGTCAACCCCAAAGCACCGGGCTACTGGGGGGAAATAGAGGAGCAGCGAGGGCGCCCCCTGCTGGCCGACCTTTCGTGCTGCAGGGCCGCCCCGAACCCAGCCACTCCGCAAGCACCAGTAGCTTGGGGAGAAAGGGACGTGCTTTTTGTGCGTCCCCTGCTCGCCGACCTCGGGAACTTCAGGAAAATCTCTGAACTCAGCCAATCACCAAGGCCGGTTGATTTGCAGGGTTCGGGAGAAGCTGAGAGGGCGTCCTCTGCTGATCGGTTCTAAGAGTTGCAGGGGAATACCCTGTCCCAGCCAATCCCCGCACTACACCAATTGGAGGGCGAAGGGAGTAACAGAGAGGGCGCCATCTGCTGGCCGTGTCCGCGAGCTGCAGAGTAATCCCTTGCCCCAAACAATCCGCGCCCCGTATGAATAGGGGGTGGTCCGGGGGGTGATTCAAGGGCGCCGTTTTTTGGCCGAGCCCAGGAGCTTCAGGAGAATACCGGACCCCAGGAAATCCCCAAGCACCAGTTGATAGGGGGGGAAAGGGAGGAGAGGCGAGGCGCCATCTGCTGGCCCAAAAAGAGCACTGCAAGTCGGCCCACGTCCCCAGCCTATCCCCTCCCTGCACTGAATGGCGGTGGAGGCCCTGAAGAGCTGCGACGGTGCCCTCTACTGTCCGAGCCCAGGATCTGCAGGAATGTCCCCGGCTGCAGCCTTTCCCCATCTCCGCTCATTAAATGAGGGGGGGGGTGTAATCGGGAAGAGCTGCGAGGACGTCCTCTGCCGGCCGAGCTCGAGAGCTGCAGGCAAATCGCCGACCCTAAACACTTGCCAAGAACCAGTTGATTGGGTGGACAGGGAGGAGCTGCGAGGGCGCCCCTCCTGACCGACCTCGCGAGCTTCAGGAGATAACCTGACCTCATAGAATCTGCAAGCAGGTGATGTGCAGGGCAGGAGTAGCTGAGAGGTCGTCTTCAGCTGATCGAGGTCGAGTGATTCAGGGGAATCCAAGGCCCCAGGCAATCACTGCACTCCAGTAATCTGGGGGCGACTGGAGAAACAGCGAGGGCCCCATTAGCTGTTCGGGCCCGTGAGCTCCAGGGAAATTGCTTGCCCCAAGAAATATGTGCCAAACTGAATTTAAGGGTGAAGGGAAGACCTGCCAGGGAGTCGTCTGCAGGCCGAGCTAGCGAAATGCCGGCGAAACCCGGACCCCAGTCAACCCGAAAGCACAGGGCTATTGGGGGGATATAGAGGAGCATCGAGGGCGCCCCCTGCTGGCCGACCTTTCGTGCTGCAGGGGTTTCCCGACCTCAGCCACTACCCAAGCACCAGTAGCTTGGGGAGAAAGGGAGAAGATTTTTGTGCGTCCCCTGCTGGCCTACCTGGCGAACTTCAGGAAAATCTCTGACCTCAGCCGATGACCGGTTGATTTGGAGTGTTCGGAAGAGGCTGAGAGGGCACACTCTGCTGACCGAGTGTAAGGGTTGCAGTGGAAAACCCTGTCCCAGCCAATCCCCGCACTACACAAATTTCCGGGCGAAGGGAGTAACAGAGAGGGCGCCATCTGCTAGCCGAGTCCGCGAGCTGCAGAGAAATCCCTTGCCCCAAACAATCCGAGCCCTGTCTGAATGGGAGGTGGTCCGGGAGCTGATTCAAGGGCGCCGTATTTAGACCGAGCCCAAGAACTTCAGAAGAATCCCGGATCGCAGG
Organism: Tachyglossus aculeatus; assembly: GCF_015852505.1. Lineage (NCBI taxonomy): Eukaryota > Metazoa > Chordata > Mammalia > Monotremata > Tachyglossidae > Tachyglossus > Tachyglossus aculeatus. Next base: position 74,294,129 of record NC_052076.1, read on the forward strand.
AAATGCCCAAGCACCAGTTGATTGGGGGGAAAGGGAGGATCTGGGAGGCGCCCTCTGCTGGCAAAAAAGAGCACTACAAGTTGGGCCAGGTCCCCAGTCTATCCCCGCCTTGCACTGAATGGCGTGTGGGCCGTGAAGAGCTGCGAAGGCGCCCTCTGCTGGCCGAGCCGAGGAGATAAACGAATGTCCCCGGCTGCAGCCATTCCCAAGGCTCCGCTCATTAAATGAGAGGGGGGAAATCGGGAAGAGCTGCGAGGGCGTCCTTTGCCGGGCGAGCTGGAGAGCTGCAGGCGAATCCCCGAACCCAACCACTTCCCAAGCACCAGATGATTGGGTGGACCAGGAGGTAGTGCGAGGGCCCTCCTCCTGGCCGACCTCGCGAGCTTCAGGAGAAAACCCGAACTCAGAGAATCCCCAAGCACCAGGTGATTTGGTGGGCGGGAGTAGCTGAGAGGCCTTCTTCAGCTGATCGAGTCCGAGAGCTGCTCAAATCCCTGCACTCCAGTGATTTGGGGGCGATGGGAGAAACTGCGAGGGTGCCATCTGCTGTCCGGGCCCGTGTTTTCAGGGAAATCCCTTGCCCCAACAAATATGCGCCCAACTGAATTTTGGGGTGAATTGAAGACCTCCCAGGAAGTCCTCTGCTTGCCGAGCTAGCGAGGTGCTGGTGAATCCCGGACCCCAGCCAAACCCAAAGCCCCGGGCTATTGTTGGGAAATGGAGGAGCAGCGACGGCGCCTCCTGCTGGCCGACATCTCGTGCTGCAGGGGCATCCCCGACCCCAACCACTCCCCAAGCACCAGTAGCTTGGCGAGAAAGGGAGGAGATTTTTGTGCATCCGCTCCTGGCCGACCTCGTGAGCTTCAGGAAAATCTCTGACCTCAGCCGATCCCCAAGCTCCGGTTGATTTGGAGAGTTCGGGAGAAGCTGAGAAGGCGCCGTCTGCTGACCGAGTCAAAGATTTTCAGGAGAATACCCTGTCCCAACCAATCCCCACACTACACCAATTTGCGGGCGAAGGGAGTAACAGAGAGGGCGCCGTGTGCTGGCAGGCTCCGCGAGCTGCAGAGAAATACCTTGCCAGAAAACAGTCAGCGCCCCGTCTGAATGGGGGTGGTCCGGGAGGTGATTCAAGGGCACCGTTTGTTGACCGAGCCCAGGAGCTGCAGGACGGTCCCCGGTTCCTGCAGATCCCTATGCTCCACTAAGTTAAGGAGACGGTGGCAACGGTATGACCTGCGAGGGCGTCCTCTACTAGCCGAGCTCGCGAGCTGCAGGAGAATCCCGGACCCCAGGAAATCCCCAAGCACCAGTTGATTGGTGGGAAAGGGAGGAGCTGCGAGGGCGCCCTCTGCTGGCCCACGCAGAGCACTACAGGTGGGCCAACTGCTTCAGACAATCTCCGCAATCCACTGAATGGCAGGTGACCGTGAAGAGCTGCAACGGCGCCTTCTGCTGGCCCAGAAAGAGCACTGCAATTCGGGCCATGTCCCCAGCCTATCCCCGCCCTGCACTGAATGGCGTGTGGGCCGTGAAGATCTGCGACGACGCCCTTTGCTGGCCGAGCCCAGGAGTTGCAGGAATGTTCCCGGCTGCAGCCGTTCCCCAGGCTCCGCTCATTTAATGAGAGGGGGGTAATCGGGAAGGGTTTCGAGGGTGTCCTCTGTTGGCCGAGCTCGCAAGTTGCAGAAGAATCCCCGATCCCAACCACTTCCCAAGCACCAGTGGATTGGGTGGACCGGCAGGAGCTGCAAGGGCGCCCCTCCTGGACGTCCTCGCGAGCTTTGGGAGAAAGCCCGACCTCAGAGAATCTCCAAGCACCAGGTGATATGGAGGGCGGGAGTGGCTGAGAGGGCGTCCTCAGCTGATCGCGTCCGAGAGCTGCAGGGGAATCCAATGCCCCAGAAAATTCCTGTACCCCAGTGATTTGGGGGAGACTGGACAAACTGCGAGGGCGTCATCTGCTGTCCGGACCTGTGAGCTGCAGGGAAATCTCTTGCCCCAAGAAATATGCGCCCCACTGAATTTTGGGGTGAAGCGAAGACCTGCCAGGGAGACCTCTGCCGGCCGAGCTAGTGAGCTGCCGGTGAAACCCTGACCCCAGCCAACCCAAAAGCACCGGGCTATTGGGGGGAAATAGAGGAGCAGCGAGGGCGCCCCCTGCTGGCGGACCTTTCGTGCTGCAGGTGTTCCCCGACCCCAGCCCCTCCCCAAGCACCAGTAGCTTGGGGAGAAAGGCAGGAGCTTTTTTTGCCTCCCCTGCTGGCCGACCTCGCGAACTTCCGGAAAATCTCTGACCTCTGCCGATCCTCAAACTCCGGTTGATTTGGAGGGTTCGGGAAAGCTGAGATGGCGCCCTCTTCTGACTGAGTCTAAGAGTTGCAGAGAAATACCATGTCCCAGCCAATCCCTGCACTACACCAATTTCCGGGCGAAGGGAGTAACAGATAGGGTGCCATCTGCTGTCCGGGTCCGCCAGCTGCAGAGAAATCCCTTGACCCAAACAATCCGCTCCGCATCTGAGTGTGGGGTGATCCGGGAGTTGATTCAAGGGCGCCGTTTGTTGACCGAGCCCAGGAGCTGCAGGACGGTCCCCGGTTCCAGCAGATCCCTACGTTCCACTCAGTTAAGGAGACGGTGGAAACGGTATGACCTGCGAGGGCGTCCTCTGCTGGCCGAGCTCGCGAGCTGCAGCAGAATCCCGGACCCCAGGAAATCCCCAAGCAAAATTTGATTGGCGGGAAAGGGAGGAGCTGCGAGGGCGCCCTCTGCTGGCCCACACAGAGCACTGCAGGTGGGCCCACGTCTCCAGAAAATCTCCGCACTCCACTGAATGGCAGGTGACCGTGAAGAACTGCGAGAGCGCTCTCTGCTGGCCGAGGCCAGGAGCTGCAAGACTGTCCCCAGCTGCAGCCGTTCCCCAGGCTCAGCTCATTTAAGGTGACGGGGGTAATCGGGAAGGGCTGCGAGGGCGTCCTCTGCCGGCCCAGCTAGCGAGATGCAGGATAATCCCCGACTCCAACCACTTCCCAAGCACCAGTTGAATGGGTGTACCGGGAGGAGCCGCCAGGCCGCCAGTCCTGGACGATCTCGCACGCTTCAGGAGAAAACCTGAACACAGAGAATCCCCAAGCACGTGATTTGGAGGGCGGGAGTAGTTGAGAGGTCGTCTTCAGCTGATCGAGTCCGCGAGCTGCAGAGGAATCCAAGGCCCCTGCCAATATCTGCATTCCAGTGATTTGGGGGCGACTGGAGAAACTGCGATGGCGCCATCTGCTGTTCGGGCCCGTGAGCTGCAGGAAAATCTCTTGCCACAAGTAATATACGCCCCATTGAATTTGGGGGTGAAGGGAAGGCATGCCAACGAGTCCTCTGCTGGCCGAGCTAGCCAGCTGCCTGTGAATCCCGGACCCCAGGCAACCCAAAAGCACCGGGCTATTGGGGAGAAATGGAGGAGCAGCGAGGGCGCCCCGTGCTGGGCGACTTCTCGTGCTGCAGGGGCTTCCCCGACATAAGCCACTCCTCAAGCACCAGAAGCTTAGGGAGAATGGGAGGTCCATTTGTGTTTCCCCTGCTGGCCGACCTCGCGAACATCAGGGAAATCTCTGACCTCAGCCGATCCCCAAACTCCGGTTGATTTGGAGGGTTCGGGAGAAGCTGAGAGGTCGCTTATCTGCTGACTGAGTCTAAGAGTTGCAGGGGAATACCCTGTCCCAGCCAGTCCCCGTCCTACACTAGTTTGCGGGTGAAGGGAGTAACAGAGAGGGTGCCATCTGCTGGCTGGGTCCGCGAGCTGCAGAGAAATCCCTTGCCCCAAACAATCCGCGTCCCGTCTTAATTGGGGTTGGTCAGGGAGGTGATACAAGGGTGCCGTTTGTTAACGGAGCCCAGAAGCTTCTGGAGAATTCCGGACCCCAGCATATACCCAAGCACCAGTAGATTGGGGGGAAAGGGAGGAGATGCGAGGCGCCCTCTGCTGGCCCACAAAGAGTACTGCATATCGGGCCACGTCCCCAGCCTATCCCCGCCCTGCATTGAATGGCGTGTGTGCCGTGAAAGCTGCGACGGCGCCCTCTGCTGGCCGAGCCCAGGAGCTGCAGGAATCGCCCGGCTGCTTCCGTTCCCCAGGCACCGCTCATTTAAGGAGAGGGGTGGAATCGGGAAGAGCTGCGAGGGCGCCCTCTGCCGGCGGAGCTCGCGATCAGCAGGAGAATCCCCGACCCCATCCACTTCCCAAGCAACAGTTGATTGGGTGGACCGGGAGGAGCAGCGAGGGCTCCCCTCCTGGCCGACGTTGCGAGCTTCAGGAGAAAACCTGAACACAGAGAATCCCCAAGCAGGTGATTTGGAGGGCGGGAGTAGTTGAGAGGTCGTCCTCAGCTGATCGAGGACGAGAGCTGCAGGGGAATCCAAGGCCCCAACCAATCCCTGCACCGAGTGATTTGGGGGCGACTGGAAAAACTGCGAGGTCACCATCTGCGGTCTGGGCCCGTGAGATGCAGGGAAATCTCTTTTCCCAAGAAATATGCGTCCCACTGAATTTGGGGGTGAAGGGAAGACCTGCCAGCGAGAACTCTGCTGGCCGAGCTAGCCCGTTGCCGGTGAATCCCGGATCCCAGCCAAACCAAAAGCACCGGGCTAGTGGGGGGAAATGGAGGAGCAGCGAGGGCGCCCCCTGCTGGCCAACCTCTCGTGCTGCAGGGGTTTACCCGACACAAGCCACTCGCCTACCACCAGTAGATTGGGGAGCAAAGGAAGACCTTTTCGTGCTTCCCCTGCTGGACGACCTGGCGAACTTCAGGAAAATCTCTGATCTCAGCCGATCCACAGGCAACGGTTGATTTGGAGGGTTCGGGAGAAGCTGAGAGGGCGCCCTATGCTGACCGAGTCTAAGTGTTGCAGGGGAATACCCTGTCCCAGCCAATCCCCCAACATAACGAATTTGCGGATGAAGGGAGTAACAGAGAGGGGGCCATCTGCTGGCCGGGTCCGCGAGCTGCAGAGAAATCCCTTGCCCCAAACAATACGGGCCCCATCTGAATGGGGGGTGATCCGGGAGGTGATACAAGGGCGCCGTTTTTGACCGAGCCTAGGAGCGTCAGGAGAATCCCGGACCCCAGAATATCCCCAAGCACCAGTTGATTGGGGGGGAAAGGGAGGAGATGCGAGGCGCCCTCTGCTAGCCCACAAAGATTACGGCTAGTCGGTCCACGTCCCCAGCCTATCCGCGCCCTGCACTGAATGGAGTGTGGGGCGTGAAGAGCTGAGCCGGCGCCCTCTGCTGGCCGAGCCCAGGAGCTGCAGGAATATCTCCGGCTGCAGTGGTTCCTCAGGCTTCGCTCATTTAAGGAGAGGGGGCAATCGGGAATTGCTGCGAGGGCGTCCTCTGCAGGTCGAGCTCGCGAGCTGCTGGAGAATACCCGACCCCATCCAATTCCCAAGCACCAGTTGATTGAGTGGGCCGGGAGAAGATTCGAGGGCGCCCCTCCTGGCCGACCTCGCGAGCTTCAGGTGAAAACCTGACCTCAGAGAATCCCCAAGCAGGTGATTTGGAGGGCGGGAGTAGCTGAGAGGTCGTCTTCAGTTGATCGAGTCCGAGAGCTGCAGGGGAATCCAGGTCCCCAGCCAATGCCTGTACTCCAATGATTTGGGGGCGACGGGAGAAACCGCGAGGACGCCATCTGCTGTCGGGGCCCGTGCGTTCATGGAAATCCCTTCTCCCAAGAAATATGCGCATCACTGAATTTGGGGTTGAAGAGAAGACCTGCCAGGGAGTCCTTTGCTGGCCGAGCTAGCGAGCTGCCGGAGAATCCTGGACCCCAGCCAACCCCAAAGCACCGGGTTATTGGGGGGAAATGGAGGAGCAGCGCCGTCACCCCTTGCTGGCCGACCTCTCGTACTGCAGGGGCTTCCCCGACCCCAACCACTCCCCAAGGGCCAGTAGATTGGTGAGAAAGGGAGGAGCTTTTTGTGCATCCTTTGCTGGCCGACCTCGTGAGCTTCAGGAAAATCTCTGACCTCAGCCGATCCCCAAGCTCCGGTTGATTTGGAGGGTTCGGGAGAAGCTGAGAGGACGCCCTCTGCTGACCGAGTCAAAGAGTTGCAGAGGAATACCCTGTCCCAGCCAATCCCCACACTACACCAATTTGCTGGCGAAGGGCGAAACAGAGAGGGCGCCATCTGCTGGCCGGCTCCGCGAGCTGCAGAGAAATCCCTTGACCCAAACAATCAGCGCCCCCTCTGAATGTGGGGTGGACCGGGAGGTAACTCAAGGGCGCCGTTGGCTGACCGACCCCAGGAGCTGCAGGACGGTCCCCGGCTCTAGCAGTTCCCTACGCTTCACTCAGTTAAGGAGACGGTGAAAACGGTATGAACTGCGAGGGCGTGCTCTGCTGGCCGAGCTCGCGAGCTGCAGGAGAATCCCCGACCCCAACCACTTCCCAAATACCAGTTGAATGGGTGGACAGGGAGGATACGCAAGGCCGCCAGTCCTGGCCGAACTCGCTAGCTTCAGAGAAAACCCGACCTCAGAGAATTCCCAAGCACCAGGTGATTTGGAGGGCGGGAATAGCTGAGGGGTCGTCTTCAGACGATTGAGTCCGAGAGCTGCAGGGGAATCCAAGGCCCCAGCCAATTCCTGCACTTCAGTGATTTGGGGGCGCCGGGCGTAAATTCGAGGGCACCATTTGCTGTCCGGCCCGTGAGCTGCAGGAAAATCACTTGTCCTAAGAAATATGCGCCCCACTGAATTTTGGGGTGAAGGGAAAACCTGCCAGAGAGACCCCTGCTGGTCGAGTTAGTGAGCTGCTGGTGAATCCCGAACCCCAGCCAACCCAAAAGCACCGGGCTCTGACCTCAGCCGATCCCCATGCACCGGTTGATTTGGAGGGTTCGGGAGAAGCTGAGAGGGCGCTTCTATGCTGACCGAATCTAAGATTTGCAGGGGACTACCCTGTCCCAGCCAATCCCCCCACTAAACGAATTTGCGGGCGAAGGGAGGAACAGAGAGGGCGCCATCTGCTGGCCGGGTCCTCGAGCTGCAGAGAAATCCCTTGCCCCAAGTATTCCGCGCCCCCCTCTGAATGGGGGGTGGTCAGGGAGGGGATACAAGGGCGCCGTTTTTTGACCGAGCCCAGGAGCTTCAGGAGAATCCCGGACCCCAGGAAATCCCCAAGCACTAGCTGACTGGGGGGAAAGGGAGAAAATGCGAGGCCAGCTCTGCAGGCCCACAAAGAGTACTGCAAGTCGGGCCACGTCCCCAGCCTATCCCCGCCCTGCACTGAATGGCGTGTGCGCCGTGAAGAGCTGCGGCGGCGCCCACTAGTGGCCGAGCCCAGGAGATGCAGGAATGTTCCCGGCTTCAGCCGTTCCCCAGGTTCCCCTCATTTAATGAGAGGGGAGTAATCGGGAAGAGCTGCGAGGGCGTCCTCTGCCGGCCGAGCTCGCGAGCTGCAGGAGATTCCCCGACCTCATCCACTTCCCAAGCACCAGTTGATTTGGTGGACCGGGAGGAGCTGCGAGGGCGCCCCTCCTGGCCGACCTCGCGAGTTTCAGGAGAAAACCTGACCTCAGAGAATCCCCAAGCTGATGATTTGGAGGGCGGGAGTAGCTGAGAGGTCGTCTTCAGCTGATCGAGTCTGAGAGCTGCAGGGGAATCCAATGCCCCAGCCAATCCCTGCACTCCAGTGATTTGGGGGCGACAGGGAAACTGCGAGGGCGCCATCTGCTGTCCGGGCCCGTGAGTCCAGGAAAATCCCTTGTCCCAAAACATATGACCCCCACTGAATTTGGGGCTGAAGAGAAGACCTGCTGGGAAGACCTCTTCCGGCTGAGCTAGCGAGCTGCCTGTGAAACCCCGACCCCAGCCAACCCAAAAGCACCGGGCTATTGGGAGGAAATAGAGGAGCAGCGAGGGCTCCCCCTTCAGGCCGACCTATCATTGTGCAGCGGTTTCCCGAACCCAGCCTCTCCGCAAGCACCAGTAGCTTGGGGAGAAATGGAGGAGCTTTTTTTGCGTCCCCTGCTGGCCGAACTCTCGTGCTCCAGGGGCTTCCCCGACCCCAGCCACTCCCCAAGTACCAGTACCTTGGGGAGAAAAGAAGGACCGTTTTGTGCTTCCCCTGCTGGCTGACCTCGGGAACCTCAGGAAAATCCCTTACTTCAGCTGATCCCCAAGCACCGGTCGATTTGGAGGGTTCGGGAGAATCTGAGAGGGCGCCCTCTGCTGACCGAGTCTAAGAGTTGCAGGGGAATACCCTGTCCCAACCAATCCCCCCATTACACCAATTTAAGGGCGAAGGGAGTAACAGAGAGGACGCCATCTGCTGGCCGGGTCTGCGAGCTCCAAAGAAATCCCTTACCCCCAACAATCCGCGCCCCGTCTGAATCGGGAGTGGTCCGCGAGGTGATACAAGGGTGCCGTTTGTTCACGGAGCCCAGGAGCAGCAAGACGGTCCCCGGCTCCTGCAGATCCCTACGCTCCACTCAGTTAAGGAGAAGGTGGAAACGGTATGATCTGCGAAGGCGTCCTCTGCTGGCCGACCTCGCGAGCTGCAGCAGAATCCTGGACCCCAGGAAATCCCCAAGCACCAGTTGCTTGGTGGGAAAGGGAGGAGCTGCGAGGACGCCCTCTGCTGGCCCACACAGAGCACTGCAGGTGGGCCCACGTCTCCAGAAAATCTCCGCACTTCACTGAATGGCAGGTGACAGTGAAGAGCTGAGAGAGCGCACTCTGCTAGCCGAGGCCAGGAGCTGCAGGAATTTCCCCGGCTGCAGCCGTTCCCCAGGCTCCGCTCACTTAAGGTGACGGGGTTAATCGGGAAGAGCTGCGAGGGCGTCCTCTGCCGGCCGAGCTCGCGAGCTGCAGGAGAATCTCCGACCCCAACCACTTCCCAAGCACCAGTTGAATGGATGGACAGGGAGGATCCGCGAGGCCGCAGTCCTGGCCGATCTCGCGAGCTTCAGGAGAAAACCTGACCTCAGAGAATCCCCAAGCAGGTGATTTGGAGGGCGGGAGTAGCTGAGACGTCGTCTTCAGCTGATCGAGTCTGGGAGCTGCAGGGGAATCCAATGCCCCAGCCAATCCCTGCACTCCAGTAATTTGGGGGCGACTGGAGAAACTGCGAGGGCGCCATCTGCTGTACGGGCCCGTGAGCTGCAGGGAAATCCGTTGCCCTAAGAAATATGCGCCCCACTGAATTTGGGGGTGATGGGAAGTCCTACAAGGGAGTCCTCTGTCGGCAGAGCTAAAGAGCTGCCAGTGAAACCTTTTAGACTGTGAGCCCAATGTTGGGTAGGAACTGTCTCTATATGTTGCCAATTTGTACTTCCCAAGCCCTTAGTACAGTGCTCTGCACATAGTAAGCGCTCAATCCCTTACCCCCAACAATCCGCGCCCCGTCTGAATCGGGGGTGGTCCGCGAGGTGATACAAGGGCGCCGTTTGTTGACGGAGCCCAGGAGTAGCAAGACGGTCCCCGGCTCCTGCAGATCCCTACGCTCCACTCAGTTAAGGAGACTGTGGAAATGGTATGATCTGCGAGGGCGTCCTCTGCTGGCCGAGCTCGCGAGATGCAGGAGAATCCCACTCCCTAGGAAATCCCCAAGCACCAGGTGATTGAGAGTAAAGGGAGGAGCTGCGAGGACGCCCTGTTGGCCCACACAGAGCACTGCAGCTGGGCCCCTGGATCCAGACAATCTCCACCCTCCACTGAATGGCAGGTGACGGTGGAGAACTGCGAGAGCGCCCTCTGCTGGCCGAGGCCAGGAGCTGCAGGAATGTCCCCGGCTGCAGCCGTTCCCCAGGCCCCACTCATTTAAGGTGACGGGGGTAATCGGGAAGAGCTGCGAGGGCGTCCTCTGTCGGCCGAACTGCAGAGAAATCCGTTGCCCCAAACAATCCGCGCCCCATCTGAATGGGGGGTGGTCCGGGAGGAGATACAAGGGCGCCGTTTTTTGACCGAGCCCAGGAGCTTCAGGAGAATCCCGGACCCCAGGAAGTCCCCAAGCACCAGTTGATTGGGGGGGAAAGGGAGGAGATGAGAGGCACCCTCTGCTGACCCACAAAGAGTACTGCAAGTCGCGCCACGTCCCCAGCCTAACGTCGTCCTGCACTGAATGGCAGGTGGGCCGTGAAGAGCTGTGATGGCACCCTCTGCTGGTCGAGCCCAGGAGTTTCAGGAATGTTCCCGGCTGCAGCCGTCCCCCAGGCTCCGCTCATTTAAGGAGAGAGGGGTAATCGGGAAGAGCTGCGAGGGCGTCCTCTGTCGGCCGAGTTCGCGAGCTGCAGGAGAATCCCTGATCCCAACCACTTCCCAAGCACCAGTTGATTGTGTGGACCGGAAGGATTTGCGAGGGCGCCCCTCCTGGCCGACCTGGGGAGCTTTGGGAGAGAACCCGACATCAGAGAATCTCCAAGCACCATGTGATTTGGAGGCCTGGAGTAGCTGAGAGGTCGTCTTCAGTTGATCGAGTCCGAGACCTGCAGGGGAATGCAAGGCCCCAACCTATCCCTGCACTCCAATGATTTGGGGGCGACGGGAGAAACCGCGAGGGCGCCATCTGCTGTCTGGGCCCGTGAGATGCAGGGGAATCCCTTGCCCCAAGAAATATGCGCCCCACTGAATTTGGGGGTGAAGGGAAGACCTGCCAGGGATTCCTCTGCCGGCCGAGCTATCGAGCTGCCGGTGAAACCCGGACCCCAGTCAACCCCAAAACACCGGGCAATTGGGGGGAAATAGAGGAGCAGCGAGGGCGCCCCCTGCTGGCAGACCTTTCGTGCTGCAGGGCCTCCCCGAGGCATCCACTCCACAAGCACCAGTAGCTTGGGGAGAAAGGGAGGAACTTTTTGTGCGTCCCCTGCTGGCCGACCTCGCGAGCTTCAGGAAAATCTCGGACTTCAGCCGATCCCCAAGCACCGGTTGATTTGGAGGGTTCGGGAGAAGCTGAGAGGGCGCCCTCTGCTGACCGTGTCTAAGAGTTGCAGGGGAATACCCTGTCCCTGCCAATCCCCGCACTACACTATTTTCCGGGCGAATTGAGTAACAGAGAGGGCGCCATCTGCTGTCCGGGTCCGCTAACTGCAGAGAAATCCCTTGCTCCAAACAATCCGCGACCCGCCTGAATGGGGGGTGGTCCGGGAGGTGATACAAGGGCGCCGTTTTTTGACCGAGCCCAGGAGCTTCTGGAGAATTCCGGACCCCAGCATATACCCAAGCAAAAGTTGATTGGGGGGGGAAGGGAGGAGCTGCGAGGCACCCTCTGCTGGCCCACAAAGGGTAGTAAATGTCGGGCCACGTCCCCAGCCTATCCCCGCCCTGCACTGAATGGCGTGTGCGCCGTGAAGAGCTGCGACGGCGCCTCTGCTGTTCTAGTCCAGGAGCTGCAGGGATGCCCCGCCTGCAGCCGTTCCCCAGGCTCCGCTCATTTAAGGAGAGAGGGGGAATCGGGAAGAGCTGCGAGGGCGTCCTCTGCCGGCCGAGCTCGCGATCTGCAGCAGAATCCCCTACCCCATCCACTTCCCAAGCACCAGTTAATAGGGTGGACCGGGAGGAGCCGCGAGGCCACCAGTCCTGGCCGATCTCGCGAGCTTCAGGAGAAATCCGGACCTCAGAGAATCCCCAAGCACCAGGTGATTTGGAGGGCGGGAGTAGCTGAGGGGTCGTCTTGAGCTGATCGAGTCCGAGAACTGCAGGGGAATCCAAGGCCCCAGCCTATTCCTGCACTCCACTGATTTGGGGGCGACGGGAGAAAAGGCCAGGGCACCACCTGCAGTCCATGAACGTGAGCTGCAGGGAAATTCCTTGACCCATGAATTATGCGCCCCACTGAATTTGGGGGTGAGAGAGTCCTCTGCAAGAGAGTCCTCGGCTGGCCGAGCTAGCCAGCTGCCGGTGAATCCCGGACCCCAGCCAACCCCATACCACCGGGCTCTTGGGGGGAAATGAAGGCGCAGCGAGGGCGCCCCCCTGCTGGCCGACCTCTCGTGCTGCATAGGCTTCCCCGTCCCCAGCCAATCCCCAAGCACCAGTAGCTTGGGGAGAACGGGAGGACCTTTGTGTGCTTCCCCAGCTGGCCGACCTCGCGAACTTCAGGAAAATCTCTGACCTCAGCCGATCCCCAAGCACCGGTTGATTTGGAGTTTTCGGCAGAAGCTGAGAGGGCTCCCTCTGCTGACCGAGTCTAAGAGTTGCAGTGGAATACCCTGTACCAGCCAATCACCGCAATACACCAATTTTCGGGCGAAGGGAGCATCAGAGAGGGCTCCATTTGCTGGCCAGGTCCGCGAGCAGCAGAGAAGTCCCTTGCCCCAAACAATCCGCGTCCCTTCTGAATGGGGGGTGGTCCGGGAGGTGATACAAGGGCGCCGTTTTTTGACCAAGCCCAGGAGCTTCAGGAGAATCTCGGACCCCAGGATATCCCCAAGTACAGGTTGATTGGGGTCAGAAAGGGAGGAGATGCGAGGCGCCCTCTGCTGGCTCACAAAGAGTACTGAAGGTTGGACCACGTCCCAGCCTATCCCCGCCCTGCACTGAATGGCGTTTGGGCAGTGAAGTGCTGCGACGGCGCCCTCTGCTGGCCGAGCCCAGGAGCTGCAGGAATGTCCCCGGGTGCAGCCGTTCCCCAGGCTTCGCTCATTTAAGGAGAGAGGGGTAATCGGGAAGAGCTGCGAGGGCATCCTCTGCCGGCCGATCTCGCGAGCTGCAGGGGAATCCCCGACCCCATCAACTTCCCAAGCACCAGTTCATTGGGTGGACCGGGAGGAGATGACAGGACGCCCCTCCTGGACGACCTCGCGAGCTTCAGGAGAAAACCTGACCTCAGAGAATCCCCAAGCAGGTGACTTGGAGGGCGGGAGTAGCTGAGAGGTCGTCTTCAGCTGATCGAGTCCGAGAGAGGCAGCGGAATCCAAGGCTGGGGCCAATTCCTGCACTCCAATTATTTGGGGGCGACGGGAGAAACTGCGAGGGCGCTATCTGCTCTTCGGGCACGTGAGTTCAGGGAAATCCCTTGCCCCAAGAAATATGCGCCCCTCTGAATTTGTGGGTGAAGGGGAGACCTGCCAGGTAGTCCTCTGCTGGCCGAGCTAGCGAGCTGTCGGTGAATCCCCGACCCCAGCCAAACCAAAAGCACCGGGCTACTGGGGGGAAATGGAGGAGCAGTGAAGGCGCCCCCTGCTGGCCGACCTCTCGTGCTGCAGGGGCTTCCCCGACTCCGAACACTCCCCAAGCACCAGTATCTTGGGGAGAAAGGGAGGATATTTTTGTGTGTCCCCTGCTGGCTGACCTTGCGAACTAAAGGAAAATCTCTGACCTCAGCCGATCCTCAAAATCCGGTTGATTTGGAGTGCTTGGGCGACCTGAGAGGGCGCCCTCTGCTGACCGAGTCAAAGAGTTGCCGGGTAATACCCTGTCCCAATTTGCGGGCGACGGTAGTAACAGAGAGGAACCATCTGCTGGCCGGGTCACTGAGCTGCAGAGAAGTCCCTTGCCCCAAACAATCCGCTCCCCGTCTGAATGGGGGATGGTCCGGGAAGTGATTCAAGGGCGTTGTTTGTTAACCAAGCCCAGGAGCTGCAGGACGGTCCCCGGCTGTAGCAGATCCCTACGCTCCACTCAGGTAAGGAGACGGTGGAAACGGTATGACCTGCGAGGGCGTCCTCTGCTGGCCGAGCTCGCGAGCTGCAGGAGAATCCCGTACCCCAGGAAATCCCCAGGCACCAGTTGATTGGTGGGAAAGGGAGGAGCTGCGAGGGCGCCCTGTTGGCCCACACAGAGCACTGCAGGTGGGTCCCTGGCTCCAGACAATCCCCGCCCTCCACTGAATGGCAGGTGACGGCGGATTGCTGCGACAGCGCCCTCTGCTGTCCGACGCCAGGAGCTGAAGGAATGTCCCCGGCTGCAGCCGTTCCTCAGGCTCCACTCATTTAAGGTGACGGGGGTAATCGGGAAGAGCTGAGAGGGCGTCCTCTGTCGGTCGAACTGGCGAGCTGCAGAGAAATCCCTTGCCCCAAACAATCCGCGCCCCGTCTAAATGGGGGGGGGGGGGTCCGGGAGGTGATACAAGGGCGCCGTTTTTTGACCGAGCCCAGGATCTTCAGGAGAATCCCGGGCCCCAGGAAGTCCCCAAACACCAGTTGATTGGGGGGAAAGGGAGGAGCTGAGAGGGCGCCCTCTACAGGCCCACACAGAGCACTGCAGGTTGGCCCAAGGCCTCAGACAATCTCCGCACTCCACTGAATGTCATATAGCTGTGAGGAGCTTCGAGGGCGCCTTTTGCTGGCCGGGTCCGCGAGCTGCAGAGAAATCCCTTGCCCCAAACAATCCGCGCCCCATCTGAATGGGGGGGTGGTCCGGGAGGTGATTCAAGGGCGCCGTTTTTTGACCGAGCCCAGGAGCTGCAGGACGGTCCCCGGCTCCAGTAGATCCCTATGCTCCACTCAGTTTAGGAGACGGTGGAAACGGTAAGACATGCGAAGCCCTTCTCTGCTGGCCGAGATCTCGAGCTGCAGGAGAATCACGGACCCCAGGAAATCCTCAAGCACCAATTGATTGGGGGGAAAGGGAGGAGCTGAGAGGGCGCCCTCTACAGACCCACACAGAGCACTGCAGGTTGGCCCACGGCCCCAGACAATCTCCGCACTCCACTGAATGTCATATAGCCGTTAGGAGCTTCGAGGGCGCCTTCTGCTGGCCGAGGCCAGGAGCTCCAGGAATGTACCCGGCTCCAGCAGAACCCCACGCTCCACTCATATAACTAGAGGGGGTGCGGGGCAACGGGAAGAGCTGCCAGGGCGTCCTCTACTGTCCGAGCTCGTGAGCTGTAGGATAATCTCCGACCCCAACCTCTCCCCAAGGACCAGTTGATTGGGTGGAACGGGAGGAGCTGCAAGGACGCCCCCTACTGGCTGACCTCGCCAGCTTCAGGAGAAAACCCGCCCTCAGCCGAGCCCCAATCACCAGATGATTTAGAGGGGTAGGTGAAGCTGAGAGGCCGTCTTCTGCTGACCGAGTCCAAAAGCTAAAGAGGAATCCCAGGCTCCAGCCAATTGCCACACGCCAGTGATTTGGAGGCGACGGGAGAAACTACGAGGGCGCCGTCTGCTGGCAAGGCCCGTGAGCTACAGGGAAATCCCTTCCCCAACAGATCCGCGCCAAACTAAATTTGAGGGTGAAGGAAAGACCTGCCAGGGCGTCCTCTGCTGGCCGAGCTCGCGAGCTGCCGGAAAATCCCTGACCCCAGCCAATCCACAAACCCCAGGATATTTGGGGGGATGGGAGGAGCTGCGAGGGTGCCCTCTACTGGCCGACCCCGCTAGCGGCAGGAGTATCCACGAATCCAACCAATCCCCAAGTACCAGTTGCTTGGGGGGGAACTGGAGGAGCTTTTGCTGTGCCCCCTGCTAGCCGATTTCTCGTACATCAGGAGAATACCAGACCTCAGCCGATCCCAAAGCACCAGTGGATTTCAAGGGTTCGAGAGTATCTGAGAGGGAGCAGTCTGCTGACCGATCCTAAGAGCGAGAGGGGAATACCCGGTCCCAGCCAATCCCCGCACTACACTATTTTGGGGGTGACGGGATTACCTGCGAGGGCTCCGACTGCAGGCCGGGCCCGCGAGCTGCAGAGAAATCCCTTGCCCTAACCAATCCGGGCCCCACTGAAGGGGGGGTGGGACGTAAGGTGATGCGAGGGCGCCCTCCTTTAGCCGAGCCCTGGTACCGCGGGAGGGTTCCCGGCTCCAGCAGATCCCTACGCTTCACTCAGTTGGCGAGAAGGGGCAAACGGTCAGAGCTGCGAGGGCCTCCTCTGCCGGCCGAGCTCTCGAGTTGCAGGAGAATCCCTGACTCCAACCACTTCCCAAGCACCAGTTGATTGGGTGGACGGGGAGGAGCTGCAAGGGCGCCCCTCCTGGCCGACCTCGCTCGCTTTAGGAGAAACCCCGACCTTAGAGAATCCCAAAGCACCAGGTGATTTGGAGGGCAGGAGTAGCTGAGAGGTCGTCTTTAGCTGATCGTGTCCGAGAGCTGCAGGGGAATCCAAGGCCCCAGCCAGTCCCTGCACTCCAGTGATTTGGGGGCGACTGGAGAAACTGCGAGGGCGCCATCAGCTGTACGGGACTGTAATCTGCAGGGAAATCACTTGCCCCCAAAAATATGCGCCCCACTGAATTTGTAGGTGAAGGGAAGACCAGCCAGGGAGTCCTCTGCCGGCCGAGCTAATGAGCTGCGGGTGAAACCCATATGCCAGCCAACCCAAAAGCACCGGGATATTCGGTGGAAATAGAGGAGCAGTGAGGCGCCCCCTGCTGGCTAACCTTTCGCGCTGCAGGGGTTCCCCGACCCCAGCCACTCCCCAAGCACCGGTAGCTTGGGGAGAAAGGGAGGAGCTTTTTGTGCGTCCCCTGCTGGCCAACCTCTCGAGCTTCAGGAAAATCTCTGACCTCAGCCGATCCCCAAGCTCCGGTTGACTTAGAGGGTTCGGGAGAAGCTGAGAGGGCACCCTCTGCTCACCGAGTCTAGTCGTTGAAGGGGAATACCCTGTCCCTGCCAATCCCCACACTACACCAATTTGCGGTCGACGGGAGTAACAGAGAGGGCGCCATCTTCTGACCGGGTCCGCGAGCTGCAGAGAATCCCTTGCCCCAAACTAACAGCGACCAGTCTGCATGGGGGGGTGGTCCGGAAGGTGATTCAAAGGCGCCGTTTGTTGACCGAGCCCAGGAGATACAGGAAGGTCCCAGGCTCCAGCAGATCTCTACGCTCCGCTCAATTAAGGAGACGGTGGAATCGGTATGACCTGTGAGGGCTTCCTCTGCTGGACGAGCTCGCGAGCTGCAGGAGAATCCCGGAACCCACTAAATCCCAAAGCACCAGTTGATTGGCGGGAACGGGAGGAGCTGAGAGGGCGCCCTCTGTTGGCCCACACAGAGCACTGCAGGCGGGCCCACGACACCAATCTAGGCACACCACTGAATGGCAGGTGACCGTGAAAAGCTGCGAGAGCGCCCTCTGCTGGCCGAGGTCCGGAGCTGCAGGAATGTCCCCTGCTGCAGCCGTTCCCCAGGCTCCGCTCATTTAAGGAGAAGGGGGGTAATCGGGAAGACCTGCGAGGGCGTCATCTGCCGGCCGAGATCGCAAGCTGCAGGAGAATCCCTGACCTCAACCGCTTCCCAAGCACCAGTTGATTGGGTGGACCTGGAGGAGCCGCGAGGGCGCTCATCCTGGCCGATCTCGCGAGCTTCAGGACAAAGCCCGACCTCAGAGAATTCCCAAGCACCAGGAGATTTGGAGGGCGGGAGTAGCTGAGGGGTCGTCTTCAGCTGATCGAGTCCGAGAGCTGCAGGGGAATACAAGGCCCCAGCCAATTTGTGCACTCCAGTGATTTGGGGGCGACGGGAGAAACTGCGAGGGCACCATCTGCGATCCGGGCCCGTGAGCTGCAGGGAAATCCCTCGACCCAAGAAATATGCGCTCCACTGAATTTGGGGGTGAAGGGAAGACCTGCCAGAGAGTCCTCTGCTAGTCGAGCTAGCCAGCTGCCGGGGAATCCCGGACCCCAGCGAACCCAAAAGCACAGGACCATTGGGAGGAAATGGGGGAGCAGCGAGGGCGCCCCCTACTCGTCGACCTCTCGTGCTGCAGGGGCTTCCCCGACCCCCACCACTGCCCAAGCACCAGTAGCTTGGGGAGAAAGTGAGGGCCTTTTTATGCTTCCCCTGCTGTCAGACCTCGCGAACTTCAGGAAAATCTCTGACCTCAGCCGATCCCCAAGCACCGGTTGATTTGGAGGATTCGGGGAAGCTGAGAGGGCGCCCTCTGCTGACCGAGTCTAAGAGTTTCAGTGGAATACCCTGTCCTAGCCAATCCCGGCACTACACTAATTATGCGGGCGAAGGGAGTAACAGAGAGGGCGCCATCTGCTGGCCCTGTCCACGAGCTGCAGAGAAATCCCTTGCCCGAAACAATCCGCGCCCCGTCTGAATGGGGGGTGGTCCAGGAGGTGATACAAGGGCGCCGTTTTTTGACCGAGCCCAGGAGCTTCAGGAGAATCCCGGACTCCAGGATATCGCCAAGCACCAGTTGATTGGGGGGGAAAGGTAGGAGATGCGAGGCGCCCTCTGCTGGCCCACAAAGAGTACTGCAAGTAGAGCCACGTCCCCAGCCTATCCCCGACCTGAACTGATTGGCATGTGGGCCGTGAAGCGAAGCGACTGTGCACTCGGCTGGCCGAGTCCGGGAGCTGCAGGAATGTCGCCTGTGGCAGCCGTTCCCCAGGCTCCGCTTATTTAAGGGGGGGGGGAATCGGGAAGAGCTGCGAGGGCGTCCTCTGCAGACCGAGCTCGCAAGCTGCAGGAGAATCCCCGACCCTATCCACTTCCCAAGCACCAGTTCATTTGCTGGACCGGGAGAAGCTGCGAGGGAGCCCCTCCTGGCCGACCTCGCGAGCTTCAGGAGAAGTGCTGACCTCAGAGAATCCCCAAGCAGGTGATTTGGAGGGCCGGAGTAGCTGAGAGGTCGTCTTCAACTGATCGAGTCCGAGAGCTGCAGGAGAATCCAAGGTCCCAGCCAATCCCTGCACTCCAGTGATTTGGGGGCGAAGGGAGAAACTGCGAGGGCGCCATAAGTTGTCCGGGCCTGTGAGTTCAGGGAAATCCCTTGCCCCAACAAATATGCACCCCAGTGAATTTCGGGGTGAAGGGAAGACCTGCCATGGAGTCCTCTGCTGGCCGAGATAGCGAGCTGCCGGTGAATCCCGGACCCCAGCCAACGCAAAAGCACCGGGCAACTGGGGGAAATGGAGGAGCAGCAAGGGTGCCCCCTGCTGGCCGACCTCTCGTGCTGCAGGGGATTCCCCGACCAAAGCCACTCCCCAAGCACCAGTAGCTTGGGGAGAAAGGGAGGACCATTTTGTGCTTCCCCTGCTGGCCGACTTCGGGAACTTCAGGAAAATCTCTGACCTCAGCTGTTCCCCAAGCACCGGTTGATTTGGAGGGTTCGGGAGAAGCTGAGAGGGCGGCCTCTGCTGACCGATTCTAAGAATTGCAGTGGGATACCCTGTCCCAGCCAAGCAACAGGTGATTTGGAGGCGGGAGAAGCTGAGGGGTCGTCTTCAGCTGATCGAGTCCAAGAACTGCAGGGGAATCCAAGGCCCCCTCCAATTCCTGCATTCCAATGATTTGGGGGCGATGGGAGAAACTGCGAGGGTGCCATCTGCTGTCCGGGCCCGTGAGTTCAGGGAAATCCCTTGCCCCAACAAATATGCGCCCCACTGAATTTGAGGGTGAAGGGAAGACCTGCCAGGGATTCCTCTGCTGGCCGAGCTAGCGAGCTGCCGGTGAATTCCGGACCCCAGCCAACCCAAATGCACCGGGCAATTGGGGGGAAATGGAGGAGCAGCGAGGGCGCCCCCTTATGGCCGACCTCTCCTGCTGCAGGGGCTTCCCCGACCCCAACCACTCCCCAAGCACCAGTAGCTTGGGGAGAAAGGGAGGAGATTCTTGTGCCTACCCTGGTGGCCAACCTCGCGAGCTTCAGGAAAATCTCTGACCTCAGCCGATCCCCAAGCTCCGGTTGATTTGGAGGGTTAGGGAGAAGCTGAGAGGGCGCCCTTTGCAGACCGAGTCAAAGAGTTGCAGGGGAATACCCTGTCCTAGCCAATCCCCGCACTACACCAATTTGCGGGCGAAGGGATAACAAAGAGGGTGCCATCTGCTGGCCGGGTCGGCGAGCTGCAGAGAAATCCCTTGCCCCAAGCAATCTGCGCCCCATCTGAATTGGGGGTGGTCCGGGAGTTTATTCAAGGGAGCCGTTTGTTGACTGAGCCCAGGAGCTGCAGGACGGTCCCCGGCTCCAGCAGATCCCTACACTCCACTCAGTTAAGGAGACGGTGGAAACGGTATGACCTGTGAGGGCGTCCTCTGCTGGGCGAGCTCGCGAAATGCAAGAGAATCCCCGACCCCAGGAAATCCCCAGGCACCAGTTGATTGGCGGGAGGGGAGGTGCTGCAGGTGGGTCCACGGCTCAAGACAATCTCCGCACTCCTCTGAATGGCAGGTGCCCGTGAAGAGCTGCGAAAGCGCTCTCTGCTGGCCGAGGCCTGGAGCTGCAGGAATGTCCCCGGCTGCAGCCGTTCTCCAGGCTCCGCTCATTTAAGGAGAAGGGGGTAATCGGGAAGAGCTGCTAGGGTGTCCTCTCCCGGCCGAGCTCGCGAGATTCAGGAGAATCCCCGACCCCCACCACTTCCCAAGCATCAGTTGATTGGGTGTACCGGGAGGAGCTGCACGGGCGCCCCTCCTCACCGACCTCGCGAGCATCAGGAGAAAACCTGAACTCAGAGAATCCCCATGTAGGTGATTTGGAGGGCCGGAGTAGCTGAGAGGTCACCTTCAGCTGATCGAGTCCGAGAGCTGCAGGGGAATCCAAGGCCCCAGCCAATCCCTGCCTTCCATGATTTGTGGGATACGGGAGAAACTGCAAGGGCGCTATCTGCTGTCCGGGCCCGTGAGTTCA
The DNA here is from genome assembly GCF_015852505.1 of Tachyglossus aculeatus. Taxonomy (NCBI): domain Eukaryota; kingdom Metazoa; phylum Chordata; class Mammalia; order Monotremata; family Tachyglossidae; genus Tachyglossus; species Tachyglossus aculeatus. Next base: position 74,314,637 of record NC_052076.1, read on the forward strand.
GGGAAGTCCCTTGCCCCAAGAAATATGCGCCCCACTGAATTTGGGGGTGAAGGGAAGACCTGCCGGGTAGTCCTCTAATGGTCGAGCTAGCCAGCTGCCGATGAATCCCGGTCCCCAGCCAACCCAAAAGCACCGGGCCATTGTGGCGAAATGGAGGAGCAGCGAGGGCTCCCCCTCCTGGCAGTCCTCTCGTGCTGCAGGGGCTTCCCCGACCCCAGTCACTCCTCAAGCAACAGTAGCTTGGGAAGAAAGTGAGGTCATTTTGTGCTTCCCCTGTTGGCCGAACTCGGGAACTTCAGGAAAATCTCTGACCTCAGCCGATCCCCAAGCACAGGTTGATTGGGAGGGTTCGGGAGAAGCTGGGAGGGCGGCCTCTGCTGACCGAGTCTAAGAGTTTCAGGGGAATACCCTGTCCAAACCTATCCCTGCACTATAGCAATTTACGGACGTAAGGAGTAACAGAGAGGGCGCCATCTGCTGGCCGGGTCCGCGAGCTGCGGAGAAATCCCTTGCCCCAAGCAATCCGCGCCCCGTCTCAAAGGGGGGTGGCCGGGTGGTGATTGAAGGGCGCCGTTTTTTAACCGAGCCCAGGATCTTCAGGAGAATCCCGGACACCAGGAAATCCCCAAGCACCAGTTGATTGCGGGGGAAACGGAGGAGCTGCGAGGCTCTCTCTGCTGGCCAGCAAAGAGCACTGCAAGTCGGGCCACGTCCCCATCCTCTCCCCGCCCTGCACTGAATGGAGTGGGGGCCGTGAAGAGCTGTGACGGCGTCCTCTGCTGGCCGAGCCCAGAAGGCGCAGGAATGCTCCCGGCTGCAGCCGTTCCCCAGGCTCCGCTCATTTAGTGAGAGTGGGGTAATCGGGAAGAGCTGCGAGGGCGTCCACTGTCGGCCGATCTCGCGAGCTGCAGGAGAAAACCCGACCCCAACCACTTACCAAGCACCATTTGATTGGGTGGACCGGGAGGAGCTGCGATGGCGCCCCTCCTGGCCTACCTCGCGAGCTTCAGGAGAAAACCTGAACTCAGAGAATCCCCAAGCAGGTGATTTGGAGGGCGGGAGTAGCTGAAAGTCGTCTTCACCGGATCGAGTCCGAGAGGTGCAGGGGAATCCAATGCCCCAGCCAATCCCTGCACTCCAGTGACCTGATGGCGACAGGAGAAACTTCTAGGGCGCCATCTGCTGTCCGGGCACGTGAGCTGCAGGGAAATCCCTTGCCCCAAGAAATATGCGCCCCACTGAATTTGGGGGTGAAGGGAAGACTTCCCAGGGGGTCCTCAGCCGGCCGAGCTAGCGAGCTGCCGGTGAAAACCGGACCCCAGCCAACCCAAAAGCACCGGGCTATTGGGGGGACATAGAGGAGCCGGAAGGGCGCAACCTGCTGGCCGACATTTCGTGCTGCAGGGGTTCCCCGATCCCAGCCACTCCCCAAGCACCAGTAACTTGGGGAGAAAGGGAGGAGCTGTTTGTGCATCCCTTGCTGGCCGAACTCGCGACCTTCAGGAAAATCTCTGACCTCAGCCGATCCCCAAGCACCGGTTGATTTGGAGGGTTCGGGATTAAATGAGAGGGCGCCCTCTGCTGACCGAGTCTAAGAGTTGCAGGGGAATACCCTATCCCAGCCAATCCCCGCACTACACCAATTAGCGGGGGAAGGTAGGAACACAGAGGGCGCCATCTGCTGGCGGGGTCTGCCAGCTGCAGAGAAATCCCTTGCCCCAAACAATCCGCGCCCCGTCTGAATGGGGGGCTGGTCCGGGAGGTGATACAAGGGCGCCGTTTTTTGACCGAGCCCAGGAGCTGCAGGAGAGTCCCGGACCCCAGGAAATCCCCAAGCACCAGTTGATGGGGAGGGGGGGAAGCAAGGAGCTGCGAATCGCCCTCTGCTGGCCCAGAAAGAGCACTGAATGTCGGGCCACGACCCCAGCCTATTCCCGCCCTGCACTGAATGGCATATGGGCCGTGAAGAGCTGCGACGATGCCCTCTGCTGGCCAGTACAGGAGAAGCAGGAATGTCCCCGGTTGCAGCCTTTCCCCAGGCTCGGCTCATTTAAGGAGAGGTGGGTAATCGGGAAAAGCTGCGAGGACGTCCACTGCCGGCCGAGATCTCGAGCTGCAGGAGTATCTCTGACCCCAACCACTTCCCAAGCACCAGTTGATTGGCTGGACCGGGATGAGGCGCGAGGGTGCCCGTCCTGGACGACCTCTCGAACTTCAGGAGAAAACCCGACCTCAGAGAATCCCCAAGCACCAGGAGATTTGGAGGGCGGAAGTAACTGAGAGGACGTCTTCAGCTGATCGAGTCCGAGAGCTGCAGGGGAATCCAAGGCCCCAGCCAATCCCTGCACTACAATGATTTGGGGGCGAAGGGAGAAACTGCGAGGGCGCCATCTGCTGTCAGGGCCCATGAGTTCAGGGAAATCCCTTGCCCCCAAAATATGCGCCCCACTGAATTTTGGGTTGAAGGGGAGACCTGCCATGGAGTCCTCTCCTGGCCGACCTAGTGACCTGCCGGTGAATCCCGGACCCCAGCCAACCCGAAAACACAGGGTTATTGTGGGGAAATGGTGGAGCAGCGAGGGCGCCCCCTGCTGGCCGACGCCTCGTGCTGCAGCGGCTTCTCCGACCCCAGCTACTCCAAAAGCACCAGTAGCTTGGGAGAAAGGAAGGTCTTCATGTGCTTCCCCTGCTGGCAGACCTCGCGAAATTCGAGAAAATCTCTGACCTCAGCCGATCCCCAAGCAGCGGTTGATTTGGACAGTTCGGGAGAAGCTGAGAGGGGGCCCTCCGTTGACTGAGTCTAACAGTTGCAGGGGAATACCCTGGCCAAGCCAATCCCCGCACTACACCAATTTGCATGCGAAGGGAGTAAAAGAGAGGGCGCCACCTGCTGGCCGGGTCCGCGAGCTGCAGAGAAATCCCTGGCCCCAAACAATCCGCGCCCCGTCTGAATGTGGGGTGGTCCGGGAGGTGATTCAAGGGTACCGTTTTTTGACTGAGGCCCGGATCTTCAGGAGAATCCGGGACCCCAGGAAATCCGCAAGCACCAGTTGATTGGGGGGGAAGGGAGGAGCTGCGAGGCGCCCCCTACTGGCCCACAAAGAGCACTGCAAGTCGGGCCACATCCCCAGCCTATTCCTGCCCTGCACTCAATGGCGTGTAAGCCGTGAAGAGCTGCGAAGGCACTCTCTGCTGGCCGAGCCCAGGAGGTGCAGGAATGTTCCCGGCAGCAGCCGTTCCCCAGGCTCCGCTCATTTAATGAGTGGGGGGGAATTGGGAACAGCTTCGAGGTCGTCCTCTGCCGGCCGATCTCGCAAGCTGCAGGAGAATCCCCGAGCCCAAACAGGTCCCAAGCACCAGTTGATTGGGTGGACCGGGAGGAGCTGCGAGGGCGGCCCTCCTGGCGGTCCTCGCGAGCTTCGGGAGAAAACCCGACCTCAGAATATCCTCAAGGACCAGGTGATTTGGAAGGCGGGAGTAGCTGAGAGGTTGTCTTCAGCTGATCGTGTCCGAGAGCTGCAGGGGAATGCAAGGCCCCAGGCAATCCCTAAACTCCAATGATTTGGTGACGACGGGACAAACTACGAGGGCGCCATCTGCTGTCCGGGCCCGTGAGACCAGGAAAATCCCTTGCCCCAACAAATATGCGCCCCACGAAATTTGGGGGTGAAGGGAAGACCTGCCAGGGAGTCCTCTGCTGGCCCAGCTAGTGAGGTGCCGGTTAATCCCGGACCCCATACAACTTAAAAGCCCTTGACAATTGGGGGGAAGTGGAGGAGCAGCGACGGCGCCCCCTGCTGGCCGACCTCTAGTGCTGCAGAGTCTTCCCCGACCCTAACCACACCCCAAGCACCAGTAGCTTGGGGAGAAAGGGAGGAGCTTTTCGTGCATCCCCAGCTGGCCGACCTGGCAAACTTCAAGAAAATCTCTCACCTCAGCCGATCTCCAAACACCGGTTGATTTGAAGGGTTCGGGAGAGCTGAGAGGGGGCCCTCTGCTGACCGAGTCTAAGAGTTGCGGGGAATACCCTCTCCCAGCCAATCCCCGAACTACACCAATTTGCGGGCGAAGGGAGAAACAGAGAGGGCGCCATCTTCTGGCCGGTTCCGCGAGCTTCAGAGAAATCCCTTGCCCCAAACAATCCACGCCCCGTCTGAATGGGGGGTTGGTCTGGAGGTGATTCAAGGGCGCCGTTTTTTGACCGAGCCCAGGATCTTCAGGAGAATCCCGGACCCCAGGAAATCCCCAAGCACCAGTTGATTCGGGGGGAAAGGGAGGAGCTGCGAGGCGCCCTATGCTGGCTTAGAAAGAGCACTGCAATTCCTGCAACGTCCCGGGCCTATCTCCACCCTGCACTGAATGGCGTGTGGGCTGTGAAGAGCTGCGACGGCGCCCTCTGCTGGCCGAGCCCAGGAGCTGCAGGAATGTCCCTGGCTGCAGCCGTTCCCCAGGCTCTGCTCATTTAAGGAGGGAGTGGGAATCGGGAAGAGCTGCGAGGGCGTCATCTGCCGGCCGACCTCGCGAGCTGCAGGAGAATCCCCGACCCCAACCACTTCCCAAGCACCAGTTGAATGGGTGGACCGGGAGGAGCTGCGAAGCCACCAGTCCTGGCCGATGTCGCGAGCTTCAGGAGAAAACCCGGCCTCAGCTAATCCCAAAGCACCAGGTGATTTGGAGGGCGGGAGTAGCTGAGGGGTCGTCTTCAGCTGATCGAGTCCGAGAGCTGCAGGGGAATCCAATGCCCCAGCCAATTCCTGCAAACCAGAGATTTGTGGGCGACGGGAGAAACTGCGAGGGCGCCATGTGCTGTCCGGACCCGTGAGCTGCAGGGAAATCCCTTGCCCCAAGAAATATGCGCCCCACTGAATGTGGGGATGAAGGGAAGACCTGCCAGCGAGACCTCTGTTGGCCGAGTTAGCAAGGTGCCGGAGAATCCCGGACTCCAGCCAACCCAAAAGCACCGGGCTATTGGGAGGAAATGGAAGAGCAGCGAGGGCGTCCCTTGCTGGCCGAACTCTCGTGCTGCAGTGGCTTCCCGGACCCCCGCCACTCCCCAAGCACCAGTAGCTTGGGGAGAAAAGGAGGACCTTTTTGTGCTTCCCCTGCTGGCCGACCTCGCGAACCTCAGGAAAATCTCTGACCTCAGCCGATCCCAAGCACCAGTTGATTTGGAGTGTTCGGGAGAAGATGAGCGGGCGCACTCTGCTGACCGAGTCTAAGAGTTGCGGTAAATACCCTGCCCCAGCCAATCTCCCCACATCACCAATTTGCGGGGGAAGGGAGTAACAGAGAGTGCGCCCTCTGCTGGCAGGGTCGGCGAGCTGCAGCGAAATCCCTTTCCCCAAAGATTACGCACCCCGTCTGAATGGGGGTGGTCCGGGAGGTGATTCCAGGGTGTCGTTTTTTGACCGAGCCCAGGAGCTTAAGGAGAATCACGGGACGCAGGATATCCCAAGAACCAGTTGGTGGGGGGGGGGAAAGAGAGGAGATGCGAGGCGCCCTCTGCTGGCCCACAAAGAGTACTTCAAGTCGGGCCACGTTCCCAGCCTATCCCCGCGCTGCACTGAATGGCGTGTGGGCCGTGAAGAGCTGAGAGGGCACCCTCTGCTGGCCGAGCCGAGGGGCTGCAGAAATGTCCCCGGCTGCAGCCGTTCCCCAGGCTCCGCTCATTTAAGGAGAGGGGGGGAATCGGGAAGAGCTGCAAGGGCGTCCTCTGCCGGCCGAGCTCGAGAGCTGTAGGAGAATGCCCTACCCCAACCACTGCCCAAGCAGCAGTTGATTGTGTGGACCGCGAGGAGCTGCGAGGGTGCCCGTCCTGGCCGATTTCGCGAGCTTCGGGAGAAAACCCAACCTCAGAAAATCCCCAAGCATCAGGTGATTTGGAAGGCGGGAGTAGATGAGGGGTCGTCTTCAGCTGATCGAGTCCGAGAGCTGCAGGGGAATCCAAGTCCCCAGCCAATTCCTATACTTTAATGGTTTGGGGGCGACGGGAGAAAATGCGAGGGAGCCATCTGCTGTCCGGGCCCGTGAGTTCAGGAAAATCCCTTGTCCCAGCAAATATGCGCCCCACTAAATTTTGGGGTGAAGGGAAGACCTGCCAGGGAGTCCTCTGCTAGCCGAGCTAGCGAGCTGCCGTTGAATCCCGGACACCAGCCAACGCAAAAGCGCCGTGCTATTGGGGGGAAATGGAGGAGTAGAGACGGCGCCCCAAGCTGGCCGACGCCTCGTGCGCCAGGGGCTTCTCCGACCCCAGCTACTCCACAAGCACCAGAAGTTTGGGGATAAAGGGAGGTCTTTTTGTACTTCCCCTGCTGGCAGACCTCGTGAACTTCAGGAAAATCTCTGACCTCAGCCGATCCCCAAGCACCGGTTGATTTGGATGGTTCGGGAGAAGATGAGAGGGGGCCCTCTGTTGACCGAATCTGCCAGTTGCAGGGGAATACCCTGTCCAAGCCAATCCCGGCACTACACCAATTTTCGGGCGAAGGGAGTAACAGAGAGGGCGCCATCTGCTGTCCGGGTCCGCGAGCTGCAGAGAAATCCGTTTCCCTAAACATTCCACACCCCGTCTGAATGTGGGGTGGTCCGGGAGGTGACTCAAGGGTACCGTTTTTTGATTGAGGCCAGGAGCGTCAGGAGAATCTCGGACCCCAGGAAATCCCCAAGCACCAGTTGATTGGGGGGGAAAGGGAGGACCTGCCAGGCACCCCTGAAGGCCCACACAGAGCACTGCAAGTGGGCCCACGGCTCTAGAAAATCTCCACATTCCTCTGAATGGCAGGTGACCGTGAAGAGCTGCAAGAGCGCCCTCTGCTGCCCGAGGCCAGGAGCTGCAGGATTGTACCCGGCTGCAGCCGTTCCCCAAGCTCAGATCATTTAAGGTGACGGGTGTAATCGGTAAGAGCGGCGAGGGCGTCCTCTGCCGGCCGAGCTCGCGAGCTATAGGAGAATCCCCGACCCCAACCACTTCCCAAGCACCAGTTGAATGGGTGTCCCGGGAGGAGCCGCGAGGCCGCCAGTCCTGGCCGATCTCGCGAGCTTCAGGAGAAAACCCGAGCTCAGAGAATCCCCAAGCACCAGGAGATTTGGAGGGCGGGAGTAGCTAAGGGGTCGTCTTCAGCTGATCGAGTCCGAGAGCTGCAGGGGAATCCAAGGCCCCAGCCAATTCCTGTACTCCAGTGATTTGGGGGCAACGAGAGAAAATGCGAGGGCGCCATCTGCTGTCCGGGCCCGTGAGTTCAGGGAAATCCCTTGCCCCAACAAATATGCGCCCCACTATATTTGGGGGTGAAGGGAAGACCTGCCAGGGAGTCCTCTGCTGGCTCAGCTAGCGAGGTGCCGGTTAATCCCGGACCCCAGCCAACCTAAAAGCCCCTGGCTATTGGGGGGAAGTGGAGGAGCAGCGAAGGCGCCCCCTGCTGGCCGACCTCTAGCGCTGCAGGGGCTTCCCCGACCCTAACCACACCCCAAGCACCAGTAGCCTGAGGAGAAAGGGAGGAGCTTTTCGTGCGTCCCCATATGGCCGACCTCGCAAGCTTCAGGAAAATCTCTGACCTCAGCCGATCCCCAAGCTCCGGTTGATTTGGAGGGATCGGGAGAAGCTGAGAGGGGGCCCTCTGTTGACAGAGTATAAGAGTTGTAGGGGAATACCCTGTCCCAGCCAATCCCCGCACTACACCAATTTTCGGGCGAAGGGAGTAACAGAGAGGGCGCCATCTGCTGGCCGGGTCCGCGAGCTGCAGAGAAATCCCTTGCCCCAAACAATCAGCGCCCGGTCTCAATGGAGGATGGTCCGGGAGGTGATTCAAGGGCGCCGTTTGTTGACCGAGCCCAGGAGCTGCAGGAGGTCCCCAGCTCCAGCAGATCCCTACGATCCACTCAGCTAAGGAGATGGTGGAAACGGTATGACCTGCGAGGGCGTCCTCGGCTGGCCGAGCTCGCGAGCTGCAGGAGAATCCCGGACCACAGGAAATCCCCAAGAACCAGTTGATTGGCGGCAAAGGGAGGAGCTGTGAGGGCGCCCTCTGATGGCCCACACAGAGCACTGCAGGTGGGCCCACGTCTCCAGACAATCTCCGCACTCTACTGAGTGGCAGGTGACCGTGAAGAGCTGCGCGAGCGCCCTCTGCTGGCCGAGGCTAGGAGCTGCAAGAATGCCCCCGGCTGCAGCCGTTCCCCAGGCTCCGCTCATTTAAGGAGAGGGGGGGTAATCCGGAAGAGCTGAGAGGGCGTCCTCTGCCGGCCCAGCTAGCGAGATGCAGGACAAGCCCCGACCCCAACCACTTCCCAAGCACCAGTTGAATGGGTGGACCGGGAGGAGCCGCCAGGCCGCCATTCCTGGTCGATCTCGCGAGCTTCAGGAGAAAACCCGATCTCAGAGAATCCCCAAGCACCAGGGGTTTTCTAGGGCGGGAGTAGCTCAGAGGTCGTCTTCAGCTGATCGAGTCCGAGAGCTGCAGGGGAATCCAAGGCTCCAGCCAATATCTGCATTCCAGTGATTTTGGGGCGACTGGAGAAACTGCGAGGACGCCATCTGCTGTCCGGGCCCGTGAGCTGCAGGGAAATCTCTTGTCACAAGAAATATGCGCCCCAATGAATTTGGGGGTGAAGGGAAGACATGCCAGCGAGTCCTCTGCTGGCCGAGCTAGCCAGCCGCCGGTGAATCACAGACCCCAGCCAACCCAAAAGCACCGGGCTATTGGGGGGAAATGGAGGAGCAGCTAAGGCGCCCCCTGCTAGCCGCCCTTTCGTGCTGCAGGAGCTCCCCGATCCCAGCCACTCCCCAAGCACCAGTAGCTTGGGGAGAAAGGGAGGAGCTTTTTGTACGTGCCCTGCTGGCCAACCTCACCAACTTAAGGAAACTCTCTGACCTCAGCCGATTACCAAGCACTGGTTGATTTGGAGGGTTCGGGAGAAGCTGAGAGGGTCCTTATCTGCTGACCGAGTCTACGAGTTGCAGGGGAATACCCTGTCCCAGCCAATCCCACCACTTAACGAATTTACAGACGAAGGGAGTAACAGAGAAGGAGCCATCTGCTGGCCGGGTCCGCGAGCTGCAGAGAAATCCCTTGCCCCAAACAATCCGCGCCCCGTCTGAATGGGGGGTAGTACGGGAGTCCGCCGGACAAGGGCGCCGTTCTTTGACCGAGCCCAGGAGCTTCTGGAGAATTCCGGACCCCAGCATATACCCAAGCACCAGTTAATTGGGGGGGAAAGGGAGGAACTGCGAGGCGCCTTCTTCTGGCCCACAAAGGGTACTCCATGTCGGGCCACGTCCCCAGCCTATCCCCACACTGCACTGAATGGCGTGTGGGCCGTGAAGAGCTGCAACGCCGTGCTCTGCTGGCCTAGCCCAGGAGCTGCAGGAATTCCCCTCCTGCAGGCGTTCCCCAGGCTCCGCACATTTAAAGAGACGGGGGGAATCGGGAACAGCTGCGAGGGCGTCCTCTGCCGGCCGAACTCGCGAGCTGCCAGAGAATCCCCGACCCCATCCATTTCCCAAGCACCAGTTGATTGAGTGGATCGGGAGGAGCTGCGAGGGTTCCCCTCCTGGCCGACCTTGCGAGCTTCAGGAGAAAACCTGACCTCGGAGAATCCCCAAGCAAGTGATTTGGAGGGCTGGAGTAGCTGAGAAGTCGTATTCAGTCGATCGAGAAGCAGCGTGGCTCAGTGGAAAGAGCACAAGCTTTGGAGTCAGAGGTCATGGGTTCAAATCCAGGTTCCGCCAACTGTCAGCTGTGTGACTTTGGGCAAGTCATTTCACTTCTCTGGGCCTCAGTTACCTCGGCTGTAAAATGGGGTTGAAGACTGTGAGCCCCATATGGGACAACCTGATCACCTTGTATCCCCCAGCGCTTAGAACAGTGCTTTGCACGTAGTAAGTGCTTAACAAATACCATTTTTATTATTATCGAGTCCGAGAGCTGCAGGAAATCCAAGGCCCCAGCCAATCCCTGCACCCCAGTGATTTGGGGGCGACTGGAGAAACTGCGAGGGCGCCATCTACTGTCCGGGTCCGTGAGCTCCAGGGAAATCTCGTGCCCCAAGAAATATGCGCCCCACAGAATTTGGGGGTGAAGGGAAGACTTGCCAGCGAGTCCTCTGCTGGCCGAGCTAGCCAGCAGCCGGTGAATCCCGGACCCCAGCCAATCCAAAAGCACCGGGCTATTGTGGGGAAATGGAGGAGCAGCGAGGTCGCCCCCTGCTGGCCGACCTCTCCTGCTGCAGTGGCTTCCACGACCCCAACCACTCCCCAAGCAGCAGTAGCTTGGGGAGAAAGGGAGGAGCTTTTTCTGCGTCCCCTGCTGGCCGACCTCGTGAGCTTCAGGAAAATCTCTCACCTCAGCCGATCCCGATGCTCCGGTTGATTTGGAGAGTTCGGGAGAAGATGAGAGGGCGCCCTCTGCTGACCGAGTCAAAGAGTTGCAGGGGAATACCCTGCCCCAGCCAATTCCCGCACTACACCAATTTGCCGGCGAAGGGAGTAACAGACAGGGTGCCATCTGCTGGGCAGATCTGCAAGCTACAGAGAAATCCCTTTCCTCAAACAATCAGCGCCTCGTCTGAATGGGGGGTGGTCCAGGAGGAGATTCAAGGGCGCCGTTTGTTGACCGAGCCCAGGAGCTGCAGGACGGTTCTCGGCTCCAGCAGATCCCTACGCTCCACTTAGTTAAGGAGACGGTGGAAACGGTATGACCTGCGAGGGCGTCCTCTGCTGGACGAGCTCGCGAGCTGCAGGAGAATCCCGCTCCCTAGGAAATCCCCAAGCACCAGTTGATTGAGGGTAAAGGGAAGAGCTGCGAGTCGCCCTCTGCTGGCAAAGAAAAGCACTACAAGTCGGGCCACGTCCCCAGCATATCCCCGCCCTGCACTGAAAGGCGCGTGGGCCGTGAAGAGCTGCGACGGCACCCTCTGCTGCCCGAGCCCAGGAGATAAAGAATGTACCCGGCTGCAGCCGTTCCCCAGGCACCGCTCATTTAATGAGAGGGGGGTAATCGGGAAGAGCTGCGAGGGCGTCCTTTGTAGGCCGAGCTAGCGAGCTGTAGGAGAATCCCCGAACCCAACCACTTCCCAAGCACAAGTTGATTGGGTGGACCGGGAGGAACTGCGAGGGCCCTCCTCCGGGCCGACCTCGCGGGCTTCAGGAGAAAACCCGAACTCAGAGAATCCCCAAGAACCAGGTGATTTGGAGAGAGGGAGTAGCTGAGAGGTCGTCTTCAGCTGATCGAGTCCGAGAGCTGCAGGGGAATACAAGGCCCCAGCAAATCCCTGCCCTCCAATGATTTGGGGGCGACGGGAGAAACTGCGAGGGCTCCATCTGCTGTCCGGGCCCGTGTTTTCAGGGAAATCCCTTGCCCCAACAAATATGTGCCCAACTGAATTTGGGGGTGAATTGAAGACCTCCCAGGGAGTCCTCTGATGGCCGAGCTAGCGAGCTGCAGGTGAATCCCGCATCCCAGGCAACTCAAACGCCCCGGGCTATTGGTGGGAAAAGGAGGAGCAGCGACGGCGCCGCCTGCTGGCTGACCTCTCGTGCTGCAGGGGCTTCCCCGACCCCAACCACTCCCCAAGCACCAGTAGCTTGGGGAGAAAGGGAGGAGCTTTTTGTGCGTCCCCTGCTAGCCGACCTCGCGAGCTTCAGGAAAATCTTTGACCTCAGCCGATCCCCAAGCTCCGCTTCATTTGGAGTGTTCGGGAGAAGGTGAGAGGGCGCCCTCTGCTGACCCAGTCAAAGAGTTGCAGGGAAATACCCTGTCCCAGCCAATCCCCGCACTACACCAATTTGCTGGCGAAGGGAGTAACAGAGAGGGCGCCATCTGCTGGCCGGCTCCGCGAGCTGCAGAGAAATCACTTGTCAGAAAACAATCAGCGCCCCGTCTGAATGGGGGTGGTCCGGGAAATGATTCAAGGGCGTCGTTACTTGACTACACCCAGGAGATGTAGTACGGTCCCCGGTTCCAGCAGATCCCTACGCTCCACTCAGTTAAGGAGATGGTGGAAACGGTATGACCTGCGAGGGCGTCCTCTGCTGGCCGAGCTCGCGAGCTGCAGAAGAATCCCGGACCCCAGGAAATCCTCAAGCACCAGTTGATTGGAGGGAAAGGGAGGAGCTGCGAGGGCGCCCGCTGCTGGCCCAGGCAGAGCAATACAGGTGGGCCCACGGCTCCTGAAAATCTCCGCACTCCACTGAATGACAGGTGACCGTGAGGAGCTGCGAGAGCGCCCTCGGCTGGCCTAGGTCAGGAGCAGCAGGAATGTCCCCGGCTGCAGCCGTTCCCCAGGGTCCGTTCATTAAAGGACAGTGGTGGAATCGGGAAGAGCTGCGAGGGCATTCTCTGCCGGCCGAGCTCGCGAGCTGCAAGAGAATCCCCCACCCCATCCAATTCCCAAGCACCAGTTGATTGGGTGGACCGGGAGGAGCTGCGAGGGCTCCCCTCCTGGCCGACCTTGTGAGCTTCAGGAGAAAACCTGACCTCAGAGAATCCCCAAGCAGGTGATTTGGAGGGCGGGAGTAGATGACGGGTCGTCTTCAACTGATCGATGCCGAGAGCTGCAGGGGAATCCAAGGTCCCTGCCAATACCTGCATTCCAGTGATTCGGGGGTGACGGTAGAAACTGCGAGGGCGCCATCTGTTGTCCGTGCCCGTAAGCTGCAGGAAAATCACTTGCCCCAAGAAGTTTGCGCCCCACTGAATTTGGGGGTGAAGGGAAGACCTGCCAGAGAGACCTCTGCTGGTCGAGTTAGGCAGCTGCCGGTGAATCCCGGACCCCAGCCAACTCAAAAGCACCGGGCTATTGGGGGGATGTGTAAGGGCAGCGAGGGCACCCCTTGGTGGCCGACCTCTCGTGCTGCTGGGGCTTCCCCGACCCCAGTCACTCCCCAGGCACCAGAAGCTTGGGGTGAAAGGGAGGAACTTTTTGCGCTTCCCCTGCTGGCCGACCTCGCGATCTTTAGGAAAATCGCTGAACTCAGCTGATCCCTAAGCACCGGTTGATTTGGAGGGTTCAGGAGAAGCTGAGAGGGCGCTTATCTGCTGACCGAGTCTAAGAGTTGCAGGGGAATACCCTGTCCCAGCCAGTCCCCGCACTACACCAATTTGTGTGTGAATGGAGTAACAGAGGGGGCGCCATCTGCTGGCCGGGTATGCGAGCTTCAGAGAAATCCCTCGCCCCAAACAATCCGCTCCCCATCTGTGTGGGGGGTGATCCGGGAGATGATTCAAGGGCGCCGTTTGTTGACCGAGCCCAGGAGCTGCAGCACGGTCCCCGGCTCCAGAGGTCCCTACGCTCCACTCAGTTAAGGAGACGGTGGAAACGGTATGACCTGCGAGGGCGTCCTCTGCTGGCCGAGCTCGCGAGCTGCAGGAGAATCCCGGACCCCAGGAAATCACCAAACAAAAGTTGATTGGCGGGAAAGGGAGTAGCAGCGAGGGCACCCTCTGCTGGCCCACACAGAGAACTGTAGGTGGGCCCACGGCTCCAGAAAATCTCCGCAATCCACTTAATGGCAGGTGACCGTGAAGAGCTGCGAGAGCTCTGTCTACTGGCCGAGGCCAAGAGCTGCAGGAATGTCCCCGGCTGCAGCCGTTCCCCAGCTTCCGCTCATTTCAGGAGAGGGGGGAATCGGGAAGAGCTGCGAGGGCATCCTCTGCCGGCCGTGTTCGTGAGCTGCAGGAGAATCCCCGACCCCAACCACTTCCCAAGCACCAGTTGATTTGGTGGACCGGGAGGAGCAGCATGGGCGCCCCCTGCTGGCCGACCTCTCGTGCTGCAGGGGTTCCCCGACCCCAAGCACTCCCCAAGCACCATTAGCTTGGGGAGAAAGGGAGGAGATTTTTGTGCATACCCTGCTAGCCGACCTCGTGAGCTTCAGAAAAATCACTGACCTCAGCCGATCTCCAAGCTCCGGTTGATTTGGAGGGTTCGGGAGAAGCTGAGAGGGTGCCGTATGCTAACCGAGTCAAAGAGTTGCAGTGGAATACCCTGTCCCAACCAATCCTCGCACTGCACCAATTTCCGGGCGAAGGTAGTAACAGAGATGGCACCATCCGCTGATCGGGTACGCGAGCTGCAGAGAATCCCTTCCCCCAAACTATCAGCGCCCCGTCTGAATGAGGAGTGGTCCGGGAGGTGATTCAAGGGTGCAGTTTTTTGATCGAGCCCAGGAGCTGCAGAACGGTCCCCGGTTCAAGCAGATCCCTACGCTCCACTCAGTTAAGGAGACGGTGGAATCAGTATGACCTGTAAGGGCTTCCTCTGCTGGCCGAGCTCGCGAGCTGCAGGAGAATCCCGGAACTCACTAAATCCCAAAGAACCAGTTGATTGGCGGGAACGGGAGGAGCTGCGAGGGCGCCCTCTGCTGACCACACAGAGCACTGCAGGTAGGGCCCATGACTCCAGATAATCTCCGCACTCCACTGAACGGCAGGTGACCGTGAAGAGCTGCGAGAGCGCCCTCTGCTGGCCGAGGCACGGAGCTGCATGAATGTCCCCAGCTGCAGCCGTTCCCCAGGCTCCGCTTATTTAAGGAGAGGGGGGTAATCGGGAAAAGCTGCGAGGGCGTCATCTGCAGGCCGAAATCGCGAGCTGCAGGAGAATACCTGACCCCAACCACTTCCCAAGCACCAGTTGATTGGGTGGACCTGGAGGAGCCGCGAGGGCGCCCGTCCTGGCCGATCTCGAGAGCTTCAGGAGAAAACCCGACCTCAGAGAATCCCCAAGCACCAGGAGGTTTGGAGGGCGGGAGTAGCTGAAGGATCGTCTTCAGCTGATCGAGTCCGAGAGCTGCAGTGGAATCCAAGGCCCCAGGCAATTCCCCCACTCCAGTGATTTGGGGGCTATGGGACAACCTGCGAGGGTGCCTTCTGCTTTCCGGGCCTGTGAGTTCAAAGAAATCCCTTGCCCCAACAAATATGAGCCCCAGTGAATTTGGGGATGAAGGGAAGACCTGCCAGGGAGTCCTCTGCTGGCCGAGGTAGCGAGCTGCCGGTGAATCCCGGACCCCAGCCAACCCAAAAGCACCGGGCCTTAGGGGGGAAATGGAGGAAAAGCGAGAGCTCCCCCTGGTGGCCGACCTCTCGTGCTGCAGGGGCTTCCCCGACCCCAATCACTCCCCAAGCATCAGTAGCTTGGGGAGAAAGAGAGGAGCATTTTGTGCGTCCCCTGCTGGCCGACCTCGCGAGCTTCAGGAAAATCTCTGACCTCAGCCAATCACCAAGCTCCGGTTGATTTAGAGGGTTCGGGAGAAGCTGAGATGGTGCCTTCCGCTGACCGAGTCTAAGAGTTGCATGGAAATGCCCTGTCCCAGCCAATCCTCGCACAACACCAATTTGCGGTCGAAGTGAGTAACATAGAGGGCGCCATCAGCTGGTCGGTTCCGCGAGCTGCAGAGAAATCCCTTGCCCCAAACAATCCGCTCCCCGTCTGAATGGGGGGTTGTCCGAGAGGTAATACAAGGGCGCCGTTTTTTGACCAAGCCCAGGAGCTTCAGGAGAATCCCGGACCCCAGGATATCCCCACGAACCAATTGATTGGGAGGCGGGGAAAAAGGGAGGAGATGCGAGGCGTCCTCTGCTGGCCCACAAATAGTACTGCAAGTCGGGCCACGTCCCCAGCCTATCCTCGCCCTGGCATGTGCATATGCAATGGCATGTGGCCCGTGAAGAGCTGCGACGGCCCCCTCTGCTGGCCGAGCCCAGAGGGTGCAGGAATGCTCCCGGCTGCAACCGTTCCCCAGGCTCCTCTCATTTAGTGAGAGGCGGGTAATCGCGAAGAGCTGCGAGGGCGTCCTCTGTCGGCCGAACTCGCGAGCTGCAGGAGAAATCCCGACCCCAACCACTTTCCAAGCACCAGTTGATTTGGTGGACCGGGAGGAGCTGCGAGGGCCCCCCTCCTGGCCGACCTCGCGAACTTCGGGAGAAAACCCGACCTCACAGAATCTCCTAGAACCAGGTGATTTGGAGGGCGGGAGTAGCTGAGAGGTCGTCTTCAGCTGATCGTGTCTGAGAGGGGTAGGGGAATACAAGACCCCAGGCAATCCCTGCAATTCAATGACTTGGGGGCTACTGGAGCAACTACGACGACGCCATCTGCTGTCTGGTCCCCTGAGCTGCATGGAAATCGCTTGCTCCAAGAAATATGCGCCCCACTGAATTTCGGGGTGAAGGGAAGACCTTCCAGGGAGTCCTCTGCCGGCCGAGCAAGCGAGCTGCCGGTGAAACCCGGAACCCAGCCAACCCAAAAGCACCGGGATATTGGGGGGAAATGGAGAAGCAGTGAGGGCGCCCCCTGCAGGCGGATCTTTCGTTCTGCAGGGGTTCCCCGACCCTAGCCACTCCGTAAGCACCAGGAGCTTGGGGAGAAAGGGAGGAGCATTTTGTGCGTCTCCTGCTGGCCGACCACGTGAACTCAGGAAAATCTCTGACTTCAGCCAATCGCCAAGCACCGGTTGATTTGGAGGGTTCGGGAGAAGCTGAGAAGGCGCCCTCTGCTGACCGAGTCTAAGAGCTGAAGGGGAATACCCTGTACCAGCCAATCCTCGCACTACACCAATTTGCGGGCAAAGAGAGTAACAGAGTGGTCCCCATCTGCTGGCCGGGTCCGCGAGCTGCAGAGAAATCCCTTGCCTCAAACAATCCGCGCCGCATCTGAAATGGGGGGTGGTCCGGGAAGGGATACACGGGCGCCGTATTTTGACC
The DNA here is from genome assembly GCF_015852505.1 of Tachyglossus aculeatus. Lineage (NCBI taxonomy): Eukaryota > Metazoa > Chordata > Mammalia > Monotremata > Tachyglossidae > Tachyglossus > Tachyglossus aculeatus. Next base: position 74,331,334 of record NC_052076.1, read on the forward strand.
GAGACCAGGAGCTTCAGGACAATCCCGGACCCCAAGATATCCCCACGCACCAGTTGATGGGGGGGATAGGGAGGAGATGCTAGGCGCCCTCTGATGGCCCACAAAGAGCACTGCAATTCGGGGGACGTCCCCAGCCTACCCCTGCCCTGTACTGAATGGAGTGGAGGCCGTGAAGAGCTGCGACGGGCCCTCTGCTGGCCGAGCCCAGGAGCTGCAGGAATGTCCCCGGCTGCAGCCGTTCCCCAGGCACCGCTCATTTAATGAGAGGGGGGTAATCGGGAAGAGCTGCGAGGGCGTCCTTTGTCGGCCGAGCTAGCAAGCTGTAGGAGAATCCCCGAACCCAACCACTTCCCAAGCACCAGTTGATTGGGTGGACCGGGAGGAACTGCGAGGGCCCTCCTCCGGGCCGACCTCGCGAGCTTCAGGAGAAAACCCGAACTCATAGAATCCCCAAGCACCAGGTGATTTTGAGGGCGGGAGAAGCTGAGAGGTCGTCTTCAGCTGATCGAATCCGAGAGCTGCAGGGGAATACAAGGCCCCTGCAAATCCCTGCCCTCCAATGATTTGGGGGCGACGGGAGAAACTGCGAGGGCGCATCTGCTGTCCGGGCCCGTGTTTTCAGGGAAATCCCTTGCCCAACAAATATGTGCCCAACTGAATTTGGGGGTGAATTGAAGACCTCCCAGGGAGTCCTCTGATGGCCGAGCTAGCGAGCTGCCGGTGAATCCCGGATCCCAGCCAACCCAAATGCCCCGGGCTATTGGTGGGAAATGGAGGAGCAGCGACGGCGCCGATTGTTGGCCGACCTCTCGTGTTGCAGGGGCTTCCCCGACCCCAACCACTCCCCAAGCACCAGTAGCTTGGGGAGAAAGGGAGGAGCTTTTTGTGCGTCCCCTGCTGGCCGACTTAGCGAGCTTCAGGAAAATCTCTGACCTCAGCCGATCCCCAAGCTCCGGTTGATTTGGAGTGTTCGGGAGAAGGTGAGAGGGCGTCCTCTGCTGACTGAGTCAAAGAGTTGCAGGGGAATGCACTGTCCCAGCCAATCCACGCACTACACCAATTTGCTGGCAAAGGGAGCAACAGAGAGGGCGCCATCTGCTGGCCGGCTCCGCGAGCTGCAGAGAAATCCCTTGACAGAAAACAATCAGCGCCCCGTCTGAATGGGGGTGGTCCGGGAAGTGATTCAAGGGCGCCGATACTTGACCGAGCCCAGGAGCTGCAGTACGGTCCCCGGTTCCAGCAGATCCCTAAGCTCCACTCAGTTAAGGAGACGGTGGAAACGGTATGACCTGCGAGGGCGTCCTTTGCTGGTCGAGCTCCCGAGCTGCAGGAGAATCCCGGACCCCAGGAAATCCCCAAGCACCAGTTGATTGGAGGGAAAGGGAGGAGCTGCGAGGGTGCCCGCTGCTGGCCCAAATAGAGCACTACAGGTGGGACCATGGATCCTGAAAATCTCCACACTCCACTGAATGACAGGTGACCGTGAGGATCTGCGATAGCGCCCTCGGCTGGCCTAGGTCAGGAGCTGCAGGAATGTCCCCGGCTGCCTCCGTTCCCCAGGGTCCGTTCATTTAAGAAGAGGGGTGGAATCGGGAAGAGCTGCGAGGGCGTCCTCTGCCGGCCGAGCTCGCGAGCTACAGGAGAATCCCCAACCCCATCCAATTCCCAAGCACCAGTTGACTGCGTGGACCGGGAGGAGCTGCGAGGGCTCCCCTCCTGGCCGACCTTGCGAGCTTCAGGAGAAAACCTGACCTCAGAGAATCCCCAAGCAGGTGATTTGGAGGGCGGGAGTAGATGTGGGGTCGTCTTCAGCTGATCGATGCCGAGAGCTACAGGGGAATCCAAGGCCCCAGCCAATACCTGCATTCCAGTGATTCGGGGGTGATGGTAGAAACTGCGAGGGCGCCATATGTTTTCCGGGCCCGTAAGCTGCATGAAAATTCCTTGCCCCAAGAAATATGCGCCCCACTGAATTTGGGGGTGAAGAGAAGACCTGCCAGAGAGTCCTCTGCTGGTCGAGCTAGCCAGCTGCCGGTGAATCCCGGACCCCAGCCAACTCAAAAGCACCGGGTTACTGGGGGGATATGTAAGGGCAGCGAGGGCACCCCTTGGTGGCCGACCTCTCGTGCTGCTGGGGCTTCCCCGACCCCAGTCACTCCCCAGGCACCAGAAGCTTGGGGTGAAAGGGAGGAACTTTTTGCGCTTCCCCTGCTGGCCGACCTCGCGATCTTTAGGAAAATCGCTGAACTCAGCTGATCCCTAAGCACCGGTTGATTTGGAGGGTTCAGGAGAAGCTGAGAGGGCGCTTATCTGCTGACCGAGTCTAAGAGTTGCAGGGGAATACCCTGTCCCAGCCAGTCCCCGCACTACACCAATTTGTGGGTGAAGGGAGAAACAGAGGGGGCGCGATCTGCTGGTCGGGTACGCGAGCTTCAGAAAAATCCCTTGCGCCAAACAATCCGCTCCCCATCTGAGTGGGGGGTGATCCGGGAGATGATTCAAGGGCTCTGTTTGTTGACCGAGCCCAGGAGCTGCAGGACGGTCCCCGGCCCCAGAGGATCCTATGCTCCACTCAGTTAAGGGGACGGTGGAAACAGTATGACCTGCGAGGGCGTCCTCTGCTGTCCGTGCTCGCGAGCTGCAGGAGAATCCCGGACCCCAGGAAATCCCCAAGCAAAAGTCGATTGGTGGGAAAGGGAGGAGAAGCGAGGGCACCCTCTTCTGGCCCACACAGAGCACTGCAGGTGGGCCCACGGCTCCAGACAATCTCCGCATTCCACTTAATGGCAAGTGGCCGTGAAGAGCTTCGAGAATGCCCTCTGCTGGCAGAGGCCACGAGCTGCAGGAATGTCCCCGGCTGCAGCCGTTCCCCAGATTCCGCTCATTTCAGGAGATAGGAGGAATCGGGAAGAGCTGCGAGGGCATCCTCTGCCGGTCGTGTTCGTGAGCTGCAGGAGAATCCCCGACGCCAACCACTTCCCAAGCACCAGTTGATTTGGTGGACCGGGAGGTGCAGCAAGGGCTCCCCCTGCTGGCCGACCTCTCGTGCTGCTGGGGCTTCCCCGACCCCAAGTACTCCCCAAGAACCATTACCTTGGGGAGAAAGGGAGGAGATCTTTGTGCATACCCTGCTGGCCGACCTCGCGAACTTCAGAAAAATCACTGACCTCAGCCGATCCCCAAGCTCCGGTTGATTTGGAGGGTTCGGGAGAAGCTGAGAGGGTGCCCTATGCTGACCGAGTCAAAGAGTTGCTGTGGAATACCCTATCCCAACCAATCCTTGCACTGCACCAATTTGCAGGCGAATGTAGTAACAGAGAGGGCGCCATTTGCTGACCAGGTCCGCGAGTTGCAGAGAATCCCTTGCCCCAAACTATCAGCGCCCCGTTTGAATGGGAGGTGGTCCGGGATGTGATTCAAGGGCGCCGTTTGTTGACCGAGCCCAGGACCTGCAGGACGGTCCCCGGCTCCAGCCGATCCCTACGCTCCACTCAGTTAAGGGGATGGTGGAATCGGTATGACCTGTGAGGGCTTCCTCTGCTGGACGAGCTCGCGAACTGCAGGAGAATCCGGGAACCCACTAAATCCCAAAGCACCAGTCGATTGGCTGGTACGGGAGGAGCTGCGAGGGCGCCCTCTGCTGGCCCACACAGAGCACTGCAGGTGGGCCCACCACTCCAGACAATCTCCGCACTCCACTGAACGGCAGGTAACCGTGAAGAGCTGCGAGAGCCCCCTCTGCTGGCCGAGGCCCGGAGCTGCAGGAATGTCCCCAGCTGCAGCCGTTCCCCAGGCTCCGCTCATTTAAGGAGAGGGGGGTAATCGGGAAGAGCTGCGAGGGCGTCATCTGCCGGCCGAAATCGCGAACTGCTGGAGAATCCCTGACCCCAACCACTTCCCAAGCACCAGTTGATTGGGTGGACCAGGAGGAGCCGCGAGGGCGCCCGTCCTGGCCGAACTCGCGAGCTTCAGGAGAAATCCCGACCTCAGAGAATCCCCAAGCACCAGGAGATTTGGAGGACGGGAGTAGCTGAGGGTTCGTCTTCAGCTGATCGAGTCCGAGAGCTGCAGGGGAATCCAAAGCCCCAGCAAATTCCCGCACTCCAGTGATTTGGGAGCGACGGGACAAACTGCGAGGGTGCCTTCTGCTTTCCGGGCCCGTGAGTTCAAAGAAACCACTAGACCCAACAAATATGCGCCCCACTGAATTTGGGGGTGAAGGGAAGATCTGCCAGGGAGTCCTCTGCTGGCCGAGTTAGCGAACTGCCGGTGAATCTAGGACCCCAGCCAACCCAAAAGCACCGGGCTATTGGTGGGATATGGAGGAACAGCGAGAGCGCCCCCTGCTGGCCGACCTCTCGTGCTGCAGGGGCTTCTCCGACCCCAACCAATCCCCAAGCACGAGTACCTTGGAGAGAAAGAGAGGAGATTTTTGTGCGTCCCCTGCTGGCCGACCTCGCGAGCTTCAGGAAAATCTCTGACCTCAGCCGATCACCAAGCTCTGGTTGATTTGGAGGGTTCGGGAGAAGCTGAGATGGCGCCTTCCGCTGACCGAGTCTAAGAGTTGAATGGGAATACCCTTTCCCAGCCAATCCTCGCACAACACCAATTTGCGATCGAAGGGAGTAACATAGAGGGCACCATCAGCAGGACGGTTCCGTGAGCTGCAGAGAAATCCCTTGCCCCAAATAATCCGCTCCCCGTCTGAATGGGGGGCTGGTCCGGGAGGTTATACAAGGGCGCCGTTTTTTGACCGAGCCCAGGAGTTGCAGGGGAATCCCGGACCCCAGGAAATCTCCAAGCACCAGTTGATGAGGGGAAGGAAGTAGCTGCGAGGCGCCCTCTGCTAGCCCAGAAAGAGCATTGAAAGTCGGGCCACGTCCCCAGCCTATCCCCGCCCTGCACTGAATGGCGTGTGGGCCGTGAAGTGCTGCGAGGGTGCCCTCTGCTGGCCGAGCCCAGGAGAAGCAGGAATGTCCCCAGCTACAGACGTTCCCCAGCCGGAGCCAAGCTCCGGTTGATTTGGAGGGTTCGGGAGAAGCTGAGAGGGGGTCCCATGCTGACCGAGTCAAAGAGTTGCAGTGGAATACCCTGTCCCAACCAATACTCTCCCTTTACCAATTTGCGGGCCAAGGTAGTAACAGAGAGGGCGCCATCTGCTCTCCTGGTCCGCGAGCTGCAGAGAATCCCTTGCCCCAAACTATCAGCGCCCCGTCTGAAAGGGGGGTGGTCCGAGAGTTGATTCAAGGGCGCCGTTTGTTGACCGAGCCCAGGAGCTGCAGGACGGTCCCCGGCTCCATCAGATCCCTACCCTCCACTCAGTGAAGGGGACGGTGGAATCAGTATGTCCTGTGAGGGCTTCCTCTGCTGGCCGAGCTCGCGAGCTGCGGGAGAATCCCGGAACCAACTAAATCCCAAAGCACCAGTTGATTGGCGGAAACGGGAGGAGCTGCGAGGGCGCCTTCTGTTGGCCCACGCAGAGCAATGTAGGTGGGCCCACGACTCCAGACAATCTCCGCACTCCACTGAATGGCAGGTGACCGTGAAAATCTGCTAGAGCGCCCTCTGCTGGCCGAGGCCCGGAGCTGCAGGAATGTCCCCAGCTGCAGCCGTTCCCCAGGATCCGCTTATTTAAGGAGAGGGGGGTAATCGGGGAGAGCTGCGAGGGCGTCATCTGCCGGCCGAGTTCGGGAGCTGCAAGAGAATCACTGACCCCAACCACTTCCCAAGCACCAGTTGATTGGGTGGACCTGGGGAAGCCGCGAGGGCGCCCGTCCTGGCCGATCTCGCGAGCTTCAGGAGAAACCCCGACCTCAGATAATCCCCAAGCACCAGGAGATTTGGAGAGCGGGAGTAGCTGAGGGGTCGTCTTCAGCTAATCGAGTCCGAGAGCTGCAGGGGAATCCAAGGCCCCAGCCAATCCCTCCACTCCAATAATTTGGGGGCGACGGGAGAAACTGCGAGGGCGCCATCTGCTATCCCGGTCCGTGAGCTGCAGGGAAATCTCTTGCCCCAAGAACTATGCGCCCCACTGAATTTGGGGGTGAAGGGAAGACATGCCAGAGAGTCCTCTGCTGGTCGAGCTAGCCAGCTGTCGTTGAGTCCCGGACCCCAGCTAACCCAAAAACACAGAGCCATTGGGAGGAAATGGAGGAGCAGCGAGGGCGCCCCCTGCTCGTCGAACTCTCGTGCAGCAGGGGCTTCCCTGACCCCAGGCCCAGAAAAGGAGGACCTTTTTGTGCTTCCCCTGCTGGCAGACCTCGCGAACTTCAGGAAATTCTCTGACCTCAGCAGATCCCCAAGCACCGGTTGATTTGGAGGGTTCAAGGAAGCTGAGAGGGCGCCCTCTGCTGACCGATTCTAAGAGTTGCAGTGGAATACCCTGTCCTAGCCAATCCCAGCACTACACTAATTATGCGGGCGAAGGGAGTAACAGAGAGGGCGCCATCTGCTTGCCCTGTCCGCGAGCTGCAGAGAAATCCCTTGCAGATAAGAGCACCGGGGCAGTGAGAAGTGAAATCACTGCCCCGAAGTCACAGAGCAGACAAGTAGCAGAGCCAGGATTAGAACCCAGGCTCTCTGACTCCCAGGGCAGGGCTCTTTCTACTAGGCCACGATGCTTTCTCAGACAGAGACACTTAAGAAGTTCATTTGAAGAGAAGCCAAGGAAAACACGGGAAACAGCATGACCTAGTGAGTGGGAGAGCACAGGCCTGGGAATCAGAAGGAAGTGGGTGTCTGTTGTGCGATTTTCGGCACGTCACTTCACTTCTCTGGGCCGGGGGTAGTCCGGGAGGTGATACAAGGGCGCCGTTTTTTGACCGAACCTAGGAGCTTCAGGAGAATCCCGGACTCCAGGATATCCCCAAGCACCAGTTGATTGGGGGGGGTAAAGTTAGGAGATACGAGGCGCCCTCTGCTGGCCCACAAAGAGTACTGCATGTCGGGACACGTCCCCAGCCTATTCCCGCCCTGCACACAATGGCGTGTGAGCCGTGAAGAGCTGTGAAGGCTCCCTCTGCTGGCCGAGCCCTGGAGGTGCAGGAATGTTCCCGGCAGCAGCCGTTCCAAGGCTCCGATCATTTAATGAGAGGGGGTAAATTGGAAAGAGCTGCGAGGGCGTCCTCTGCCGTCCGAGCTCGCGAGCGGCAGGAGAATCCCCGACCCCATCCAATTCCCAAGCACCAGTTGATTGGGTGGACCGGGAGGAGCGGCGGGGGCGCCCGTCCTGGCCGAAATCGCGAGCTTCAGGAGAAAACCCGACCTCAGAGAATCCCCAAGCAACAGGTGATTCGGAGGGCGGGAGTAGCTGAGGGGTCGTCTTCAGCTGATCGGGTCCGAGAGCTGCAGGGGAATCCAAGGCCCCAGCCAATTCCTGCACTCCAGTGATTTGGGGGCGACGGGCGAAACTTCGAGGGGGCTATCAGCTGTCCGGCCCCGTGAGCTGCAGGGAAATCCCTTGCCCCAAGAAATATGCGACCCACTGAATTTGGGGGTGAAGGAAAGACCTGCCAGAGAGTCCTCAGCTGGCCGAGCTAGCCAGCTGCCGGTGCATATCGGACCCCAGCCAACCCAAACGCACAGGGCTATTGTGGGGAAATGGTGGAGCAGCGAGGGCGCCCCCTGCTGGCCGACGCCTCGTGCTGCAGGGGCTTCTCCGACCCCAGGTACTCCACAAGCACCAGTAGCCTGGGGATAAAGGGAGGTCTTTTTGTGCTTCCCCTGCTGGCAGACCTAGCGAACTTCAGGAAAATCTCTGACCTCAGCCGATCCCCAAGCACCGGTTGATTTGGACGTTTCGGGAGAAGCTGAGAGGGGGCCCTTTGTCGACCGAGTCTAACAGTTGCAGGGGAATACCCTGTCCAAGCCAATCCCCGCACTACACCAATTTGCGGGAGAAGAGAGTAGCAGAGAGGGCGCCATCTGCTGGCCGGGTCCGCGAGCTGCAGATAAATCCCTTGCCCCAAACAATCCACGCCCCGTCTGAATGTGGGCTGGTACAGGAGGTGATCCAAGGGCACCGTTTTTTGATTGAGGCCAGGATCTTTAGGAAAATCCCGGACCCCAGGAAATCCCCAAGCACCAGTTGACTGGGGGCGAAAGGGAGGAGCTGCGAGGCGCCCTCTGCTGGCCCACAAAGAGCACTGCAATTCGGGCCACATCCCCAGCCTATTCCCTCCCTGCACTCAATGGCGTGTGAGCCGTGAAGAGCTGCGAAGGCGCCCTCTGCTGGCCGAGCCCAGGAGGTGCAGGAATGTTCCCGGCAGCAGCCGTTCCCCAGGCTCCGCTCATTTAATGAGAGGGGGGAATCGGGAAGAGCTGCGAGGGCGTGCTCTGCCTGCCGAGCTCGCGAGCTGCAGGAGAATCCCCGAACCCAACCACTTCCCTAGCACCAGTTGATTGGGTGGACCGGGAGGAGCTGCGAGGGCGCCCCTCCTGGCCGACCTCGCGAGCTTCGGGAGAAAACCCGACCTCAGAAAATCCCCAAGGCCCAGGTGATTTGGATGGCGAGAGTAGCTGAGTGGTCGTCTTCAGCTGATCGAGTCCGAGAGCTGGAGGGGAAGGCAAGGCCCCAGGCATTCCTTAAACTCCAATGATTTGGTGACGACGGGAGAAACTACGAGGGCGCCATCTGCTGTCCGGGCCCGTGAGTTCAGGGAAATAACTTGCCTCAAAAAATATACGCCCCACTAAATTTGGGGGTGAAGGTAAGACCTGCCAGGGAGTCCTCTGCTGGCCCAGCTAGAGAGGTGCCGGTTAATCCCGGACCCCAGCCAACCTAAAAGCCCCTGGCTATTGGGGGGAAGTGGAGGAGCAGCGATGGCGTCCCCTGCTGGCCGAACTCTAGCCCTGCAGGGGCTTCCCCGACCCTAACCACACCCCAAGCACCAGTAGCTTGTGGAGAAAGGGAGGAGCTTTTCGTGCATCCCCAGCTGGCCGACCTCGCGAGCTTCAGGAAAATCTCTGACCTCAGCCGATCCCCAAGCTCCGGTTGATTTGGAGGGATCTGGAGAAGCTGAGAGGGCGCCCTCTGCTGACCGCGTATAAGAGTTGCAGGGGAATACCCTGCACCAGCCAATCCCCGTACTACATTTATTTTCGGGGGAAGGGAGTAACAGAGAGGGCGCCATCTTCTGGCCGGGTCCACAAGCTGCAGAGAAATCCTTTTCCTCAAACAATCTGCGCCCGGTCTGAATGGGGGGTGGTCCGGGAGGTGATTCAAGGGCGCCGTTTTTTGACCGAGCCCAGGAGCTGCAGGACGGTCCCCAGCTCCAGCAGATCCCTACGATCCACTCAGTTAAGGAGATGGTGGAAACGGTATGACCTGCGAGTGCGTCCTCGGCTGGCCGAGCTCGCGAGCTGTAGGAGAATCCCGGACCACAGGAAATGCCCAAGCACCAGTTGATTGGCGGCAAAGGGAGGAGCTGTGAGGGCGCCCTCTGCTGTCCCACACAGAGCACTGCAGGTGGTCCCACGGCTCCAGATAATCCCCGCACTACACTGAGTGGCAGATGACCGTGAAGAGCTGCGAGAGCGTCCTCTGCTGGCCGAGGCGAAGTCCGGGTGAGGGGGAGAAGGGAGGGAGCTCTGCACATGTGCGTGCGGAGTCGGGCGGGGAGGAGAAGCGGGGCGCAGTCGCATTCGGAAAGTCGGCGAGGTGAGGGGGGCCCCCGCCCCGGACAGCGCGGCGCATCTGAGGTCGGAGCCCGGGCCCGGGCCCGGGGAGTAGGGACCCCAGCCCTGGAGAGCGTAGCGCATGCGCAGTCAGAGCCCGGGCGGGAAGGGAAAGGGTGCACGCCCGGGAGAGCGCGGCGCATACGCCGTCGGAGCCCGGGCCCGAGGAGAAGGGAGCCCCCGCCCTGGTGTGTGTAACGCATGCGCAGTCGGAGCCCGGGCGGGTGAGGAAAAAGTGGGCCCGTCCGGGAGAGCGCGGCGCATGCGCAGTCGGACCGCGCCCGCGCTCACTATGTACGAAGCTTACTATGATGCCAAGTTGTAATAATAAGAATAACGATGGCATTTATTAAGCGCTTACTATATGCAAAGCACTGTACTAAGCGCTGCGGAATTTACAAGGTGATCAGGTTGTCCCACGTAGGGCTCACGGCATTAATCTCCATTTTACGGAGGAGGTAACTGAGGCCCAGAGAAGTGAAGTGACTTGCCCAAGGTCACACAGGCGACAAGCGGTGGAGAGAGATTCGAACCCCTGCCGTACAAGGAGACCAGGGCCTGGGCACGTAAAGGTGCCAGGTCCGGGAGGCAGAAGGGGACCGGGGCCTAGAGGCAGAGGGGTACCAGTGCCAGGAAGCAGATGGGTACCTAGGCTGGGAGACAGGGATACCAGGGCCAAAGGGCAGAGGGGGACAAAGGCCAAGAGATAGGCTGGGGACCAGAGCAGGGAGGCAGAGGGGGACAAGGGCGGGAAGGCAGGGGTGATCACGGCCAAGAAGTAGAGGGTTACCTGGGCCAGGAGACAGGGGGACCTGGGCTGGGAGGTAGAGAGGACCCAGGGACGGGACGGAGAGAGACCCAAGGCTTGGAGGTAAAAGGTAACCAGGGCTGGGAGGCAGAGTTGGACTGTGCCAGGGGGGACCAGGGCCAGAATGCAGAGGGGCACTTGGGCCGGGAGAGACGGGGACCAGGGTCAGGAGGCAGAGGTGGACCAGGGCCAGGGGACAGAGTGTTTCCTTGGAGGGATACAGGGGGACCAGAGCCGGGAGGCCAATGGGTACCTGGGCTGATAGATGGGGGCCAGGGAATGGAAGCTGAATGGGATTTCTTCCAGGAGGCAGTGTGGTACCTTGGCCGGAGGCAGAGGGGGACCAGAGCTGAGAGGCCCTGGGGACCAGGGCAGGGAGGCAGAAGGGGCCGAGGACCTGGAGGCAGCAGGGTATCAGGTCCAGGAGGCAGAGGGGTACCCGGGGCAGTATACGGGGGACCAAGGCCGGGAAGCAGAGGGGAACCAGGGCCGGGAGGCAAAGGGGGGCCACGGCCGAGAAGCGGTGTGACAAGTTCAGGGAGGCAGAGAGCGGCCAGGACCGGGAGATAGAGGGGGACCAGGGCTGGTAGACAGTGCGACCAGGGCCGGCAGTCAGAGGGGTACCTCGGCCGGGAGACAGTGGGACTATGGCTGAGAAGCCGAGGGGAACCAGGGCCGAGAGACAGCGCGTGACCAGGTCATAGAGGCAGAGGCCGGCCATGGCCAGGACTTTGAGGGGGACCAAGGCAGGGAGCCAGACGGGGACCAGGGCCGGAAGGTAGAGGAGTACCTGGGCCGGGAGGCAGAGGGGAAATAAGGCCGAGAGGCAGTGGGGGATCAGGACAGTGAGGCAGAGGGGGACCAGGGCCTGGAGGTTGACGGCAGTACCAAGGCAGGGGAGCAGAGGGGCAGTAGGTCCAGGAGACAGGGACACCTGGGCCGGGAGATAGGGGGACACGGGCAGGGAGGCAGAGGGGTCCCAGGGATGGATGGCAGTGCGGTATCTGGGCTGGGTGACAGGGGGACCAGGGCAGGGAAGCAGAGGAGTACCTGGGCCGGGAAATGGGGACCAGGGCCAGGGGAATAGGGCGACCTGGTCCGAGAGGCAAAGTGGTACCTGGGCCGGAAGACAGGGTGACCAGTGCCGGGAGATTGAGGGAACCCAATTCCAGGACGCAGGGATGGACCAGGGCCTGGAGATAATAATAATAATAGTAATAATAATAGTAATAACAATAATAATAATAACAATAACAATAACAATAATAATAATGGAATTCATTAAGCGCTTACTATGTGCAAAGCACAGTTCTAAGCGCTGGGGGTTTACAAGGTGATGACGATGCCCCTCGCGGGGCTCACAGTCTTCATCCCCGTTTTACTGATGGAACTGAAGCCCAGAGAAGTAAAGTGACTTGCCCAATGTCACACAGATGAGAAGCGGTGGAGTCGGTATTTGAACGCCTGACCTCTGACTACAAAGCCCGGGCTCTTGCCACTGAACCACACTGCTTCTCTAAACTGTACTATACCATACTGTAATATACGACATACTATCCCATTCCCAAGCGCTTAGCGCAGTGCTCTACACAGCGTAAGCGCTCAATAAAAAATATGATTTAATGAATGAATGAATGAATGAATGAATGATATAGTCCCCAAAGCTATATCTTCAGCCCTGGAGAGCGCGGCGCATGCGCAGTCGAAGACCGGGTTGGGAGGAGAAGGGAGGGAACTGTGCGCATGCGCGTCCGGAGCCGGGCAGGGGAGGAGAAGCGGGGTGTATGCGCATTCGGAGTCTCGGCGAGGGGAGGGGGGCCCCCGCCACGGAGAGCGCGGCGCATGCGCAGTCGGAGCCCGGGCCCGGGCCCGGGGAGAACGGACCCCCGCCCTGGAGAGCGTGGCGCATGCGCAGTCAGAGCCTGTACGGGAAGGGAAAGTGGGCCCGCCCGGGAGAGCGCGGCGCATGCACCTTCGGAGCCCGGGCCCGGGGAGAAGGGAGCCCCCTCCCTGGAGAGCGTAACGCATGCGCAGTCAGAGCCCGGGCGGGTGGGGAAAAAGTGGGCCCGGTCAGTCGCCCCCAAATGATTGGAGTGCAGGGATTGGCTGGGGCCTTTTGTTCGGCAGCAGCTCTCGGACTCGGTCAGCTGAAGAGGACCTCTCAGCTACTCCCGCCCTCCAAATCACCTGGTGATTGGGGATTCTCTGAGTTCGTGTTTTCTTCTGAAGCTCGCGAGGTCGTCCAGGAGGAGGGCCCTCGCAGCTCCTCCCGGTCCACCCAATCAACTGGTCCTTGGGAAGTGGCTGGGTTCGGGAATTCTCCTGCAGCTCGCGAGCTCGGCCGACAGAGGACGCCCTCGAAGCTCGTCCCGATTACCCCCCTCTCATTTAATAAGCGGAGTCTGGTTAACGGATGCAGCCGGGGACGTTCCTTTATCGCCTGGGCTCGGCCAGCAGAGGGCGTCGTCGCAGCTCTTCACGGACCACTCGCCATTCAGTGCAGGGCGGGGATCGGCTGGGGAGGTGGCTCGACTTGCAGTACTCTTTGTGGGCCAGCAGAGGGGGCCTCGCAGCTCCTCCCTTTCCCCCACCCCAATCAACTGGTGCTAGGGGATTTCCTGGTGTCCGGGATTCTCCTGATGCTCCCGGGCTCGGTCAAAAAACAGCGCCCTTGTATCAGCTACCGGACCACTCCCCATTCAGAGGTGGGCGCGGATTGTTTGGGGCAAGGGATTTCTCTGCAGCTCGTGGACCCGGTTAGCAGATGGCGCCGTCTCTGTTACTCCCTTCGCCCGCAAATTGGTGCAGTGTGGGGATTGGCTGGGACAGGGCATTCCCCTGCAACTCTTAGACTCGGTCAGCAGAGGGTGCCCTCTCAGCTTCTCCCGAACCCCCCATATCAACCGGTGCTTGGGGATCGGCTGAGGTTCAGAGATTTTCCTGAAGCTCGCGAGGTCGGCCAGCAGGGGACGCACAAAAATCTCCTCCTTTTCTCCCCAAGCTACTGGTGCATGGGGAGTGGTTGGGGTCGGGGAAGCCCCTGCAGCACCAGAGGTCGGCAAGCAGGGGACGCCCTCGCTGCTCCTCCATTTCCCTCCAGTAGCCCGGTGCTTTTGGTTTGGCTGGGGTCCGGGATTCACCGGCAGCTCGCTAACTCGGCCAGCAGAGAACTCCATGGTAGGTCTTCCCTTCACCCCCAAATTCAGTGGGGAACATATTTTTTGGGGCAAGGGATTTCTCTGACCTCACGGGAAACGACAGCAGATGGCGCCCTCGCAGTTACTCCCATCGCCCTCAAATCATTGGAGAGCAGGGATTGGCTGGGACCTCGGAATCCCCTGCAGCTGTCGGACTCGATCAGCTGAAGACGACCTCTCAGCTACTCCCGCCCTCCGAATCACGTGCTTGGGGATTCTCTGAGCTCAGGTTTTCTCCTGAAGCTCGCAAGGTCGGCCAGGAGGGGAGCCCTCGCAGCTCCTCCCGGTCCACCCAATCAACTGGTGCTTGGGAAGTGGATGGGGTCGGGGATTCTCCTGCAGCTCGCGAGCTCGGCCGGCAGAGGACGCCCTCGCAGCTATTCCCGATTCCCCCCCTCTCCTTAAATGAGCGGAATCTGGGGAACGGCTGCAGCCGGGGCATTCCTGCAGCTCCTGGGCTCGGCCATCAGAGGGCGCCGTCGCAGCACTTCACGGCCCACACGCCATTCAAGGCAGGGGGGATAGGCTGGGGACGTAGCCCGACATGCATTACAATTTGTGGGTCAGCAGAGGACGCCTCCAGCTCCTCCCTTTCCGCCCCAATCAACTCGTGCTTGGGTATATTCTGGGGTCCGGAATTCTCCAGAAGCTCCTGGGCTCGGTTGAAAAACGGCGCTCTTGTATCACCTCCCGGAAGACCCCCCATTCAGACGGGGCGCGGACTGTTTGGGGCAAGGGATTTCTCTGCAGCTTGCGGGCCCGGCCATCAGATGGCGCCCTCTCTGTTACTCCCTTCGCCCGAAAATAAGTGTAGTGCGGAGATTGGCTGGGACAGGGTATTCCCCTATAACTCCTAGACTCGGTCAGCAGATAATCGCCCTCTCAGCTTCCCCCGAAACCTCCAAATCAACCGGTGCTTGGGGATCGGCTGAGGTCAGAGATTTTCCTGAAGTTCGTGAGGTCGGCCAGAAGGGGAAGCACAAAGAGACCTCCCAATTTCCCTAGCTACTGGTGCTTGGGGAGTGGCTGAGGTTGGGGAAGCCCCTGCAGCACGGAAGGTTGGCCAGTAGAGGGCGCCATCGCTGCTCCTCCATTTCCACCCAATAGCCCGGTGCTTTAGGGTTGGCTGGGGTCCGGGATTCACCGGCAGCTGGCTAGCTCGGCCAGCAGAGGACTCGCTGGCAGGCCTTTCCTTCACCCACAAATTCAGTGGGGCGCATATTTCTTGTGGTAAGAGATTTCCCGGCAGCTCACGGGCGCGGAGAGCTGATGGCGCCCTCGCAGTTTCTCCAGTCGCCCCCATATCACTGGAATGCAGGTATTGGCTGGGGCCTTGGATTCCCCTGCAGCGCTCGGACTCGATCAGCTGAAGACGACCCCTCAGCTACTCCCGCCCTCCAAAACCCCTGGGGCTTGGGGATTCTCTGAGATCGGGTTTGCCGCTGAAGCTCGCGAGATGGTCCAGGACTGGCAGCCTCGCGGCTCCTCCCGGTCCACCCATTCAACTGCTGCTTGGGAAGTGGTTCGGGTCGGGGATTTTCCTGCATCTCGCGAGCTCTGCCGGCAGAGAACGCCCTCGCCGCTCTTCCCGATTACCCCCATCACCTTAAATGAGCGGAGCCTGGGGAACGGCTGCAGACGGATGGGCCAGATGCAGCCAGCAGGGGATGCACAAAAAGACCTCCCTTTCTCCCCAAGCTACTGGTGCTTGTGGATTAGCTGCGGTCGGGGAAGCCCCTGCAGCACGAGGGGTCGCCAGCAGAGGTCGTCCTCGCTGCTCCACCATTTCCCCACAATAGACCGGTGCATTTGGTTTGGCTGGGGTCCGGGATTCACCGGCAGCTGGCTAGCTCGACCAGCAGAGGACTCGCTGTCAGGTCTTCCCTTCACCCCCAAATTCAGTGGGGCGAATATTTGTTGGGACAAGCGATTTCCCTGAACTCACGGGCCCGGACAACAGATGGCGCGCTCGCAGTTTCTCCCGTCGCCCCCAAATCATTGGAATGCAGGGATTGTCTGGGGCCTTGGAATCCCCTGCAGCTCTCGGACTCGATCAGCTGAAGACGACCCCTCAGCTACTACCGCCCTCCAAATCACATGGTGCTTAGGGATTCTCTGAGATCGGGTTTTCTCCTGAAGCTCGTGAGATCGGCCAGGACTGGCAGCCTCGCGGCTCCTTCCGGTCCACCCATTCAACTGGTTCTTGGGAAGTGGTTGGGGTCAGAGATTCTCCTTCAGCTCGCAAGCTCGGCCGGCAGAGGACGCCCTCGCTGCTCTTACCGATCACACCCGTCACCTTAAATGATCTGAGCTTGGGTAACGGCTGCAGCCGGGGACATTCTTGCAGCTCCTGGCCTCGACCATCAGAGGGCGCTCTCGCAGCTCTTCACGGTCAC
This sequence comes from Tachyglossus aculeatus, assembly GCF_015852505.1. Classification (NCBI taxonomy): domain Eukaryota; kingdom Metazoa; phylum Chordata; class Mammalia; order Monotremata; family Tachyglossidae; genus Tachyglossus; species Tachyglossus aculeatus. The sequence continues at coordinate 74,347,410 of NC_052076.1, forward strand.
CTGCCATTCAGTGGAGTGCGAAGATATTCTGGAGCCGTGGGCCCACCTGCAGTGCTCTGTGTGGGCCAGCAGAGGGCGCCTCGCAGCTCCTCCCTTTCCCACCAATCAACTGGTGTTTGGGAATGTCCTGGGGTCCGGGAGTCTCCTGCAGCTCGCGAGCTCGGCCAGCAGAGGACGCCCTCGCATGTCCCACAGTTTCCACGGTCTCCTTTATTGAGTGGAGCGTAGGGATCTGCTGGAGCCGGGGACCGTCCTGCAGCTCCTGGGATCGGTCAATAAACGCCGTTCTTGAATTAACTCCCGGACCAGCCCCCATTCTGACGGGCAGCTGATTGTTTGGGGCAAGGGATTTCTTTGCAGCTCGCGGACCCGGCCAGCAGATGGCGCCCTCTCTGTTACTCCCTTCGACCGCAAAATGGTGTAGTGCGGGGATTGGCTGGGACAGGTTATTCCCCTGTAAATCTTTGACTGGGTCAGTAGACGGCGCCCTCTCAGCTTCTCCCGATCATTCAAAATCAACGGGAGCTTGGGGATCGGCTGAGATCAGAGATTTTCCTCAAGCTCGCGAGGTCGGCCAGCAGGGGACGCACAAAATTATCCTCTCTTTCTCCCTAAGCTACTGTTGCATGGGGAGTGGTTGGGGTCGGGGAAGCCCCTGCAGCGAGAGACGTCAGCCAGCAGGGGGCGCCGTCGCTGATCCTCCATTTCCCCCCAGTAGCCTGGGGCTTTTGGGTTGGCTGGTGTCCGGGATTCACCGGCAGCACGCTAGCACGGCTAGCAGAGGACTCCCTGGCAGGTCTTCACTTCACCCCCAAATTCAGTGGGGCGTATATTTGTTGGGACAAGGGATTTTCCTGAACTCACGTGCCCGGACAACAGATGGCGCCCTCGCAGTCTCTTCCGTCGCCCCAAAACCATTGCAGTGCAGGAATTGGCTGGGGCCTTGGATTCCCCTGCAGCTCTCGGACTCGATCAGTTGAAGACCACCCCTCAGCTACCCCAGACCTCCAAATCACCTGGTGCTTGGGGATTCTCTCAGGTCGGGGTTTCTCCTGAAGCTCGCGAGATCGGCCAGGACGGGGGCCTTCGCAACTCCTCCCGGTCCGCCAAATCAACTGGTGCTTGGGAAGTGGTTGAGGTCGGGGATTCTCCTGCAGCTCACGAACTCGGCCGGAAGAGGATGCCCTCGCAGCTCTTCCCGATTCCCCCTCTCTCCTTAAATGAGCGGAGCCTGGGGAACGGCTGCAGCCGGGGACATTCCTGCAGTTCCTGGCCTCGCCCAACAGAGGGCGCCTTCGCAGCTTTTCACGGTCACCTGCCATTCAGTGGAGCGCGGAGATTGTCTGGAGCCGTGGGACCACCTGTAGTGCTCTGTGTGGGCCAGCAGAGGGTGCCCTCGCTGCTCCTCCCTTTCCCACCAATCAACTTTTGCTTGGGGATTTCCTGGGGTCCGGGATTCTCCTGCAGCTCGCGAGCTCGGCCTGCAGAGGACGCCCTCGCAGGCCATACCGTTTCTACCATCTCCTTAACTGAGTGGAGCGTAGGGACCTGCTGGAGCCGGGACCGTCCTGCAGCTCCTGGGCTTGGTCAACAAACGGCGCCCTTTAATCATCTCCCGGATCACCCGCCACTGAGATGGGGAGCGGATTGTCTGGGGCAAGGGATTTCTCTGAAGCTCGCGTACCCGGCCAGCAGATGGCGCCCCGTCTGTTTCTCCCTTCGCCCACAAATTTGTGTAGTGCGGGGATCGGCTGGGACAGGGTATTCCCCTGCAACTCTTAGACTCGGTCAGCAGAGGGCGCCCTCTCGGCATCCCCGAACCCTCCAAATCAACCGGAGCTTGGGGATCGGCTGAGGTCAGAGATTATCCGGAAGCTCGCGAGGTCGGCCAGCAGGGGACTCAAAAATAGCTCCTCCCTTTCTCCTCAAACTACTGGTGCTTGGGGAGTGGTTGGGGTCGGGGACGCCCCTGCAGCACGAGAGGTCGGCCATTAGGCGGCGCCCTCGCTGCTCCTTCATTTCCCCCCAACAGCCCGGTGCTTTTGGGTTAGCTGGAGTCCGGGATTCACCTGCAGCTGGCTAGCTCGGCCAGCAGAGGACGACCTGGCAGGTCTTCCCTTCATCCCCAAATTCAGTGGGGCTCATATTTTTTGGGGCAAGAGATTTCCCTGAACTCACGGGCCCGAACAGCATATGGCGCCCTCGCAGTTTCTCCAGTCGCCCCCAAATCACTGCGGTGCAGGGATTGGCTGGGACCATGGATTCCCCTGCAGCTCTCGGACTCGATTAGCTGAAGACGATCTAACAGCTTCTCCCGCCCTCCAAATCACCTGCTTGGGGATTCTCTCAGGTCAGTGTTTTTCCTGAAGTTCACGAGGTCGGCCAGAAGTGGCCGGAAGCTGCTTGGGAAGTGGATGGGATCGGGGATTCTCCTGCAACTCGCGAACTCGGCCGGCAGAGGACGCCCTCGCAGCTCTTCCCGATTCCCCCCATCTTCTTAAATGAGCATAGCCTGGGGAACGGCTGCAGCCGGGGACATTCCTGTACCTCCTGGGCTCGGCCAGCAGAGCGCTCCGTCGCAGCTCTCCACGGGCCAGATGTCATTCCGTGCACGGCGGGGATAGGCCGGGGACGTGATCCGATTTGCAGTGCTCTTTGTGGGCCAGCAGAGGGCGCCTCGCATCTCCTCCTTTCCCTCCAATTAACGGGTGCTTGGGGATAGGCTGGGGTCCGGAATTCTCCTGAAGCGCCTGGACTCGGTCAAAAAACGGCGCCTTTGTATCACCTCCCGGACCGTTCCAGATTCAGACCGGGCGTGGATTGTTTCGGGCAAGGGATTTCTCTGTAGCTCGGGGACCCGGCTAGCAGATGGCGCCCTGTTACTCCCTTCGCCCGCAAATTAGTGTAGTGCGGGGATTGGCTGGGACAGGGTATTCCCCTGCAACTCTTAGACTCGGTCAGCAGATAAGCGCCCTCTCAGGTTCTCCCGAACCCTCCAAATTAGCCGGTGCTTAGGGATCGGCTGAGGTCAGCGATTTTCCTGAAGTTCGCGAGATCAGCCAGCACGGGAAGCACAAAAAGTTCCTCCCTTTCACCCTAAGCTACTGGTGCCTCGGGAGCGACTGGGGTTGGGGAAGCCCCTGCAGCACGAGAGGTCGGCCAGAAGGGGGCGCCGTCGCTGCTCCTCTATTTCCCCCCAATAGCCCGGTGCTTTTGAGTTGGCTGGGGTCCAAGATTCACCGGCACCTCGCTAGCTCTGCAAGCAGAGGACTCCCTGGCGGGTCTTCCCTTCAACCCCGAATTCAGTTAGGCACATATTTCTTGGGACAAGGGATTTCCCTGAACTCATGGGTCCGGACAGCAGATGGCGCCCTCGCAGTTTCTCCCGTCGCCCCCAAATCATTGGAGTGCAGGCATTGGCTGGGGCCTTGGATTCCCCTGCAGCTCTCGGACTCGATCAGCTGAAGACGACCTCTCAGCTACTCCCGCCCTCCAAATCACCTGCTTGGGGATTCTCTGAGGTCAGGTTTTCTCCTGAAGCTCGCGAAGTCGGAAAGGAGGGGCGCCCTCGCATCTCCTCCCGGCCCACCCAATCAAGTGGTGCTTGGGAATTGGATGGGGTCGGGGATTCTCCTGCATCTCGCGAGCTCGGCCGACAGAGGAGGCACTCGCAGCTGATACCGATTCCACCCCTCTCCTGAAATGAGCGGAGCCTGGGGAACGACTGCAGCCGGGAACTTTCCTTCAGCTCCTGGGCTTGGCCAGCAGAGGGCGCCGTCGCTGCTCTTCACGGCCCACACGCCATTCAGTGCAGGGCGGGGATAGGCTGGGGACGTGGCCCGACTTGCAGTACTCTTTGTCGGCCAGCAGAGGGCGCCTCGCAGCTCCTCTCTTTCCCCCCCAATCAACTGGTGCTTGGGGATATCCTGGGGTCCAGGATTCTCCTGAAGCTCCTAGGCTCGGTCAAAAAACTGCGCCCTTGTATCACCTCCCGGACCACCCCACATTCAGACGGTGCCCGGAATGTTTGGGGCAGGGGATTTCTCTGCAGCTCGCCGACCGGGCCTGCTGATGGCGCCCTCTCTGTTACTCCCTTCGACCGCAAATTCATTAAGTGGGGGGATTGGCTGGGACAGGGTATTCCTCTGCAACTCTTTGACTCGGTCAACATAGGGCGACCTCTCAGCTTCTCCCGAACACTCCAAATCAACCGGACCTTGGGGATCGGCTGAGGTCAGAGATTTTCCTGAAGCTCGCGATGTCGGCCAGCAGGGGACGCACGAAAAGATCCTCCCTTTCTCCCTAAGCTACTGGTGCATGGGGAGTGCTTGGGGTCGTGGAAGCCCCTGCAGGACGATAGGTCGGCCAGCAGGGGCACCCTCGCTGCTCCTCCATTTCCCCCCCCCCCCATAGCCCGGTGCTTTTGGGTTGGCTGGGGTCCGGGAGTCACCGGCAGCTGGCTAGTTGGGCCAGAAGAGGACTCGATGGCTGGTCTTCCCTTCACCCCCAAATTCAGTGGGGCGAATGTTTCTTGCGGAAAGGGATTTCCCTGCATCTAACGTTACTGGTCAGTAGATGGCGCCCTCGCAACTTCTCCCGTCGCCCCTAAATGACTGGAGTGCAGGCATTGGCTGGGGCCTTGCATTTCCCTGCAGCTCTCGGACTCGATCAGCTGAAGACGACCTCTCAGCTACTCCCGCCCTCCAAATCACCTGCTTGGAGATTCTCTGAGATCAGGTTTTCTCCTGAAGCTCGCAAGGTCGGCCAGGAGGGGAGCCCTCGCAGCTCCTCCCGGTCTGCCCAATCAACTGGTACTTGGGAAGTGGATGGGGTCGGGAATTCTCCTGCATCTAGCGAGCTCGTCCGGCAGAGGACGCCCTTGCAGCTCTTCCCGATTCCACCTCTCTCGTTAAATGAATGGAGCCTGGGGAACAGCTGCACTGGGGGACATTCCTTCATCTCCTGGGCTCGGGCAGCAGAGGGCGCCGTCGGAGCTCTTCACGGCCCACACGTCATTCAGTGCAGGGCGGGGATAGGCTGGGGACGTGGCCTGACTTGTAGTGCTCTTTGTTTGCCATCAGAGGGCGCCTCGCAGCTCCTCCCTTTACCCTCAAACAACTGGTTCTTGGGCATTTCCTGGGGTCCCGGAGTCTCCTGGAGCTCGCGAGCTCGGCCAGCAGAGGACGCCGTCGCAGGTCATACCGTTTCCACCGTCTCCTTAACTGAGTGGAGCTTAGGGATCTGCTGGAGCCGGGGACCGTCCTGCAGCTCCTGGGCTCGGTCAACAAATGGAGTCCTTGAATCACCTCCTGGACCCCCCCATTCAGACAGGGCGCTGAATTTTTGAGGCAAGGGATTTCTCGGTAGCTTGCAGACCCGGCCAGCAGATGGCACCCTGTCTGTTACTCCCTATGGCGGCAAATTGGCATAGTGCCGGGATTGGCTGGGACAGGGTATTCCCCTATAACTCTATAACTCGCTGGAAGGTCTTCCCTTCACCCCCAAATTCAGTGGGGCGAATATTTCTTGCGGCAAGGGATTTTCCTGCATCTAACGTTGCTGGTCAGCAGATGGAGACCTCGCAATTTCTCCCGTCGCCCCCCAATCACTGGAATGCAGGCATTGGCTGGGGCCTTGGATTTCCCTGCAGACCTCGGACTCGATCAGCTGAAGACGACCTCTCAGCCTCTCCCGCCCTCCAAATCACCTACTTAGGGATTCTCTGAGGTCAGGTTTTCTCCTGAAGCTCGCAAGGTCGGTCAGGAGGGCAGCTCCTCCCGGTCCACCCAATCCACTGGTGCTTGGGAAGTGGATGAGGTCGGGAATTCTCCTGCAGCCCGCGAGCTCGGCCGGCAGAGGACGCCCTCGCAGATCTCCCCGATTCCACCCCTCTCCTTAAATGAACGGTGCCTGGAGAACGGCTGCAGCCGGGGACTTTCCTGAAGCTCCTGACCTAGGCCAGTAGAGGGCGCTCTCGGAGCTCTTCACCGTCCGCTGTCATTCAGTGGAGTGCGGAGTTTTTCAGGAACCGTGTGCCCACCTCTAGTGCTCTTCTTGGGCCAACAGAGGGAGCCATCGCAGCTCCTCCCTTTTCCGCCAATCAACTGGTGTTTGGGGATTTCATGGGTTCGGGATTCTTCTGCAGCTCTTGAGCTCGGCTAGCAGAGGACGCCCTCCCAGGTCATACCGTTTCCACCGTCTCCTTACCTGAGTGGAGCGTAGGTATCTGTTGGAACCGGGGACCGTCCTGCAGCTCCTGGGCTCGGTCAAAATAAGGCGCCCTTGAATCACCTCCCGCACCACCCCATTCAGACGGGACGCTGATTGTTTTCTGACAAGGTATTTCTCTGCAGCTCCCGGAACCTACCAGCAGATGGCGCCCTCTCTGGTATTCCCTTCGCCAGCAAATTGGTGTAGTGCGGGGATTGGCCGGGACAGGGTATTCCCCTGCAACTCTTTGACTCGGTCAGTAGAGGGTGCCCTCTTACCTTCTCCCGAACACTCCAAGTCAACCGGAGGTTGTGAATCGGCTGAGATCAGAGATTTTCCTGAAGCTCGCGAGGTAGGCCAGTAGGGGATGCACAAAAAGCTCCTCCCTTTTTCCCCAAGCTACTGGTGCTTGGGGAGATGTTGGGGTCGGGGAAGCCCCTGAAGCACCAGAGGTCGGCCAGTAGGCGGCGCCCTCGCTGCCCCTCCATTTCCGCCCAATAGCCCGGTGCATTTGGGTTGGCTGGGGTCCGGGATTCACCGGCAGCTCGCTAGCTCGGCCAGCAGAGGACTCGCTGGCAGGTCTTCCCTTCACCCCAAATTCAGTTGGGCGCATATTTCTTGGGGAAAGCGATTTCCCTGGAGCTCAGGGGCCCGGAGAGCAGATGGCGCCCTCGTAGTTTCTCCAGTAGCCTCCAAATCACTGGGGTGTAAGGATTGGCTGGGGCCTTGGATTCCCCTGCAGCTGTCGGACACGATCAGCTGAAGATGACCTAACAGCTTCTCCCGCCCTCCAAATCACCTGCTTGGGGATTCTCTCAGGTCAGGGTTTCTCCTGAAGTTCGCGAGGTCGGCCAGGAGGGGCGCCCTCGCAGCTCCTCCCGGTCCTCCTAATCAACTGGTGCTTGGGAAGTGGATGGGATGGGGGATTCTCCTGCAGCTCGCCCTCACAGCTCTTCCCGATTACCCTCCTCTCCTTAAATGAGCGTAGCCTGGGGAACGGCTGTGGCCAGGGACATTCTTGTAGCTCCTGGGCTCGGCCAGCTGAGGGTGCCGTCGCAGCTCATCACGGGCCACATGTCATTCAGTGCACGGCGGGGATAGGCTGGAGACGTGGCCCGCCTTGCAGTGCTCTTTGTGGGCCAGGAGAGGGAGCCTCGCATCTCCTCCCTTTCCCCCCAATTAACTGGTGCTTGGGGATAGGCTGGAGTCCGGAATTCTCCTGAAGCGCTTCGACTCGGTCATAAAACGGCGCCCTTGTATCACCCCCCGGTGCCTTTGGGTTGGCTGGGGTCCGGGATTCACCGACAGCTGGCTAGCTCGACCAGCACAGGACTCTCTGGCAGGTCTTCCCTTCAACCACATATTCAGTGGGGCGCATATTTCTTGGGGCAAGGGATTTTCCTGCTGCTGACGTGCCCGGACAACAGATGACTCCCTCGCAGTTTTTACCGTCGCCCCCAAATTACTGGAATGCAGGTAGTGGCTGGGGGCTTGGATTCCCCTGCAGCTCTCGGAATAGATAAACTGAAGACGACCCCTCATCTATTCCCGCCCTCCAAATCACCTACTTGGGGATACTCCGAGGTAAGGTTTACTCCTGAAGCTCGCAAGGTCGGCCAGGAGGCGAGCCCTCGGAGCGCCTCCCGTCCACCTATTCAACTGGCGCTTGGGAATTGGATGGGGTCGGGGATTCTCCTGCACCTCGCGAGCTCGGCCGGCAGAGGACGCCCTCGCAGCTCTTCCCGATTCCACCCCTCTCCTTAAATGAACGGACCCTGGGGAACGGCTGCAGCCGGGGACATTCCTGTAGCTCCTGAGCTAGGCCAGCCGAGGGCGCTCTCGCAGCTCTTCACGGTCACCTGTCATTCAGTGGAGTGCGGAGATTTTCAGGAGCCGTGGGCCCAACTGTAGTGCTCTGCTTGGGCCAGAAGCGGGCGCCCTCGCAGCTCCTCCCTTTCCCTCCAATCAACTGGGGATTTCCTGGGGTCCTGGATTCTCCTGCAGCTCGCGTGCTCGGCCAGCAGAGGACGCCCTCGCAGGTCATACCGTTTCCACCGTCTCCTTAACTGAGTGGAGCTTAGGGATCTGCTGGAACCGGGGACCGTCCTGCAGCTCCTGGGCTCGGTCTAGTAACGGCGACCTTAAATCACCTCCCGGACCAACCCCATTCAGAAGGGGCGCTGATTGTTTTCTGACAAGGGATTTCTCAGCGGCTCGCGAAGCCGGCCAGCAGATGGCGCCCTCTCTGTTACTCCCTTCGCCAGCAAATGGGTGTAGTGCGGGGTTTGTCTGGTATTCCCCTGCAACTCTTTGACTCGGTCAGTAGAGGGCGCCCTCTCACCTTCTCCCGAACACTCCAAATCAACCGGAGCTTGGGGATCGGCTGAGGTCAGAGATTTTCCTGAAGATCGTGAGGTCGGCCAGCAGGGGACGCACAAAAAGCTCCTCCCTTTCTCCCCAAGCAACTGGTACTATGGTTGTGGTCGGGGAAGCCCCTGCAGCACTAGAGGTCGGCCAGCAGGCGGCGCTGTCGCTGCTCCTCCATTTCCTACCAATAGCCCGGGGCTTTTGGGTTGGGTGGGATCCGGGATTCATCGGCAGCTCGCTAGCTCGGCCTTCAGAGGACTCCCTGGGAGGTCTTCAATTCACCCCCAAATTCAGTTGGGCACATATTTGTTGGGGCAAGGGATTTCCCTGAAAACACGGGCCCGGACAGCAGATGGAGCCCTCGCAGTTTCACCTGTCGCCCCCAAATCATTGGTGTGCAGGGATTGGCTGGGGCCTTGGATTCCCCTACAGCTCTCGGACTCGATCAGCTGAAGACGACCTCTCAGCTACTCCTGCCCTCCAAATCACCTGGTGCTTGGGGATTCTATGAGTTCGGGTTTTCTCCTGAAGCTCGCGAGGTCGGCCCGGAGGAGGGCCCTCGCAGTTCCTCCCGGTCCACCCAATCAACTGGTGCTTGGGAAGTGGTTGGGTTCGGGGATTCTCCTACCGCTCGCTATCTCGGCCGACAAAGGACGCCCTCGCAGCTCTTCCCGATTACCCCCCTCTCATTTAATGATCTCCTGGGCTCGGGCAGCAGAGGGCGCCGTGGCAGCTCTTCACGGCCCACACGCCTTTCAGAGCAGGGCGGGGATAGGCTGGGGACGTGGCCCGACTTGTTGTGCTCTTTGTTTGCCAGCAGAGGGCGCCTCGCATCTCCTCCCTTTACTCTCAATCAACTGGTGCTTGGGGATTTCCTGGGGTCCGGGATTCTCCTGCAGCTCGCGAGCTCGGCCAGCAGAGGACGTCCTCTCAGGTCATACCATTTCCACCATCTCATTAACTGAGTGGAGCGTAGGGATCTGCTGGAGCCGGAGACCGTCCTGCAGCTCCTGGGCTCGGTCAACAAATGGCGCCTTTGAATCACCTCATGGACCACCCCCCATTCAGACGGGGCGCTGATTGTTTGAGGCAAGGGATTTCTCTGTAGCTTGCAGACCCGGCCAGAAGATGGCACGCTGTCTGTTACTCCCTTCGCCGGCAAATTTGTGTAGTGCGGGAATTGGCTGTAGGGGCTCCAGCCAATGCCTGCATTCCAACGATTCGGGGGCGACGGGAGAAACTGCGAGGGCACAGTCTGCTGTCCGGGCCCGTGAGTTCGGGGAAATCCCTTGTCCCAAAATATATGCGCCCCACTGAATTTGGGGGTGAAGGGAAAACCTGCCACGGAGTCCTCTGTTGGTCGACCTAGCCAGCTGCCGGTGAATCCCGGACCCCAACCAACACAAAAGAACTGGGCTATAATGGAGAAATGTTGGAGCAGCGAGGGCGCCCCCTGTTGGCCGACGCCTCGTGCTGCAGGGGCTTCCCCGACCCTAACCACACCCCAAGCACCAGTAGCTTGTGGAGAAAGGGAGGAGCTTTTTGTGCATCCCCTGCTGGCCGACCTCGCGAGCTTCAGGAAAATCTCTGACCTCAGCCGATCCCCAAGCTCCGGTTGATTTGGAGTTTTCGGGAGAAAGTGAGAGGGCGCCCTCTGCTGAACCGAGTCAAAGAGTTGCAGGGGAATACACTGTCCCAGCCAATCCACGCACTACACCAATTTGCTGGCGAAGGGAGTAACAGAGAGGGCGCCATCTGCTGGCCGGTTCCGCGAGCTGCAGAGAAATCCCTTGTCAGTAAACAACCATCGCCCCGTCTGAATGGGGGTGGTCCGGGAGGTGATTCAAGGGCGCCGTTACTTGACCGAGCCCAGGAGCTGCAGGACAGTCCCCGGTTCCAGCAGATCCCTAAGCTCCACTCAGTTAAGGAGACAGTGGAAACGGTATGACCTGCTAGGGCGTCCTCTGCTGGCCGACCTCGCGAGCTGCAGGAAAATCCCGGACCCCAGGAAATCCCCAAGCACCAGTTGATTGGAGGGAGTTGATTGGAGAATCCCCAAGCTGCGAGGGCGCCCTCTGCTGGCCCAAGCAGAAAAATACAGGTGGGCCCACGGCTCCTGAAAATCTCCGCACTCCACTGAATGACAGGTGACTGTGAAGAGCTGCGAGAGCGCCCTCGGCTGGCCTAGCTCAGGAGCTACAGGAATGTCCCCGGCTGCCTCCGTTCCCCAGGGTCCGTTCATTTAAGGAGAGGGGTGGAATCGGGAAGAGCTGCGAGGCCGTCCTCTGCCGGCCGAGCTCGCGAGCTGCAGGAGAATCTCCGACCCCATCCAATTCCCAAGCACCAGTTGATTGGGTGGACCGGGAGGAGCTGCGAGGGCTCCCCTCCTGGCCGACCTTGCGAGCTTCAGGAGAAAACCTGACCTCAGAGAATCCCCAAGCAGGTGATTTGGAGGGCGGGAGTAGCTGAGGGGTCGTCTTCAGCTGATCGATTCCGAGAGCTGCAGGGTAATCCAAGGCCCCAGCCAATTCCTGCATTCCAGTGATTTGGGGGCGACGGTAGAAACTTCGAAGACGCCATTTGTTGTCCTGGCCGGTAAGCTGCAGGAAAATACCTTGCCCTAAGAAATATGCGCCCCACTGAATTTGGGGTGAAGGGAAGATCAGCCAGAGAGTCCTGTGCTGGTCGAGCTAGCCAGCTGCCGGTGAATCCCGGACCCCAGCCAACCCAAAGTCACCGGGATACTGGGGGGAAATGGAAGGGCAGCGAGGGCACCCCTTGGTGACCGACCTCTCGTGCTGCAGGGGCTTCCCCGACCCCAGTCGCTCCCCAGGCACCAGTAGCTTGAGGTGAATGGGAGGAACTGTTTGTGCTTCCCCTGCTGGCCGACCTCGCGAACTTCAGGAAAATCGCTGACCTCAGCCGATCCCTAAGCACCAGTTAATTTCGAGGGTTCGGGAGAAGCTGAGAAGGCGCTTATCTGCTGACCGAGTCTAAGGGTTGCAGGGGAATAAACTATCCCAGCCAATCCCCGCACTACACTAATTTGCGGACGAAGGGAGTAACAGAGAGGGCGCCGTCTGCTAGCCGTGTCCGCGAGCTGCAGAGACATCCCTTGACCGAAACAATCCGCACCCCGTCTAAATGGGGAGTGGTCCGGGAGGTGATTCAAGGGCGCCGTTTTTTGACCGAGTCCAGGCGCTTCAGGAGAATTCCGGACCCCAGCGTATCCCCAAGCAGCAGTTGATTAGGGGGAAAGGGAGGAGATGCGAGGCACCCTCTCCTGGCCCACAAAGAGCACTGCAAGTCCGGTCACGTCCCCAGCGCATTCCCGCAGTGCACTGAATGACGTGTGGCCCGTGACGAGCTGCGACGGCGTCCCCTGTTGGCCGAGCCCAGGAGCTACAGGAATGTCCCCAGCCGCAGCCGTTCCCCAGGCTACGCTCATTTAAGGAGAGGGGGGAATCGGGAAGAGCTGCGAGGGCGTCCTCTGCAGGCCGAGCTCGTGAGCTGCCGGAGAATCCCCGATCTCATCCACTTCCCAAGCACCAGTTGATTACTTGGACCGGGAGGAGCTGCGAGGGCGCCCTTCCTGGCCGACCTCGCGAACTTCACGAGAAACCCTGACCTGAGAGAATCCCCAAGCAGTTGATTTGGAGGGCGGGAGAACCTAATAGGTCGTCTTCAGCTGATCGAGTCCGACAGCTGCAGGGGAATCCAAGGCCCCAGCCAATCCCTGCATCCCAGTGATTTGGAGGCGACTGGAGAAACTGAGAGGGCGCCATCTGCTGTCCGGGCCCGTGAGTTCAGGGAAATCTCTTGCCCAAACTAATATGTGCCCCACTGAATTTGGGGGTGAAGGGAAGCCCTGCCAGGGAGTCCTCTGCTGGCCGAGCTAGCGAGCTGCCGGTGAATTCCGGACCCCAGCCAACCCAAAAGCACCGGGCTATTGGGGGGAAATGGAGGAGCAGCGAGGGCTCCCCCTGTTGGCCGACCTCTCGTGCTGCAGTGGCTTCCACGACCCCAACCACTCCCCAAGCAGCAGTAGCTTGAGGAGAAAGGGAGGAGCTTTTTGTGCGTCCACTGCTGGCCGACCTCACGAGCTTCTGGAAAATCTCTGACCTCAGCCGATCCCCAAGCTCCGGTTGATTTGGAGTGTTCGGGAGAAGCTGGGAGAGCGCCCTCTGCTGACCGAACTCGATCAGTAGAAGACGACCTCTCAGCTACTCCAGCCCTCCAAATCACCTGCTTGGGGATACTCTGAGGTCAGGTTTTCTCCTGAAGCTCGCGAAGTCGGCCAGGAGGGGCGCCCTGGCAACTTCTCCCTGTCCACCCAATCAACTCCAGATCACCAGTGCAGGGCGGGGATAGGCTGGGAACGTGGCCCGACTTGTAGTACTCTTTGTGGGCCAGCAGAGGGAGCCTCCCATCTCCTCTCTTCCCCCCCCCCCCCCCGAATCAACTGGTTCTTGGGGATATCCTGGGTTCCGTGATTCTCCTGAAGCTCCTAGGCTCGGTCAAAAAACGACTCCCTGGAATCACCTCCCGGACCTCCCCCCATTCAGACGGGGCGCGGATTGTTTAGGGCAAGGGATTTCTCTACAGCTCGCAGACCCGCCCAGTAGATGCTGTCCTCTCTGTTACTCCCTTCTCGTGCAAATTTGTATAGTGGGGGGATTGGCTGGGACAGGGTATTTACCTGCAACTCTTAGACTCGGTCAGCAGAGGGCGCCCGCTCATCTTCTCCGAAGCCTCCAAATTTACCGGTGCTTGTGGATTGGTTGAGGTCAGAGATTTTCCAGAAGTTCGCGAGGTCGCCAAGCAGGGGAAGCACAAAAAAGTCCTCCCTGTCTCCCCAAGCAACTGGTGCTTGGGGAGTGGCTGGGGTCGGGGAAGAACCTGCAGCACGAGAGGTCGGCCAGCAGGGGGCGCCCTCGCTGCTCCTCCATTTCACCCCAATAGTCCGTTGCTTTGGGGTTGGCTGGCTTCCGGGATTCTCCAGCAGCTGGTTAGCTCGTCCAACAGAGGACTCGCTGGCAGGTCTTCCCTTCATCCCCAAATTCAGTGGGGCACATATTTCTTGGGGCAAGGGATTTCCCTGCAGCTCACGGGACCGGACAGCAGATGGCGCCCTCGCAGTTTCTCCCGTCGCCCCCAAATCCCTGGAGTGTAGGAATTGGCTGGGGCCTTGGATTCCCCTGCAGCTCTCAGACTCGATCAGCTGAAGACGACCCCTCAGTTACTCCCGCCCTCCCAATCACCTGGTGCTTGGGGATTTTCTAAGGTTGGGTTTTCTCCTGAAGCTCGCGAGATAGGCCAGGACGGGCGGCTTTGCGGCTCCTCCCGGTCCATCCATTCAACTGGTGCTTGGGAAGTGGTTGGGGTCGGGGATTCTCCTACAGTTCGCGAGCTCGGCCGGCAGAGGACGCCCTCGCAGCTCCTCCCGATTCCCCCGCTCTCCTTAAATGAGCGGAGCCTGGGGAACGGCTGCAGCCGGGGACAGTCCTGCAGCTCCTGGGCTCGGCCAGCAGAGGGCGCCGTCGCGGCTCTTCACGGCCCACACGCCATTCAGTGCAGGGCGGGGATAGGCTGGGGACGTTGCCCGACTTGCAGTGTTCTTTGTAGGCCAGTAGAGGGCGCCTCGCAGCTCCTCCCTTTCCCCCGAATCAACTGGTGCTTGGGGATTTCCTGCGGTTCGGGATTCCCCTGAAGATCCTGGGCTCGTTCAAACAACGGCGCCTTTGAATCACCTCCCGAACAACCCCCCATTCAGAAGGGGCGTGGATTGTTTGGGGCAAAGGATTTTCTGCAGCTCGCGGAAACGGCCAGACGATGGCGCCCTCTCTGTAACTCCCTTCGCCCGCAAATTGGTGTAGTGCGGGGATTGGCTGGGACAGGATATTCCCCGCCACTCTTAAACTCGGTCAGCCGAGGGCCCCCTCTCAGCTCTCCCGAACCCTCCAAATCAACCGCTGCTTGGGGATCGGCTGAGGTAAGAGATTTTCCTGAAGTTCGCGAGGTCGGCCATCAGGGGACGCGCAAAAAGCTCCTCCCTTTTTCCCCAAGCTACTCGTGCTTGGGGAGTGGCTGGAGTCGGGGAACCCCTGAAGCACGAAACGTCAGCCAACAGGGGGCGCCCTCGCTGCTCCTCTCTTTCAACCCAATAACCCGGTGCTTTTGGGTGGGCGAGGTAACGGGTTTCACCGGTAGCTCGCTAGTTTGGCCAGCCGAGGACTTCTTGGCAGGTCATCCCTTCACCCCCAAATTCAGTGAGAGAGAAGAGGGGGACCAGGGCTGGTAGACAGTGTGACATGGGAACACGGGCAGGGAGGCAGAGGGTCCCAGGATTGGGTGGCAGAGGGGTATCTGTGCTGGGTGACGGGGGGACAGGGCAGGGAAGCAGAGGAGTACCTGGGCCAGGAAATGGGGTCCAGGGCCAGGGGAATAGGGCGACCTGGACCGAGAGGCAAAGTGGTACCTGGGCCGGAAGACAGGGGGACCAGTGCCGGGAGGTTGAGGGAACCCAAGTCCAGGACGCAGGGATGGACCAGGGCCTGGAGGTAATAATAATAATAATAATGGCATTTATTAAGCGCTTACTATGTGCAAAGCAGTGTTCTAAGCGCTGGAGGTTTACAAGGTGATCAGGTTGCCCCCCGTGGGGCTCACAGTCTTCATCCCCATTTCACAGGTGGAACTGAGGCCCAGAGAAGTGAAGTGACTTGCCCAAGGTCACACAGCTGACAAGCGGTGGAGTCGGGATTTGAACGCCTGACCTCTGACTCCAAAGCCCGGGCTCTTGCCATTGAACCACACTGCTTCTCTATACTGTACTATACCATACTGTAATATACGACATACTATCTCATTTCCAAGCGCTTAGCACAGTGCTGTACACAGCGTAAGCGCTCAATAAAAATACGATTGAATGAATGAATAAATGAACGATATAGTTCCCAAAGCTATATCTTCAGCCCTAGACAGCGCGGCGCATGCGCAGTCGAAGCCCGGGTTGGGGGGGAGGGGAGGGAGGGAGCTCTGCGCATGCGCGTGCGGAGTCGGGCGGGGAGGAGAAGCCGTTCGCATGTGCATTCGGAGCCTCGGCAAGGGGGGGGGGCCCGACCCGTAGATCGCGGCACATGCGTGGTCGGAGCCCGGGCCCGTAAGAGAAGGGACCCCCCACACACACCCTGAAGAGGGTAACGCATGCGCAGTCGGAGCCGGGAGGGTGGGGAAAATGTGGGCACGTCCGGGAGAGCGCGGCGCATGCGCAGTGGGACCGCGCCTGCGCTCACTATGTACGAAGCTTACAATGTTGCCAAGGTGTAATAATAAGAATAATGAAGGCATTTATTAAGCGCTTACTATATGCAAAACACTGTACTAAACGCTGGGGAAGTTACAAGGTGATCAGGTTGTCCCACGTGGGGCTCTTGGTCTTAAACCCCATTTTACAAAGGAGGTAACCGAGGCCCAGAGAAGTGAAGTGACTTGCCCAAGATCACACAGGTGACAAGTGGAGGAGAGTGATTCGAACCGCTGATGTAAAAGGGGACCAGGGCCTGGACACATAAAGGGGCCAGGTCCGGGAGGCAGAAGGGGACCGGGGCCTAGAGGCAGAGGGGGACCAGTGCCAGGAAGCAGATGGGTACCTAGGCTGGGAGACAGGGATACCAGGGCCAAAGGGCAGAGAGGGGATAAAGGCCAGGAGGCAGGCTGAGGACCAGGGCAGGGAGGCAGAGGGGGACAAGGGCGGGAAGGCAGGGGGGATCACGGCCAAGAAGTAGAGGGTTACCTGGGCCAGGAGACGGGGGACCTGGGCTGCGATGTAGAGAGGACCCAGGGCCGGGACGGAGAGAGACCCAAGGCTTGGCGGTAGAAGACGACCAGGGCTGGGAGGCAGAGGTGGACCGTGTTAGGCGGGACCAGGGCCCGGAGGCGGAGGGGTACTTGGGCCGCGATAGAGTGGGACCAGGGCCAGGAGGCAGAGGGGTACCTGGGCCGGGAGAGAGGGGGCCCAGGACCAGGAGGCAGAATGGTAAAGGCCCGGGTGGTAGAGGGGACCCAGGGCTGGAACGGAGAGAGGCCCAAGGGCCTGGAGGTAGAACGATACCAGGGCCAGGAGGTACAGAGGGACCAGGGCCGGGCGGCCGAGCGGGACCAGAGCCAGGAGGGCGCCCTCGCTGCTCCTCTATTTCCCCCCAATAGCCAGGTGCCTTGGGTTTGACTGGGTTCCGGGTTTCACCGGCAGCTCGCTAGCTCGGCCGGCAGAGGAATACCTGGAAGGTCTTCCCCTCACCCCCAAATTCAGTGTGGCGCATATTTCTTGGTTCAAGGCATTCCCCTGCAGCTCACGGACCCGGACAGCAGATGGCACCCTCGTGGTTTCTCCAATCGCCCTCAAATCATTGGACTGCAGGGATTGGCTGGGGCCTTGTATTCCCCTGCAGCTCTCGGACTCGATCAGCTGAAGACGACCTCTCAACTACTCCCGCCCTCCAAATCACCTGCTTGGGGACTCTCTCAGGTCAGGGTTTCTCCTGAAGTTTGCGAGGTCGGCCAGAAGGGGCGCCCTCACAGCTCCTCCCGGTCCACCTAATCAACTGGAGCTTGGGAAGAGGATGGGATCGGGGATTCTCCTGCAGCTCGCGAGCTCGGCCGGCAGAGGACGCCCTCGCAGCTCTTCCCGATCACCCCCCTCTCCTTGAATGAGCGTAGCCTGGGGAACGGCTGCAGCCGGGGACATTCCTGTAGCTCCTGGGCTCGGCCAGCAGAGGGCTCCGTCGCAGCTCTTCACGGCCCACTTGCCATTCAGGGCAGGGTGGGGATAGGCTGGGGACGTGGCGCGACTTGCAGTACCTTTTGTGGGACAGCAGAGGGCGCCACTCATCTTCTCCCTTTCCCCCCAAATCAACTGGTGCTTGGGTACTTCCTGGGGGCCGGGATTCTGCTGAAGATCCTGGGCTCGGTCAAAAAACGGCGCCCTTGTATCACCTCCCGGACCCCCCCTATTCAGACAGGGCGCGGATTGTTTGGGGCTAGGGATTTCTCTGCAGCTCGCGAGTTCGGCCGACAGAGGACGCCCTCGCAGCTCTTCCCGATTACCCCCATCACCTTAAATGAGCGGAGCCTGGGGAACGGCTGCAGCCGGGGACATTCCTGCAGCTCCTGGCCTCGGCCAGCAGAAGGCGCTCTCGCAGCAATCCACCGTCACCTGCCATTCACTGGAGGGCGGGGATTGTCTGGAGTCAGGGACACACCTGCACTGCTCTGTGTGGGCCAACAGGGCGCCCTCGCAGCTCCTCCCTTTCCCACCAATCAACTGGTGCCTGGGGATTTCCTGGGGTACGGGATTCTCCTGCAGCTCGCGAGCTTGGCCAGCAGAGGACTCCCTCGCATGTCATACCGTTTCCACCGTCTCCTTACATGAGTGGAGTGTAGGGATCTGCTACAGCCGGGGACCGTCCTGCAGCTCCTGGGCTTGGTCAAGAAACAACGCCCTTGAATCAATTCCCGGACCATCCCCCATTCAGACGGGGCGCGGATTGTTTGAGGCAAGGGACTTCTCTGCAGCTCGCGGACCCGGCCAGCAGATGGCCCCTCTCTGTTACTACCGTCGCCCACAAATTGGTGTAGTGTGGGGATTGGTTGGGACAGGGTATTACCTTGCAACTCTTTGACTCGGTCAGCAGGGGGCGATCTCTCAGCTTCGCCCGAGCACTCCAAATCAACCGGATTTTGGGGATCGGCTGAGGTCAGAGATTTTCCTTTAGTTCGCAAGGTCGGCCAGAAGGGGACACACAAAAATCTCCTCCCTTTCTCCCCAAGATACTGGTGCTTGGGGAGTGTTCGGAGTCGGGGAAGCCCCTGCAGCACGAGAGGTCGGCCAGCAGGGGGCGCCTTCACTGCTCCTCCATTTACCCCCAGTAGCCTGGTGCTTTTGGTTTGGCTGGGGTCGGGGATTCACCGACAGCTCGCTAGCTCGGCCAGCAGAGGACCACCTGGCAGGTCTCCCGTTCACCCACAAATTCAGAGGGGCGCATATTTCTTGGGGCAAGGGATTTCCCTGAACTCACGTGCCCGAAGAGCAGATAGCGCCCTCGCAGTTTCTCCCGTCGCCCCCAAATAATTGGAGTGCAGGAATTGGCCCCAGCCTTGGATTCTGCTGCCTCTCTCGGACTCGATCAGCTGAAGACGACCTCTCAGCTACTCCCGCCCTCCAAGTCACCTGCTTGGGGATTCTCTGAGGTCAGGTTTTCTCCTGAAGCTCGCGAGGTCGGCCAGGAGGGGCGTCCTGTCAGCTCCTCCCGGTCCACCCAATGAACTGGTGCTTGGGAAGTTGATGGGGTCGGGGATTCCCCTGCAGCTCGCGAGATCTGCCGGCAGAGGATGCCCTCGCAGCTCTTCCCGATTACCCCTCTCTCCTTAAATGAGCGAAGCCTGGGGAACGGCTGCACCCGGGGACATTCCTGCAGCTCCTGGGCTCGGCCAGCAGAGGGCGCCGTCGCAGCACTTCACTGCCCAAACGCCATTCAGTGCAGGGCGGGGATAGGCTGGGACGTGGTCCAACCTTCAGTACTCTTTGTGAGCCAGCAGAGGGCGCCTCGCATCTCCTCCCTTTCTGACCCCAATCAACCTGTACTTGGGGATATCCTGGGGTCCGAGATTCTCCTGAAGCTCCTGGGCTTAGTCAAAAAACGGCGCCCTTGTATCACCTCCCGGACCACCCCCCATTCAGAAGGGACGCGGATTGTTTGGGGCAAGGGACTTCTCTGCTGCTCGCGGACCTGGCCAGCAAATGGAGCCCTCTCTGATGCTCCCTTCGCCCGAAAATTGGTGTATTGCGGTGATTGGCTGGTACAGGGTATTCCACTGCAACTCTTAGACTCGGTCAGCAGAGGGAGCCCTCTCAGCTTCTGCCGAAAACTCCAAATCAACCGGTGCTTGGGGATCGGCTGAGGTCAGAGATTTTCCTGAAGTTCGCGAGGTCGGCCAGCTGGGGAAGCACACAAAGGTCCTCCCGTTCTCCCCAAGCTACTGGTGCTTGGGGATTGGCTGGGGACGGGGAAGCCTATGCAGCACGAGAGGTCGGCCAGCAGGGGGCGCCCTCGCTGCGCCTTCATTTCCCCCCAAGAGCCCGGTGGTATGGGGTTGGCTGGGGTCCGGGATTCACCGGCAGCTGGCTAGCTCGGCCAGCCGAGGACTCTCTTGCAGAGGACTCTCTCACCCCCAAATTCAGTGGGGCGCATAATTCATGGGTCAAGGAATTTCCCTGCAGCTCACGTTCATGGACTGCAGGTGGTGCCCTGGCCTTTTCTCCCGTCGCCCCCAAATCAGTGGAGTGCAGGAATAGGCTGGGGCCTTGGATTCCCCTGCAGTTCTCGGACTCGATCAGCTCAAGACGACCCCTCAGCTACTCCCGCCCTCCAAATCACCTGGTGCTTGGGGATTCTCTGAGGTCCGGATTTCTCCTGAAGCTCGCGAGATCGGCCAGGACTGGTGGCCTCGCGGCTCCTCCCGGTCCAACCATTCAATAATAATAATAATAATAATGATGGCATTTGTTAAGCGCTTACTATGTGCAAAGCACTGTTCAAAGCGCTGGGGGAATACAAGGTGATCAGGTTGCCCTGCATGGGGCTCATAGTTATCATCCCCATTTTACAGATGAGGTAACGGAGGCTCCGAGAAGTTAAGTGACTTGCCCAAGGTCACACAGCAGACACGTGGTGGAGCCGGGATTCGAACCCGTGACCTCTGACTCCAAAGCCCGTGCTCCTTCCACTGAGCCACGCTGCCTCTGCTGGTTCTTGGGAAGTGGTTGGGGTCGGGGATTCTTCTGCAGCTCGCGAGATCGGCCGGCAGAGGTCAACCTCGCAGCACTTCCCGATTACCCCCCTCTCCTTCAATGACCGGAGCCTGGGGAACGGTGTAGCCGGATACATTTCTGCAGCTCCTGGCGTCGGACAGCAGAGGGCGCTCTCGCAGCTCTTCACGGTCACCTGCCATTCAGTGGAGTGCGGAGATTGTCTGCAGTGCTCTGTGTGGGCCAGCAGGGGGCGCCCTCGCCGCTCCTCCCTTTCCCGCCAATCAACTGGTGTTTGGGGATTTCCTGGGGTCTGGGAATCTCCTGCAGCTCGCGAGCTCGACCAACAGAGGATGCCCTCGCAGATCATACCATTTCCACCGTCTCCTTAACTGAGTGGAGCATAGGGATCTGCGGGATCCGGGGACTGTCTTGTAGCTCCTGGGATCGGTCAATCAACGGCGCCCTTGGGTCACCTCCCGGCCCACCCCACATTCAGACGGGGCGCTGATTGTTTGGGGCAAGGGATTTCTCTGCAGCTTGCGGACCCGGGCAGCAGATGGCGCCCTCTCTGTTACTCCCTTCGCCCGGAAATTGGTGTAGTGCGGGTATTGGCTGGGACAGAGTATTCCCCTGCAAATCTTTGACTCGGTCAGCAGCCGGCGTCTTCTCAGCTTCTCCCAAACTCTCCAAATCAACCGGAGCTTGGGGATCGGCTGAGGTCAGAGATTTTCCTGAAGTTTCCGAGGTCGGCCAGCAGGGGAGGCACAAAATTCTCCTCCCTTTCTCCCTAAGCTACTGTTACATGGGGAGTGGTTGGGGTCGGGGAAGCCCCTGCAGCACGAGAGGTCGGCCAGCTGGGGGCGCCATCTCTGCTTCTCCATTTCCCCACAATATCCAGGGGATTTTGGGTTGGCTGTTGTCTGTGATTCACCGGCAGCTCGCTAGCTCGGCTAGCAGAGGACTCCCTGGTAGGTCTTCCCTTCATCCCAAAATTCAGTGGGGCGCATATTTGTTCTGAAAAGGGATTTTCCAGAACTAACGGGCCCGGACAGCAGATCGCGTCCTCGCATTTTCTCCCGTCGCCCCCAAACCATTGCAGTGCAGGAATTGCCTTGGACCTTGGATTCTCCTGCAGTTCTCGGACTCGATCAGCTGAAGACGACCCCTCAGCTACTCCCGCCCTCCAAATCACCTGGTCCTTGGGGATTCTCAGAGGTCGGGTTTTCTCCTGAAGCTCTCGAGATCGGCCAGGACAGGTGCCCTCGCAGATCCTCCCGGTCCACCCAATCAACTGGTGCTTGGGAAGTGATTGGGGTCGGGCGTTCTCCTGCAGCTCGCGAGCTCGGCCGGCAGAGGACGCCCTCGCAGCTGCTCGCGATTGTCCCCCTCTCCTTAAATCAGCGTAGCCTGGTGAACGGCTGTTGCCGGTGACATTCCTTCAGCTCCTGGGCTCGGCCAGCAGAGGGGGCAGTCGCAACTCTTCACGGCCCACACGCCATTGAGGGCAGGGCGGGGATAGGCTGGGGACGTGGCCCGAATTGCAGTGCTCCTTGTGGGACAGCAGAGGGCGCCTCGCATCTCCTCCCTTTCCCCCCCAGTCAACTGGCGCTTGGAGATATGAAGTTCGCGAGGTCTGCTAGCAGGGGAAGCACAAAAAGACCTAAATTTCTCCCAAGGCTACTGGTTCTTGGTGAGTGGCTGGGGTCGTGGA
Organism: Tachyglossus aculeatus; assembly: GCF_015852505.1. NCBI lineage: Eukaryota > Metazoa > Chordata > Mammalia > Monotremata > Tachyglossidae > Tachyglossus > Tachyglossus aculeatus. The sequence goes on from NC_052076.1 coordinate 74,369,507, forward strand.
TGCCCCTGCAGCACGAGAAGTCGGCCAGCAGGGAGCGCCCTTGCTGCTCCTTCATTTTCACACAATAACCCCGTGCTTTTTGGTGGACTGGGGTCCGGGATTCAGTGGCAGCTCGCTAGCTCGGCCGGCAGAGGACTCCCTGGCAGGTCTTCCCTTCACCCTCAAATTGAGTGGGGCGCATATTTGTTGGGACAAGGGATTTCACCTGAACTAATGGGCCAGGACAGCAGATAGCGCCCTCTCAGTTTCTCCCGTCACCCCCAAACCGTTTGAGTGCAGGGCTTGGCTAAGGCCTTGGATTCACCTGCAGCTGTCTGACTCGATCAGCTGAAGACGACCTCTCAGCTACTCCCGCCCTCCAAATCACCTGCTTAGGGATTCTCTGAGGTCAGGTTTTATCCTAAAGCTCTTGAGGTCGGCCAGGAGGGGCGACCTCGCAGCTCCTCCCGGTCCACCCAATAAATTGGTGCTTGGGAAGTGGATGGGGTCGGGGATTCTCCTGCAGCTCGCGAGCTCGGCCGGCAGAGGACGCCCTCGCAGCTCTTCCCGATTTCCCCCCCCCCTCCTGAAATTGGTGGAGCTTGGGGAACGGCTGCAGCCGGGGACATTCCTGCAGCTCCCGGGATCGGCCAGCAGAGGGCGCCGTCGCGGCTCTTCACGGCCCACACGCCATTCAGGGCAAGGCGGGGATTGGCTGGGGACGTTGCCCGACTTTCAGTACTCTTTGTGGGCCAGCAGAGGGCGCCTCGCATCTCCTCCCTTTCCCCCCGAATCAACTGGTGCTTGGGAATTTCCTGGGGTCCGGGATTCTCCTGAAGTTCCTGGGCTCGGTCAAAAAACTGCGCCCTTGAATCACCTCCCAAACCACCCACCATTCAGACGAGGAGCGGATTGTTTGGGGCAAGGGATTTCTCTGCAGCTCGCGGAACCGTTAAGAAGATGGCGCCCTCTCTGTTACTCCCTTCGCCCGCAAATTGGTGTAGTGCGGAGATTGGCTAGGACAGGGTATTCCCCGCAACTCTTAGACTCGGTCAAAATATTTTCCTGAAGTTCGCGAGGTCAGCCATCAGGGGACGCGCAAAAACCTCCTCCCTTACGGGTGCTTGGGGAGTGGTTGGGGTCGGGGAAGCCCCTGCAGCACGAGAGGTCGGCCAGCAGGGGGCGTCCTCGCTGCTCCTCTCTTTCCCTCCAATAGCCCGGTGCATTTGGGTGGGCGGGGTAACGGGTTTCACCCGTAGCTCGCTAGATCGGCCAGTCCAGGACTCGCTGGCTGGACATCCATCCACCCCCAAATTCAGTGAGAGAGAAGAGGGGGACCAGGGCTGGCAGATAGTGCGACCAGGGCCGGCAGTCAGAGGGGTACCTGGGCCGGGAGACAGGGGGACTATGGATGAGAAGCCAAGGGGAACCAGGGTTGAGAGAAGGTGCGTGTCCAGGTCATAGAGGCAGAGGCCGGCCTGGGCCAGGACTTTGAGGGGGACCAAGGCAGGGAGCAAGACGGGGACCAGGGCCGGGAGGTAGAGGGGTACCTGGTCCGGGAGGCAGAGGGGGAAAAAGGCCGAGAGGCAGTAGGGGATCAGGACAGGGAGGCTGAGGGGGACCAGGGCCTGGAGGCAGACGGCAGTACCAAGGCAGGGAAGCAGAGGGGCAGTAGGTCCAGGAGACAGGGACACCTGGGCCGGGAGACGGGGGACACGGGCAGGGAGACAGAGGGGTCCCACGGATGGATGGCAGAGGGGTATCTGGGCTGGGTGACAGGAGGACCAGGGCAGGGAAGCAGAGGAGTACCTGGGCCGGGAAATGGAGATCAGGGAAAGGGGAATAGGGCGACCTGGTCCGAGAGGCAAAGTGGTACCTGGGCCGGAAGAAAGGGGGACCAGTGACTGGAGGTTGAGGGAACCCAAGTCCAGGACGCAGGGATGGACCAGGGCCTGGAGGTAATAATAATAATAATAATAATAATAATAATAATAATAATAATAATAATAATAATAATGATAATGGCATTTATTAAGCGCTTACTATGTGCAAAGCACTGTTCCAAGCGCTGGGGGTTTACAAGGTGATCAGGATGCCCCCCGCCGGGATCACAGTCTTCATCCCCTTTTACAGATGGAACTGAAGCCCAGATAAGTGAAGTGACTTGCCCAAGGTCACACAGCTGAAAAGCGGTGGAGTCGGGATTTGAACTCCACCTCTGACTACAAAGCCCGGGCTCTTGCCACTGAACCACACTGCTTCTCTATACTGTACTATACCATACTGTAATACACGACATACTATCCCATTCCCAAGCTCTTAGCACAGTGCTCTACACAGCGGAAGCGCTCAAAAAACAATACGATTGAATGAATGAATGAATGAACGATATAGTCCCCAAAGGTATATCTTCAGCCCTAGAGAGCGTGGCGCATTTGCAGTCGAAGCCCGACGGGGGGAGAAGGGAGGGAGCTCGGCGTATGCGCGTGAGGAGCCGGGCAGGGAGTAGAAGCGGGGCGCATGCTCATTCGGAGCCTCGGCGAGGGGAGGGGGGCCCCCGCCCCGGAGAGCACGGCGCATGCGCGGTCGGAGCCCGGTCCTTGGCCCGGGGAGAAGGGACCCCCGCCATGGAGAGCGTAGCGCATGCGCGGTTGGAGCCCGGGTAGGTGGGGAAAACGTGGGCCCGTCCGGGAGAGCGTGGCGCATGCGCATTCGGACCGCGCCCGCGCTCACTATGTACGAAGCTTACTATAATGCCAAGTTGTAATAATAAGAATAATGATGGCATTTATTAAGCGCTTACTATGTGCAAAGCACTGTACTAAGCGCTGGGGAATTTACAAGGTGATCAGGTTGTCCCACGTGGGGCTCACGGTCTTAATCCCCATTTTGCAGAGAAGGTAACTGAGGCCCAGAGAAGTGAAGTGACTTGCCCATGGTCATACAGGTGACAAGCGGTGGACAGAGATTCGAACCCCTCCCGTACAAGGAGACCAGGGCCTGGACACATAAAGGGGCCAGGTCCGGGAGTCAGAAGGGGACCGGGGCTTAAAGGTAGAGGGGTACCAGTGCCAGGAAGCAGATGGGTACCTAGGCTGGGAGACAGGGATACCAGGGCCAAAGGGCAGAGGGTAACAAAGGCCAAGAGATAGGCTGGGGACCAGAGCAGGGAGGCAGAGGGGGACAAGGGCGGAAAGGCAGGGGGGATCACGGCCAAGAAGTAGAAGGTTACCTGGGCCAGGAGACGGGGACCTGGGCTGGGAGGCAGAGAGGACCCAGGGCCGGGACGGAGAGAAACCCAAGGCTTGGAGGAAGAAGGCGACCAGGGCTGGGAGGCAGAGGTGGAAAGTAGCATGTGGGGACCTGGGTCAGAAGGCGGAGGGGTACTTAGACCGGGAGAGAGGGGGACCAGGGTCAGGAGGCAGAGGGGGACCAGGGCCAGAGGACAGAGGGGTTCCTGGGAAGGGATATAGGGGGACCAGAGCCGAGAGGCCAAGGGGTACCTGGGCTGGTAGATGGGGGCAAGAGCATGGAAGCTGAAGGGGATTTCTTCCAGAAGGCAGTGTGGTACCTTGGCCGGAGGCAGAGGGGGACCAGAGCTGAGAGGCCTTGTGCACCAGGGCAGGGAGACAGAGGGCCCGAGGACCTGGAGGCAGCGGGGGATCAGGGCCAGGAGGCAGAGGGGTACCCGGGCCGGTAGACGGGGGACCAGGGCAGGGAAGCAGAGGGGAACCAGGGCCGGGAGGCAAAGGGGGACCAGGGCCGAGAAGCGGTGTGACAAGTTCAGGGAGGCAGAGAGCGGCCAGGACCGGGAGAAAGAGGGGGACCAGGGCTGGTAGACAGTGCGACCAGGGCCGGCAGTCAGAGGGGTACCTGGGCCGGGAGACAGTGGGACTATGGCTGAGAAGCCAAGGGGAACCGGGGCCGAGAGACGGGGCGTGACCCGGTCATAGAGGCAGAGGCCGGCCTGGTCCAAGACTTTGAGGGGGACCAAGGCAGGGATCCAGATGGGGACCAGGGCCGGAAGGTAGAGGGGTACCTGGTCCGGGAGGCAGAGGGGGACTAAGGCCGAGAGGCGGTAGGGATCAGTACAGGGAGGCAGATGTGGACCAGGGCCTGGAGGCAGACGGCAGTACCAAGGCAGGGAAGCAGAGGGGCAGCAGGTCCATGAGACAGGGGTACCTGGGCCGGGAGACAGGGGGACCCGGGCAGGGAGGCAGAGGGGTCCCAGGGCTGGATGGCAGAGGGGTATCTGGGCTGGGTGACAGGGGGACCAGGGCAGGGAAGCAGAGGAGTACCTGGACTGCGAAATGGTGACCAGGGCCAGGGGAATATGGCGACCTGGTCCGAGAGGCAAAGTGGTACCTGGGCCGGAAGGCAGGGGGACCAGTGCCGGGAGGTTGAGGGAACCCAAGTCCAGGACACAGGGATGGACCAGGGCCTGGAGGTAACAATAAGTATAATAATAATAATAATAATAATGATAATAATAATAATAATGGCATTTATTAAGTGCTTACTATGTGCAAAGCACTCTTCGTTGCGCTGGGGGTTTACAAGGTGATCAGGATGCCCCCCGCGGGGCTCACAGTCTTCATCCCCATTTTACAGATGGAACTGAAGCCCAGAGAAGTGAAGTGACTTTCCCAAGGTCACACAGCTGACAAGCGGTGAAGTCGGGATTTAAACGCCTGACCTCTGACTCCAAAGCCCGGGTTCTTGCCACTGAACCACACTGCTTCTCTATACTGTACTATACCATACTGTAATATACGACATACTATCCCATTCCCAAGCGCTTAGCACAGTGCTCTCCACAGCGTAAGCGCTCAATAAAAAATACGATTGAATGAACGAATGAATGAACGATATATACCCCAAAGCTATATCTTCAGCCCTAGAGAGCGCGGCGCATGCGCAGTCGAAGCCCGGGTCGAGGGGGGGGGGGAGGGAGGGAGCACTGCGCATGCACGTGCGGAGACGGGCGGGGGCGAGAAGCGGTGCGCATGCGCATTCGGAGACTCGGCGAAGGGAAGGGGGGCCCCGGCTCAGGAGTGCGTGGCTCATGCGCGGTCGGAGCCCGATTCGCGGGCCCGGGGAGAAGGGAGCCCCCGCCCTGGGAGCGCAATACATGCGCAGTCGGAGCCCGGGCGGTTGGGGAAAAAGTGGGACCGTCCGGGAGAGCGCGGCGCATGCGCAGTCGGAGCGCGCCCGCGCTCACTATGTATGAAGCTTACTATGTGACCAAGTTGTAATAATAAGAATAATGATGGCATTCATTAAAAGCTTACTATGTGCAAAGCACTGTACTAAGCGCTGGGGAATTTACAAGGTGATCAGGTTGTCCCACGTGGGCTCACGGTCTTAATCCCCATTTTACAGAGGAGGTAATTGAGGCCAAGAAAAGTGAAGTGACTTGCCCAAGGTCACACAGGTGACAAGCTGTGGAGAGAGATTCGAACCCCTGCCGTAAAAGGAGACCAGGGCCTGGACACGTAAATGGGCCAGGTCCGGGAGGCAGAAGGGGACCGGGGCCTAGAGGCAGAGGGGTACCAGTGCCAGGAAGCAGATGGGTAACTAGGCTGGGAGACAGGGATACCAGGGCCAAAATGCAGAGGGGGACAAAGACCAAGAGGCAGGCTGGGGACCAGGGCAGGGAGGCAGAGGGGGCCGAGGACCTGGAGGCAGCGGGTGATCAGGGCCAGGAGACAGAGGGATACCCGGGCCGGTAGACGGGGGACCAGGGCCGGGAAGCAAAGGGGAACCAGGGCCTGGAGGCAAAGGGGGACCAGGGCTGTTGTCCACTAGCGGACTTGACATGACTGACTCCATTTTGTGTATGCTGACAGTAACCCTCCATTTTGTGCAGGCCGAGAGAACAACTCCTTTTTGTATTTTGTGCAAGGCTCAGCAACAGATGTCTTCAAGGCCAGTAACAAGTAACAAGTATCTATGCAAGGCCATAGGGCAGATAACAACCTGCACAAGGCAGTGAGAACAGAGAATAATGAGAATTTGTAACATCTTGTCGGTCCTAATCGGATTTCTGAAATTCCTAAATGCTCCGCTCCCATGTTGCTGTAACTCAATGAAAGACACAGTGAGAATGGGATCGGGGCTGCTTGTCACTCGTACCTCTCCCGGGAGGTGAACGGGCAGGTAGCCACTTTCCTTCTTTACTGCTCTATCTGAACTCATGTCTCCGAGTCATTTTTCCTATCTGCGTCACCACCCTGGGTACAAGAACCCTGCGGCCGATTTACACCGATTAACCTATTTTGTACCCTACTTGTCGATAACAGGGCCGAGAAGCGGTGTGACAAGTTCAGGGAGGCAGAGAGCGGCCAGGACCGGGAGAAAGAGGGGGACCAGGGCTGGTAGACAGTGCGACCAGGGCCGGCAGTCAGAGGGGTACCTGGGCAGGGAGACAGTGGGACTATGGCTGAGAAGCCGAGGGGAACCAGGGCCGAGAGACGGGGCGTGACCAGATCATAGAGGCAGAGGCCGGCCTGGGCCAGGACTTTGACGGGGACCAAGGCAGAGAGAGAGACGGGGACCAGGGCCGGGAGGCAGAGGGGGACTAAATCCGAGAGGCGGTGGGGGATCAGGACAAGGAGGCAGAGTGGGGCCAGGGCCTGGAGGCAGACGGCAGTAAAAAGGCAGGGAAGCAGAGGGGCCCCAGGTCCAGGAGACAGGGGTACCTGGGCCGGGAGACAGGGGGACCCGGGCAGGGAGGCAGAGGGGTCCCAGGGCTGGATGGCAGAGGGGTATCTGGGCTGGGTGACAGGGGTTACAGGGCAGGGAAACAGAGGAGTACCTGGGCCGGGAAATGGGGACCAGGGCCAGGGGAATAGGGCGACCTGGTCCGAGAGACAAAGTGGTACCTGGGCTGGAAGACAGGGAGACCAGTGCCGGGAGGTTGAGGGAACCGAAGTCCAGGACGCAGGGATGGACCAGGGCCTGGAGGTAATAATAAGTATAATAATAATAATAATAATGATAATAATAGTAATAATAATAATTGCATTTCTTAAGCGCTTAATATTTGCAAAGCACTGTTCTAAGCGCTGGGGCTTTACAAGGTGATCAGAATACCCCCCGCGGGGCTCAATGTCTTCATCCCCATTTTACAGATGGAACTGAAGCCCAGAGAAGTGAAGTGACTTGCCCAAGGTAACACAGTTGATAAGCGGTGTAGTTGGGATTTGAACGCCTGTCCTCTCACTCCAAAGCCCGGGCTCTTGCCACTGAACCACACTGCTTCTCTATGCTGTATTATACCATACTGTAATATACGACATACTATCCCATTCCCAAGCGCTTAGCACAGTGCTCTACACAGCGTAAGCGCTCAATAAAAAAATACGATTGAATGAATGAACGATAGTCCCCAAAGCTATATCTTCAGTCCTAGAGAGCGCAGCGCATGCGCAGTCGAAGCCCGTGGGGGGGGGGGAGAAGGGAGGGACCTCTGCGCATGCGCGTGCGGAGCCGGACCGGGAGGAGAAGCGGTGCGCATGCGCATTCGGAACCTCGGCGAGGGAGGGGGCGCCCCCGGGCCCGGAGGGCGCGGCACATGCGCCGTCGGATCCCGGGCCCGGGACCGGGGAGAAGGGACCCCCCACCCTGGAGAGCGTAGCGCATGCACGGGCAGTACCCGGGCGGTAAGGGATTGGGGGCCCGCCCGAGAGAGCGCGGCGCATGCGCCGTCGGAGCCCGGGCCCGGGGAGAAGGGAGCCCCCGCACTGGAGAGCGCAACGCATGCGCAGTCGGAGCCCTGGCGGTTGAGGAAAAAGTGGGCCCGTTCGGGAGAGCGCGGCGCATGCGCAGTCAGACCGCGCCCGCGCTCACTATGTACGAAGCTTACTATGTTGCCAAGTTGCAATAATAAGAATATTGATGGCATTTATTAAAAGCTTACTATGTGCAAACCACTGTACTAAGCGCTGGGGAATTTACAAGTTGATCAGGTTGTCCCACGTGGGGCTCACAGTCTTAATCCCCATTATACAGAGGAGGTAACTGAGGCCCAGAGAAGTGAAGTGACTTGCCCCAGGTCACACAGGTGACAAGCGGTGGAGAGAGATTCGAACCCCTGCCGTACAAGGAGACCAGGGCCTGGACACATAAAGGGTCCAGGTCCGGGAGGCAGAAGGGGACCGGGGCCTAGAGGCAGAGGAGTACCAGTGCCAGGAAGCAGATGGGTACCTAGGCTGGGAGACAGGGATACCAGGGCCAAAGGGCAGAGGGGGACAATGGCCAAGAGGCAGACTGGGGACCAGGGCAGGGAGGCAGAGGGGGCCGAGGACCTGGAGGCAGCGGGGGATCAGGGCCAGGAGGCAGAGGGGTACCCGGGCCGGTAGACGGGGACCAGGGCAGGGAAGCAGAGGGGAACCAGGGCCGGGAGGCAAAGGGGGACCAGGGCCGAGAAGCGGTGTGACAAGTTCAGGGAGGCAGAGAGCGGCCAGGACCGGGAGAAAGAGGGGGACCAGGTCTGGTAGACAGTGCGACCAGGGCCGGCAGTCAGAGGGGTACCTGGGCCGGGAGACAGTGGGACTATGGCTGAGAAGCCGAGGGGAACCGGGGCCGAGAGACGGGGCGTGACCAGATCATAGAGACAGAGGCCGGCCTGGGCCAGGACTTTGATGGGTACCAAGGCAGGGAGCCAGACGGAGACCAGGGACGGGAGGTAGAGGGGTACCTGGTCCGGGAGGCAGAGGGGGACTAAGGCCGAGAGGCGGTGGGGGATCAGGACAAGGAGGCAGAGTGGGACCAGGGCCTGGAGGCAGACGGCAGTACCAAGGCAGGGAAGCAGAGGGGCACCAGGTCCAGGAGACAGGGGTACCTGGGCCGGGAGACAGGGGGACCCGGACAGGGAGGCAGAGGGGTCCCAGGGCTGGATTGCAGAGGGGTATCTGGGCTGGGTGACAGGGGTTGCAGGGCAGGGAAGCAGAGGAGACCTGGGCCCGGAAATGGGGACCAGGGCCAGGGGAATAGGGCGAACTGGTCCGAGAGGCAAAGTGGTACCTGGGCCGGAAAACAGGGGGATCATTGCCGGGAGGTTGAGGGAACCCAAGTACAGGACGCAGGGTGGACCAGGGCCTGGAGGTAATAATAAGTATAATAATAATAATAAGAATAAGAATACTAATAATGGCATTTATTAAGTGCTTACTATGTGCAAAGCACTGTTCTAAGCGCTGGGGGATTACAAGGTGATCAGGATGCCCCCCGCGGGGCTCACAGTCTTCATGCCCATTTTACAGATGGAACTGAACCCCAGAGAAGTGAAGTGACTTTCCCAAGGTCACACAGCTGACAAGCGGTGGAGTCGGGATTTGAACGCCTGACCTCTGACTCCAAAGCCCGGGCTCTTGCCACTGAACCACACTGCTTCTCTATACTGTATTATACCGTTCTGTAATATACGACATACTATCCCATTCCGAAGCGCTTAGCACAGTGCTCTACACAGCGTAAGCGCTCAATAAAAAAATAGGATTGAATGAATGAACGATATAGTCCCTAAAGCTATATCTTCAGCCCTAGGGAGCGCGGCGCATGCGCAGTCGAAGCCCGGGGTGGGGAGAAGGGAGGGAACTCGGCGTATGCGAGTGAGGAGCCGGGCGGATAGTAGAAGCGGGGGGCATGCGCATTCGGAGCCTCGGCGAGTTGCGGGGGGCCCCCGCCCGGAGAGCGCGGCGCATGCGCGGTCGGAGCCCGGTCCTTGGCCCGGGGAGAACGGACCCCCACCTTGGAGAGCGTAGTGCATGCGCTGTCAGAGACCGGGCGGGAAGGTAAAGGTGGCCCGGCCGGGGGATCGCGGCTCATGCGCCGTCGGAGCCAGGGCCCGGGGAGAAGGGAGCCCCCGCCCTGGAGAGAGTAACGCATGCGCAGTCGGAGCCCGGGCAGGTGGGGAAAAAGTGGGCCCGTCCGGGAGACCGCGGCGCATGCGCAGTCGGACCGCGCCCGCGTTCACTATGTACGAAGCTTACTATGTTGCCAAGTTGTAATAATAAGAATAATGATGGCATTTATTAAGAGCTTACTATGTGCAAAGCACTGTACTAAGCGCTGGGGAATTTACAATGTGATCAGGTTGTCCCACGTGGGGCTCACGGTCTTAATCCCCATTTTACAGAGGAGGTAACTGAGGCCCAGAGAAGCGAAGTGACTTGCCCAAGGTCACACAGGTGACAAGCGGTGGAGAGAGATTCGAACTTCTGACGTAAAAGGAGACCAGGGCCTGGACACATAAATGGGCCAGGGTTCAGAAGGGGACCGTGGCCTAGAGGCAGAAGGGTACCAGTGCCAGGAAGCAGATGGGCACTTAGGCTGGGAGACAGGGATACCAGGGCCAAAGGGCAGAGGGGGACAAAGGCCAAGAGGCAGGCTGGACACCAGGGCAGTGAGGCAGAGGGGGACAAGGGCGGGAAAGCAGAGGGGATAACGGCCAAGAAGTAGATGGTTACCTGGGCCAGGAGACAGGGGGACCTGGCCTGGGAGATAGAGAGGACCAGGGCCGGGATGGAGAGAGACCCAAGGCTTGGAGGTAGAAGGCGACCAGGGCTGGGAGGCAGAAGTGGACCGTGGTAAGCGGGGACCAGGGCCATAAGGCAGGGGGGTACTTGGGCCGGGAGAGACGGGGACCAGGGTCCGGAGGCAGAGGGGGACCAGGGCCAGGGGACAGAGGGGTTCCTGGGAAGGGATACAGGGAGACCAAAGCCGGGAGGCCAAGGGGTAACTGGGCTGGTAGATGGGGGCCTGGGCATGGAAGCTGAAGGGGATTTCTTCCAGGAGGCGGTGTGGTACCTTGGCCGGAGACAGAGGGGGACCAGAGCTGAGAGGCCTTGGGGACCAGGGCAGGGAGGCACAGGGGGCCGAGGACCTGGAGGCAGCGGGGGATCAGGGCCAGGAGGCAGGGGGGTACCCGGGCCGGTAGACGGGGGACCAGGGCCAGGAGGCAGAGGGGTACCCGGGCCGGTAGATGGGGGACCAGGGCCGGGAAGCAGAGGGGAACCAAGGCCGGGAGGCAAAGGGGGACCAGGGCCGAGAAGCGGTGTGACAAGTTCAGGGAGGCAGAGAGCGGCCAGGACCGGGAGAAAGAGGGGGACCAGGGCTGGTAGACAGTGCGACCAGGGCCGGCAGTCAGAGGGGTACCTGGGCCGGGAGACAGTGGGACTATGGCTGAGAAGCCGAGGGGAACAAGGCCCAAGAGACGGGGCGTGACCAGGTCATAGAGGCAGAGGCTGGCCTGGGCCAGGACTTTGATGGGGACCAAGGCCGAGAGGCGTTGGGGAATCAGGACAGGGAGGCAGAGGGGGACCAGGGCCTGGAGGCAGACGGCAGTACCAAGGCAGGGAAGCAGAGGGGCACCAGGTCGAGGAGACAGGGGTACCTGAGCCGGGAGACAGGGGGACCCGGGCAGGGAGTCAGAGGGGTCCCAGGGCTGGATGGCAAAGTGGTAACTGGGCTGGGTGACAGAGGGACCAGGGCAGGGAAGCAGAGGAGTACCTAGGACAGGACCCCCGGTCCACGTCATCCCCCGGGCCTGGGATGCCCTCCCTCTGCCCATCCTCCAAGCTAGAATCTTCCTCCCTTCAAGGCCCTACTGAGAGCTCACATCCTACAGGAGGCCTTCCTAGACTGAGCCTCTTCCTTCCTCTCCCCCTCGTCCCCCTCTCCATCCCCCCATTTTACCTCCTTCCTTTCCCCACAGCACCTGCATATATGTATATTTGTTTGTACATATTTATTACTCTATTTATTTATTTATTTTACTTGTACATATCTATTCTATTCATTTTATTTTGTTAGTATGTTGGTTTTGTTCTCTGTCTCCCCCTTTTAGACTGTGAGCCCACTGTTGGGTAGGGACTGTCTCTATATGTTGCCAACTTATACTTCCGAAGCGCTTAGTACAGTGCGCTGCACACAGTAAGCGCTCAATAAATACGATTGATGATGATCAGGGCCAGTGGAATAGGGGGACCGGAACCGATAGACAAAGTGGTACCTGGGCCGGAAGACAGGGGGACCAGTGTCGGGAAGTTGAGGGAACCCAAGTCCAGGACGCAGGGATGGACCAGGGCCCGGAGGTAATAATAATAATAATAATGGCATTTATTAAGCGCTTACTATGTGCAAAGCACTGGCCTAAGCGCAGGGGGGTTACAAGGTGATCAGGTTTCCCCCGCTGGGCTCACAGTCTTCATCCCCATTTTCCCGAAGGAACTGAGGCCCAGAGAAGTGAAGTGACTTGCCCAAGTTCACACAGCTGACAAGCGGTGGAGGCGGGATTTGAACGCCTTATCTCGGACTCCAATGCCCGAGCTCTTGCCACGGAACCACACTGCTTCTCTATACTGTACTATACTATATTGTAATATACGACATGCTTTCCAATTCCCAAGCGCTTAGCACATTGCTGTACACAGAGTAAGCGCTCAATAAAAAAATAAGATTGAATGAATGAATGAACGATATAGTCCCCAAAGCTATATCTTCAGCCATAGATAGCGCGACACATGCACAGTCGAAGCCTGGGTGGGAGGGGGAGAAGGGAGGGAGCTGTGGGCGTGCGTGTGCGGAGCCGGGCTGGGAGGAGAAGCGGGGCGCATGGGCATTCGGAGTCTCGGCGAGGGCGGGGGGGGCCCGCCCCGGAGAGCGCGGCGCATGCGCGGTTGGAGCCCGGGCCCGGGGAGAAGGGACCTCCGCCCTACAGAGTGTAGCGCATGCGCGCTCAGAGCCCGGTCGGGAAGGGAAAGTGGGCCCGCCCGGGAGAGCGCGGCGCTTCTTGTGGTTGGTTAGTGGCTAGGGTCGGGGAAGCCCCTGTAACACGAGAGGTCGGCCAGCAGGGGGCGACCTCGCTGCTGCTCCATTTCCCCACAATAGCACGGTGCTCTTTGGTTGGCTGGAGTCCGGGATTCGCCGGCAGCTGGATAGCTCGACCAGCAGAAGACTCTCTGGCAGGCCTTCCCTTCACCCCCAGAATCAGTGGGGCGCATATTTATTGGGGCAAGGGATTTTCCTGCAACTCACGGGCACTGACAGCAGATGGCGCCCTCGCAGTTTCTCCCGTCGTCCCCAAATCACTGGAATGCAAGAATTGGCTGGGGCCTTGGATTGCGCTGCAGCTCTCGGAGTCGATCAGCTGAAGACGACCACTGAGCCACTCCCGCCCTCCAAATCACCTGGTGTTTGGGGATTCTCTGAGGTCGGGTTTTCTCGTGAAGCTCGCGAGATCGGCCAGAACTGGCGGCCTCGCGGCTCCTCCCGGTCCATCCGTTCAACTAGTGATTGGAAGTGGTTGGGGTCGGTGATTCTCCTGCAAATCGCGAGCTCGGCCAGCAGAGGACGCCCTCGCCGCTCTTCGAGATTACCCCCGTCACCTTAAATGAGCGGAGCCTGGGGAATGGCTGCAGCCGGGGACATTCCTGCAGCTCCTGGCCTCGGCCAGCAGGGGGTGCTCTCGCAGCTCTTCACGTTCACCTGCCACTCAGTGGAGTGCGGAGATTGTCTGGAGCCGTGGGCCCACCTGCAGTGCTCTGTGTGGGCCAGCAGAGGGCACCCTCGCAGCTCCACCCTTTCCTGCCAATCAACTGGTGCTTGGGGATTTCCTGGGGTCCGGGATTCTCCTGCAGCTCATGAGCTCGGCCAGCCGAGCGCGCCCTCGCAGGTCATACCGTTTCCACCATCACCTTAACTGACTGGATCGTAGGGATCTGCTGGAGCTGGGGACCATCCTGTAGCTCCTGGGCTCGGTCAACAAACGGCGCCCTTTAATCACCTCCCGGACCACCCCCTATTCAGACCGAGCGCAGATTGTTTGGGGCAAGGGATTTCTCTGCAGCTCGCGGACCCGGCCAGCAGATGGCTCCATCTCTGTTACTCCCTTCGCCCAAAAATTGGTGTAGTGCAGGGATTGGTTGGTGCAGGGTATTCCCCTGCAACTCTTATACTCGGTCAGCAGAGGGCACCCTCTCAGCTTCTCCCGATCCCTCCAAATCCACCGTAGCTTGGGGATCGGTTGAGGTCAGAGATTTTCCTGAAGCTCGCGAGGTCGGCCAGCTGGGGACGCACGAATAGCTCCTCCCTTTCTCCCCAAACTACTGGTGCTTGGGGTGTGGTTAGGGTCGGGGAATCCCCTGCAACGCTAGAGGTCGGTCAGCAGGGGGCGCCGTCGCTGCTCCCCCATTTCCCCCCAATAGCCAGGGGCTTTTAGTTTGGCTAGGGTCCGGGATTAACCGGCACCACGCTAGCTGGGCCAGCAGAGGACTCCCTTGCAGGTCTTCCCTTCACCCCCAAATTTCGTGGGGCGCATATTTGTTGGGGCAAGGGATTTCCCTGAACTCACGGGCCCGGACAGCAGATGGCGCCCTCGTAGTTTCTCCCGTCGTCACCAAATCACTGGACTTTAGGGATTGCCTGGGGCCTTACATTCCCCTGCAGCTATCGGGCTCGATCAGCTGAAGAGGACCTCTCAGCTACTCTCGCCCTCCAAATCACCTGGGCCTTGGGGATATAGTGAAGTCGGTTTTTCTCCCGAAGCTCGCGAGGTCGGCCAGGAGGGGCGCCCTCGCAGCTCCTCCCGGTCCACCCAATCAACTGGTGCTTGGGACGTGGTCGGGTTCGGGGATTCTCCTTCAGCTCGCGAGCTCGGCCGGCAGAGGGCGCCCTCACAGCTCTTCCCGATTACCCCCCTCTCATTAAATGAGCGGAGCCTGGGGAACGGCTGCTGCCGGGAACATTCCTGCACCTCCTGGGCTCGGCCAGCAGAGGGCGCCTTGGCAGCTCTACACGGCTCACACGCTATTGAGTTCAGGGCGGGAATAGGCTGGGGATGTGGCCCGACTTGCAGTGCTCTTTGTTGGCCAGCAGAGGGCGCCTCGCAGCTCCTCCCTTCCCCCCCGCCAATCAACTGGTTCTTGGGGATTTCCTGGGGTCCGGGATTCTCCTGAAGATCCTGGCCTCAATCAAAAAACGATGTCCTTGAATCACCTCCCGCACCACCCCACATTAGGACGGGGCGCGGATTGTTTGGGGCAAGGGATTTCTCTGCAGCTCGCGGACCTGGACAGCAGATGGCGCCCTCTCTGTTACTCCCTTCGCCCGCAAATTGGTGAAGTGCGGGGATTGGCTTGGACAGGGTATTCTCCTGCAACTGTTAGACTCTGTCAACAGAGGGCCCCCTCTCAGCTTTTCCCGAACCGTCAAAATCAACCGGTGCTTGGGGATGGGCTGAGGTCAGAGATTTTCCGGAAGTTCGCGAAGCAGGGGAAGCACGAAAAGACCTTCCTTTCTCCCCAAGCTACTCGTGGATTTGGAGTAGCTGGGGTCGGAGAAGCCCCTGCAGCAAGAGGCGTCGGAGAGCAGGGGGCGCCCTCATTGCTCCACCATTTCCCCACAATAGCCCTGTCCTTTTGATTTGGCTGGGGTCCGGGATTCACCGGCAGCTCGCTAGCTCGTCCAGCAGAGCACTCCATGGCAGGTCTTCCCTTCAACCCAAAATTCAGTAGGGCGCATATTTTTTGTTGCAAGGGATTTCCCTGAACTCACGGGCCCTGACAGCAGATGGCGCCCTCGCAGTTTCTCCTGTCGCCCCCAAATCAT
Organism: Tachyglossus aculeatus; assembly: GCF_015852505.1. Classification (NCBI taxonomy): domain Eukaryota; kingdom Metazoa; phylum Chordata; class Mammalia; order Monotremata; family Tachyglossidae; genus Tachyglossus; species Tachyglossus aculeatus. Next base: position 74,385,098 of record NC_052076.1, read on the forward strand.
TGGAGTGCCGGGATTGGCTGGGGCCTTGGATTCCCCTGCAGCTCTCGGACTCGATCAACTGAAGACGACCTCTCAGCTACTCCCGCCCTCCAAATCACCTGCTTGGGGATTCTCTGTGTTCAGGTTTTCTCCTGAGGCTCGCAGCTCCTCCCGGTCCACCCATTCAACTGGTGCTTGGGAAGTGCTTGGGATCAGTGATTCTCCTGCAGCTCGCGAGCTCGGCCGACAGAGGACACCCTCGTAGCTCTTCCCGATTACCCCCCTCTTATTAAATGAGGGGAACCTGGGGAACGGCTGCAGCCGGGAACATTCCTGCACCTACTGGGCTCGGCCAGCAGAGGGCGCCGTCGCAGCTCTTCACGGCGCACACGCCATTCAGTGCAGGGCGGGGATAGGCTGGGGACGTGGCCCGACTTGCGGTGCTCTTTGTGGACCAGCAGAGCTCGCCTCGCATTTTCTCCCTTTCCCACCAATCAGCTAGTGCTTGGGGATTTCCTGGGGTCCGGGATTCTCCTGAAGCTCCTGGGCTCGGTCAAAAAACGGCGCCCTTGTATCCCCTCCCTGACCACCCCCCATTCAGACGGGGCGCGGAATATTTGGGACAAGGGATTTCTCTGCAGCTCGCGGACCCGGCCAGCAGATGGCGACCTCTCTGTTACTCCGTTCGCCCGCAAATGCGTTTAGTGTGGGGATTGGCTGGGACAGGGTCGTCCCCTGCAAATCTTAGACTCGGTCAGTAGAGAAGCGACCTCTCAGCTTCTTCAGAACCCTCCAAATCAACCGGTGCATGGGGATCGGCTGAGGTCAGAGATTTTCCTGAAGTTCGCGAGGTCGGCCAGCAGGGTAAGCAAAAAAAGGTCCTCACTGTCACCTCAAGCTACTGGTGCTTGGGGAGTGGCTGCGGTCGGGGAAGCCCCTTCAGCACGAGAGGTCGGCCAGCAGGGGGCGCCCTCGCTGCTCCTCTATTTCCCCCCAGTAGTCCGGTGCTTTTGGGTTGGCTGGGGTCCGGGATTCACCAGCAGCTCACTAACTCGACCAGCAGAGGTCTCTCGGGCAGGTCTTCCCTTCACCCCCAAATTCAAAGGGGCGCATATTTCTTGGGGCAAGTGATTTTCCTGCAGATCACGGGCCAGACAGCAAATGGCGCCCTCGAAGTTTCTCCCGGCGCCCCCGAATCACTGGAGTGCAGGAATTGGCTGGGGCTTTGAATTCCCCTGCAGCTCTCGGACTCAATCATCTGAAGACGACCCCTCAGCTACTCCCGCCCTCCAAATCACCGGGTGTTTGGGAATTCTCTGAGGTCGGGTTTTCTCCTGAAGCTCGCGAGATCGGCCAGGACTGGCGGCCTCGCGGCTCCTCCCTGTCCACCCATTCAACTGGTATTTGGGAATTAGTTGGGGTGGGGGATTCTCCTGCAGCTCGCGAGCTCGGCCAGCAGAGCACGCCCTCGCAGGTCATACCGTTTTCACCGTCTACTTAACTGAGTGAAGCCTAGGGTTCTGCTGGAGCCGGGGACCGTCCTGCAGCTCCTGGGCTCGGTCAACCAACGGCGCCCTTGAGTCACCTCCCGGTCCACCCCACATTCAGAGGGGGCGCTGATTGTTTGGGTCAAGGGATTTCTCTGCAGCTCGCTGACCCGGCCAGCAGATGGCGCCCTCTCTGTTACTCCCTTAGCCAGCAAATTGGTGTAGTGTGGGGATTGGCTGGGACAGGGTATTTCCCTGCAACTCTTTGACTCTGTCAGCAGAGGGCGCCCTCTCAGCTTCTCCCAAACCCTCCAAATCAACCGGAGCTTGGGTATCGGCTGAGGTCAGAGATTTTCCTGAAGCTCGCGAGGTCGGCAAGCAGGGGATGCAGACAAAGCTCCTCCCTTTCTCACCAAGCTACTGGTGCTTGGGGAGTGGTTGGGGTCGGGGAAACCCCTGCAGTACGAGAGGTCGGCCAGCAAGGGGTAACGGCGCTGCTCCTCCATTTCCCCCCAATAGCCCGGTGCTTTTGGGTTGGCTGGGGTCCAGGATCCACCGGCAGCTCGCTAGCTAGGCCAGCAAAGGACTCCCTGGCAGGTCTTCCCTTCAATCCCAAATTCAGTGATGCAAATATTTCTTGGGACAAGGGATTTCCCTGAACTCACGGGCCCGGACAGCAGATGGCACCCTCGCAGTTTCTCCCGTCGCCTCCAAATCATTGCAGTGCAGGCATTGGCTGGGGCCATGGATTCCCCTGCAGCTCTCCGACTCGATCAACTGAAGACGACCTCTCAGCTACTTCCGCCCTCCAAATCACCTGCTTGGGGATTATCTGAGGTCAGGTTTTCACCTGAAGCTCGCGAGGACGGCCAAGAGGGGCGCCCTCGAATCTTCTCCCGGCCTACCCAATCAACTGGTGCTTGGGAATTGGAGGGGGTCGGGTATTCTCCAGCAGCTCGCGAGCTCGACCTGCAGAGGACGCCCTCGCAGCTCTTCCTGATTCCACCCTCTCCTTAAATGAGCGGAGCCTGAGGAGCCGCTGCAGCCGGGGACATTCCTGTAGCTCCTGGGCTCGGCCAGCAGAGGGCGCCGTCTCAGCTCTTCACGTCCTACACGTCATTCAGTGCAGGGCGGGGATAGGCTGGGGACGTGGCCCGACTTGCCGTACTCTTTGTGGGCCAGGAGAGGGCTCCTCGCATCTCCTCCCTTTCCCCCCCAATCAACTGGTGCTTGGGGATATCCTGGGGTCCGGGATTCTCCTGAAGCTCCTAGGCTCGGTCAAAAAACGGCGCCCTTGTATCACCTCCCGGACCACCCCCCATTCAGATGGGGCCCGTATTGTTTGGGGCAAGGGATTTCTCTGCAGCTCGCGGACCCGGCCAGCAGATGGCCCCCTCTCTGTTACTCCCTTCGTCTGTAAATTCGTTAAGTGGGGGCATTGGCTGGGACATGGTATTCCCCTGCAACACTTAGACTCGATCAGCATAGGGCGCTCTCTCAGCTTCTCCCGAACCCTCCAAATCAACCGGTGCCTGTGGATCGGCTGAGATCAGAGATTTTCCTGAAGTTCGCCAGGTCGTCCAGCAGGGGAAGCACGAAAAGGTCCTCCTTTGCTCCCCAATCTACTGGTGGTAGGCGAGTGGCTTGTGTCGGGTAAGCCCCTGCAGCACTAGAGGTCGGCCAGCAGGGGGCGCCCTCGCTGCTCCTCCATTTCCCCCCACTAGCCCGGTGCTTTTGGTTTGGCTGGGATCCGGGATTCACCGGCAACGGGCTAGCTCGGCCAGCAGAGTTCTCGCTGGCAGGTCTTCCCTTCACCCCCAAATTCAGTGGGACGCATATTTCTTGGGAAAAGAGATTTCCCTGCATCTCACGGGCCCAGACCGCAGATGGTGACCTCGCAGTTTCTCCAGTCGCCCCCAAATCACTCGGTGCAGGGATTGGTTGGGGCCTTGGATTCCCCTGCAGCTCTCGGACTCGATCAGCTGAGGACGACCTCTCAACTACTCCCGCCCTCCAAATCACCTGCTTGGGGATTCTCTGTGTTCAGGTTTTCTCCTGAAGCTCGCAACGTCGGCCAGGAGGGGAGCCCTCGCTGTTCCTCCCGGTCCACCCAATCAACTGTTGCTTGGGAAGTGGATGGGGTCGGGGATTCTCCTGCTGATCGCGAGCTCGGCCGGCAGAGGACGCCCTCGCAGCTGTTCCCGATTCCCCCCCTTTCCTTAAATGAGCGGAGCCTGGGGAACGGCTGCAGTCGGGCCATTTCTGCAGCTCCTGGGCTCGGCCAGCAGAGGGCGCCGTCGCAGCTATCACAGCCCACGCGCCATTCAGTGCTGGGCGGGGATAGGCTGGGGACGTCGCCCGATATGCAGTACTCTTTGTGGGCCAGCAGAGGGCGCCTCACGTCTCCTCCCTTTCCCCCCAGTCAACTGTTGCTTGGGTATATGCTGGGGTCCGGAATTCTCCAGAAGCTCCTGGGCTCTGTCAAAATACGGCACCCTTGTATCACCTCCCTGACCAACCCCAATTAAGACGGGGCGCGGATTGTTTGGGGCAAGGGATTTCTCTGCAGCTCGCGGACCCGGCCAGCAGATGGCGCCCTCTCTGTTACTCCCTTCACCCGCAAACTAGTCTAGGACAAGGAGTGGCTGGGAAAGGGTATTCCCCTGCAACTCGTAGACTCAGTCAGCAGATAAGTGACCTCTCAGCTTCTCCCGAACCCTCCAAATCAACCGGAGCTTGGGGTTCGGCTGAGGTAAGAGATTTTCCTGAAGTTCGCGAGGTCGGCCAGCAGGGGAAGCACAAAGGGACCTCCCATTCTCCCTAAGATTCTGGTGCTTGGGGAGTGACTTAGGTAGGGGAAGCCCCTGCAGCACGAGAGGTCGCCCAGCAGGGGGCGCCCTCGCTGCTCCTCCATTTCTCCCCAATATCCCGGTGCTTTTGGGTTGGCTGGGGTCCGGGATTCACCGGCGGTTGGCTAGCTCGGCCAGCAGAGGACTCGTTGGCACTTCTTCCCTTCACCCCCAAATTCAATGGGGCGCATATTTCTTATGGCAAGAGATTTCCCTGCAGCTCACGGGCCCTAACAGCAGATGGCTCCCTCGCAGTTTCTCCAGTCGCCCCCAAATCACTGGAATGCAGATATTGGCTGGGGCCTTGTATTCCCCTGCAGCTCGCGGACTCGATCAGCTGAAGACGACCTCTCAACTACTCCCGCCCTCCAAATCATGTGCTTGGGGATTCTCCGTGTTCAGGTTTTCTCCTGAAGCGTGCGAGATCGGCCAGGACTGGCGGCCTGGCGGCTCCTCCCGGTCCACCCATTCAACTGGTGCTTGGGAAGTGGTTCGGGACGGGGATTGTCCTGCATCTCACTAGCTGGGCCGGCAGAGGACGCCCTCGCAGCTCTTCCCGATTACCCCCGTCACCTTAAATGAGCTGAGCCTGGGGAACTGCTGCAGCCGGGGACATTCATGCAACTCCTGGCCTCGGCCAGCAGAGAGCGCTCTCATCATCATCATCATCATCATCAATCGTATTTATTGAGCGCTTACTGTGTGCAGAGCACTGTACTAAGCACTTGGGAAGTACAAATTGGCAACATATAGAGACAGTCCCTACCCAAAAGTGGGCTCACAGTCTAAAAGGGGGAGACAAAACCAAACATACTAACAAAATAAAATGAATAGAATAGATATGTACAAGTAAAATAAATAAATAAATAAATATAGTAATAAATATGTACAAACATATATACATATATACAGGTGCTGTGGGGAAGGGAAGTAGGTAAGATCGGGGGGATGGAGAGGGGGATGAGGGGGAGAGGAAGGAAGGGGCTCAGTCTGGGAAGGCCTCCTGGAGGAGGTGAGCTCTCAGTAGGGCCTTGAAGAGAGGAAGAGAGCTAGCTTGGCGGATGGGCAGAGGGAGGGCATTCCAGGCCCAGGGTATGAAGTGGGCCGGGGGTCGATGGCGGGACAGGCGAGAACGAGGTACGGTGATGAGATTAGCGGCAGAGGAACGGAGGGGGCGGTGTGGGCTGTAGAAGGAGAGAAGGGAGGTGAGGTAGGAGGGGGCGAGGTGATGGACAGCCTTGAAACCCAGGGTGAGGAGTTTCTGCCTGATGCGCAGATTGGTTGGTAGCCACTGGAGATTTTTGAGGAGGGGAGTAATATGCGCAGAGCGTTTCTGGACAAAGATAATCCGGTCAGCGGCATGAAGTATGTTTCTTCATGGTCACCTGCCCGTCGGTGGAGTGCGGAGATTTTCTGGAGCCGTGGGCCTGCAATGCTCTGTGTGGGCCAGCAGAGGCCGCCCTCGCAGCTCCTCCCTTTCCCGCCAATCAACTTTTACTTGGGGATTTCCTGGGGTCCGGGATTCTCCTGCAGCTCGCGAGCTCGGCCAGCAGAGGCCGCCCTCGCAGGTCATACCGTTTCCACCGTCTCCTTAACTGAGTGGAGCGTAGGGATCTGCTGGAGCCGGGGAACGTCCTGCAGCACCTGGGCTCGATCAACAAACGGCGCCCTTGAATCAACTCCCGGATCACCCCCCACTCAGATGCGGAGCGGATTGTTTGGGGCAAGGGATTTCTCTGCAGCTTGCGGACTCGGACAGCAGATGGCGCCCTATCTGTTACTCCCTTCGCCCGCAAACTGGTGTAGTGCGGGGATTGGCTGGGACAGGGTATTTCTCTGCACCTCTTAGACTCGGTCAGCAGAGGGCGCCAATTCAGCTTTCCCGAACCCTCCAAATCAACCGGAGCTTGGAGATCGGCTGAGGTCAGAGATTTTCTGGAAGCACGCGAGGTCGGCCAGCAGGGGAGGCAAAAAAGCTCCTCCTTTTCTCCCCAAGCTACTGGTGCTTGGGGAGTGGCTGGGGTCGGGGAACCCCTGCAGCACGAAAGGTCCGCCAGCAAGGGTCGCCCTCGCTGCTCCTTTATTTCCCACAAATAGCCCGGTGATTTTGGGTTGGCTGAGGTCCGGGTTTCACCAGCGGCTTGCTAGCTGGGCCGGCAGAGGACTCCCTGGCAGGACTTCCCTTCACCCCCATATTCAGTGGGGCACATATTTCTTGGGGCAAGAGATTTCCCTGCAGCTCACAGGTCCGGACAGCAGATGACGCCCTCGCAGTTTCTCCAGTCTCCCCCAAATCACTGGGGTACAGGGATTGGCTGGGGAATTGGATTCCCCTGCAGCTCTCGGACCCGATCAGCTGAAGACGCCCTCTCAGCTACTACCGCCCTCCATATCACCTGGTGCTTGGAGATTCTCTGAGGTCGGGTTTTGTCCCAAAGCTCTCGAGGACAGCCAGGGTGGGCGCCCTTGCAGCTCCTCCCGGTCCAACCAATCCACTGTTGCTTGGGAAGTGGTTGGGATCGGGGATTCTCCTGCAGCTCGCGAGCTCGGCCGACAGAGGACACCCTCGAAACCGTTCCCGATTACCCCCATCTCATTAAATGAGCGGGGCCTGGGGAAAGGCTGCAGCCGGAAACACTCCTGCAACTCCTGGGCTCGGCCAGCAGAGGGCGTCGTCGAAGATCTTCACGGCCCACACGCCATTCAGTGTAGGGCGGGGATAGTCTGAGGACGTGGCCCGACTTGCAGTGCTCTTTCTTGGCCAGTAGAGGGCGCCACCGCAGCTCATCACGATCAGCTGCCTTTCAGTGGATTGCGGAGATTGTCTGAAGCAGTTGGCCCACCTGTAGTCCTCTGCGTGGGCCAGCACAGGGCGCCCTCGCAGCTCCTCCCTTTCCCGCCAATCAACTGGTGCTTGGGGATTTCCTGGGGTCCGGGATTCTCCTGCAGCTCGCGAGCTCGGCCAGTAGAGGACGCCCTCGCAGGTCATACCGTTGCCACCGTCTCCTTAACTGAGTGGACCATAGGGATCTGCTGGAACCAGGGACCGTCCTGCAGCTCCTGGGCTCGGTCAACAAACGGCGCCCTTGAATCACCTCCTGGACCACCCCCATTCAGACGGGGTGCTGATTGCTTTCTGGCAAGGGATTTCTCTGCAGCTCGCAGAGCCGACCAACAAATGGCGCCCTCTCTGTTACTCCCTTCGCCCGCAAATTGGTGTAGTGCGGGTATTGGCTGCGACAGGGTATTCTCCTGCACCTCTTTAACTCGGTCAGCAGAGGGCGCCCTCTCACCTTCTCCTGAACACTCCAAATTAACCGGAGCTTGAGGATCGGCTGAGGTCAGAGATTTTCCTGAAGCTCGCGAGGTCGGCCAGCAGGGGACACACAAAAATCTCCTCTCTTTCTCGCCAAGCTACTGGTGCTTGGGGAGTGGTTGGGGTCGGGGATGGCGCTGCAGCACGAGAGGTCGGCCAGCAGGCGGCGCCGTCGCTGCTCCTCCATTTCCCACCAATAGCCCGGTGCTTTGGGGTTTGCTGGGGTCCGGGATTCACTAGCACCTCGCTGGCTCGGCAAGCAGAGTACTCCCTGGGAGGTCTTCAATTCACCCCCAAATACAGTTGGGCGCATATTTGTTGGGGCAAGGGATTTCCCTGAAAACACTGGCCCGGACAGCAGATGGTGAACTCGCAGTTTCTCCCGTCGCTCCCAAATCATTGGAGTGCAGGGATTTGCTGGGGCCTTGTATTCCCCTGCAGCTCTCGGACTCGATCAGCTGAAGACGGCCTCTCAGCTACTCCCGCCCACCAAATCACCTGGTGCTTGGGGATTCTCTGAGTTCGGGTTTTCTCCTGAAGCTCGCGAGGTCGGCCAGGAGGAGGGCCCTCGCAGCTCCTCCCGGTCCACCCAATCAACTGGTGCTTGGGAAGTGGTTGGGTTCGGGGATTCTCCTGCAGCTCGCGAGCTCAGCCGACAGAGGACTCCCTCGCAGCTCTTCCCGATTACCCCCCTCTCATTTTATAAGCGGAGCCTGGGTAACGTATGCAGCCGGGTATATTCCTTTATCTCCTGTGTTCGGCCAGCAGAGGGCGCCGTCGCAGCTCTTCACGGCTTACACGCCATTCAGTGCAGGGCGGGGATAGGCTGGGGACGTGGCCCGAATTGCAGTACTCTTTGTGGGCCAGCAGAGGGCGTCTCTCTTCTCCTCCCTTTCCCCCACAATCAACTGGTGCTTGGGGATTTCCTGGGGTCCGGGATTCTCCTGAAGCTCCTGGGCTCGGTCAAAATCGGCGCCCTGGTATCAGCTCCCGGACCACAACCCCATTCAGACGGGGTGCGGATTGTTTGGGGTAAGGGATTTCTCTGCAGCTCGCGGACCCGGTTAGCAGATGGCGCCCTCTCTGTTACTCCCTTCGCCAGCAAATTGGTGTAGTTCGGGGATTGGCTGGGACAAGGTATTCCCCTGAAAATCTTAGACTCGGTCAGCAGAGGGTGCCCTCTCAGCTTCTCCCGAACCCTCCATATCAACCGGTGCTTGGGGATCGGCTGAGGTCAGAGATTTTCCTGAAGCTTGCGAGGTCGGCCAGCAGGGGACGCACGAAAAGCTCCTCCCTTTCTCCCCAAGCTACTGGTGCTTGGGGAGTTGTTGGGGTCGGGGAAGCCCCGGCAGCATCAGAGGTCGGCCAGCAGGGGCCGCCCTCGCTGCTGCTCCATTTCCCCACAATAGCACGGTGCTCTTTGGTTGGCTGGGGTCCGGGATTCACCGGCAGCTGGGTAGCTCGACCAGCAGAGGACTCTCTGGCAGGTCTTCCCTTCACACCCAAAATCAGTGGGGCGCATATTTCTTGGGGCAAGTGATTTCCCTGTACTCACGGGCCCGGACAGCAGGTAGCACCCTCGCAGTTTCTCCCACCGCCCCCAAATCACTGGAGTGCAGGAATTATCTGGGGCCTTGGATTTCCCTGCAGCTCTCGGACTCGATCAGCTGAAGACGACCCTCCAGCTACTCGCCCTCCAACAAACGGTCAACAAACGGCGCCCTTGAATCACCTCCCGGACCACCCCCATTCAGACAGTGCACTGAATGACATCTGGCCCGTGATGAGCTGCGACGGAGCCCTCTGCTGGCCGAGCCCAGGAGCTACAGGAATGTCCCCGACTGCAGCTGTTCCCCAGGCTACGCTCATTTAAGGAGAGGGGGGGAATCGGGAAGAGCTGCGAGGGCGTCCTCTGTACCCTATCCCATCCAATCCCTGCACTACACCAATTTGTGGGCGATGGGAGGAACAGAGGGGGCGCCATCTGCTGGCCGGGTACGCGAGCGTCAGAGAAATCCCTTGACCCAAAAAATCTGCTCCCCATCTCAGTGGTGGATGATCCGGGAGATGATTCAAGGGCTCCGTTTATTGACCGAGCCCAGGAGCTGCAGGCCCGTCCCCGGCTCCAGCAGGTCCCTACGCTCCACTCAGTTAAGGAGACGGTGGAAACGGTAGGACCTGCGAGGGCGTCCTCTTCTGGCCGAGCTCGCGAACTGCTGGAGAATCCCGGACCCCAGGAAATCCCCAAGCAAAAGTTGATTGCCGGGAAAGGGAGGAGCAGCGAGGGCACCCTCTGCTGGCCCACACAGAGCACTGCAGGTGGGCCCACGGCTCCAGACAATCTCCGCACTCCACTGAATGGCAGGTGACCATGAAAAGCTGCGACGGCGCTCTCTGTTGGCCGAGGCCAGGAGCTGCAGGAATACCCCCGGCTGCAGCCGTTCCCCAGGCTCCACTCATTTAAGGAGAGAGGGGGAATCGGGAAGAGCTGCGAGGGCACCCTCTGCCGGCCGTGTTCGTGAGCTGCAGGAGAATCCCCGACCTCAACCACTTCCCAAGCACCAGTTGATTTGGTGGATCCGGAGGAGCTGCGAAGGCCCCCGTCCTGGCCGATCTCACGAGCTTCAGGAGAAACCCCAACCTCAGTGAATCCCCAAGCACCAGGTGATTTGGAGGTCGGGAGTAGCTGAGGGGTCGTCTTCAGCTAATCGAGTCCGAGAGCTGCAGGGGAATCCAAGGCCCCAGCCAATTCCTGCACTGCAATGGTTTGGGGGCGACGGGAGAGACTGCAAGGGCGCCATCTGCTGTCCGGGCCCGTGAGTTCAGGAAAATCCCTTGTCCCAACAAATATGCGCCCCACTGAATTGGGGGTGAAGTGAAGACCTGCCAGGGAGTCCTCTGCTAGCCGTGCTAGCGAGCTGCCGGTGAATCCCGGACACCAGCCAACCCAAAAGCCCCAGGATACTGGGGGAAATGGAGGAGAAGCGACGGCGCCCCCTGCTGGCCGACGTCTCGCGCTGCAGGGGCTTCCCCGACCCCAACCACTCCACATGCAATAGTAGTTTAGGGAGAAAAGGAGGAGAATTTTGTGCATCCCCCGCTGGCCGTCCTCGCGACCTTGAGGAAAATCTCTAACCTCAGCCGATCCCCAAGGTCCGGTTTATTTTGAATGTTCGGGAGAAGCTGAGAGGGCGCCGTCTGCTAACCCAGTTAAAGATTTGCAGGGGAATAACCTGTCCCAGCCAATCCCCGCACTACACAATGTTGCGGTCGAAGGGAGTAACAGAGAGGGCGCCATCTGTTGGCCGGGTCCGCGAGCTGCAGAGAAATCCCTTGCCCCAAACAATCAGCGCCCCGTCAGAATGGGGGGTGGTCCGGGAGTTTATTTAAGAGCGGCGTTTGTTGACCGAGCCCAGGAGCTGCAGGACGATCCCCGGCTCCAGCAGATCCCTACGCTCCACTCAGTTAAGGAGACGGTGGAAACGGTAGGACATGCGAAGGCGTCCTCTGCTGGCCGAGCTCGCGAGCTGCAGGAGAATCCCGGACCCCAGGAAATTCCCAAACACCAGTTGATTGGCGGGAAGGGGAGGCGCTGCGAGGCGCCCTCTGCTGGCCCACACAGAGCACTGCAGGTGGGCCCACGGCTCCAGAATATCTTCGCACTCCACTGAATGGCAGGTGACCGTGAAGAGCTGCGAGAGCGCCCTCTTCTGGCCAAGGCCGGGAGCTGCAGGAATGTCCCCGGCTGCAGCCGTTCCAGAGGCTCAGATCATTTAAGGTGACGGGGGTAATCGGTAAGAGCAGCGAGGGCGTCCTCTTCCGGCCGAGCTCGCGAGCTGAAGGAGAATCTCCGAACCCAACCACTTCCCAAGCACCAGTTGAATGGGTGGACCGGGAGGAGCCGCGAGACCGCCAATCCTGGCCGATGTCGCGAGCTTCAGGAGAAAACCTGATCTCAGAGAATCCCTAAGCACCAGGTGATTTGTATGGCGGTAGTAGCTGAGGGGTCGTCTTCAGCTGATCGAGTCTGAGAGCTGCAGGGCATTCCACGGCCCCAGGCAATCCCTACACTCCAGTGATTTGGGGGCGACGGGAGAACCTGCGAGCGCGCCATCTGCTGTCCGGGCCCGTGAGTTCAGGGAAATCACTTGTCCCAACAAATATTCGCCCCACTGAATTTGGGGGTGAAGGGAAGACCTGCCAGCGAGTCCTCTGCTGGTTGAGCTAGCCAGCTACCGTTGAATCCTGGACCCCAGCCAAACCAAATGCACCAGGCTATTGTGGGGAAATGGTGGAGCAGCGAGGGCGACCCCTGCTGGCGACCCCTAGTACTACAGGGGCTTCCCCGACCTCAACTACTCCACAAGCACCAGTAGCTTGGGGAGAAAGGGAGGTCTTTTTGTGCTTCCCCTGCTGGCAGATTTCGCGAACATCAGGAAAATCTCTGACCTCAGCCGATCCCCAAGCCCCGGTTGATTTGCACGGTTCGGGTGCAGCTGAGAGGGATACCTCTGTTGACCGAGTCTAACAGTTGCAGGGAATACCCTGTCCAAGCCAATCCAGGCACTACACCAATTTGCGAGCGAAGGAAGTAAGACAGAGGGCGCCATCTTCTGGCCGGGTCCGCGAGCTGTAGATAAATCCCGTGCCCCAAATAATCCGGGCCCCGTCTGCATGCGGGTGGTCCGGGAGGTGATACAAGGGCGCCGTTTTTTCCCGAGCCTAGGAGCTTCAGAAGAATCTCGGACCCCAGGATATCCCCAAGCACCAATTGACTTGGGGGGAAAGGGAGGAGCTGCGAGGCTCCCTCTGCTTGCCCACAAAGAGTATTGCCAGTCGGGCCACTTTCCCAGCCTCTCCCAGCCCTGTACTGAATGGCGTGTGGGACGTGAAAATCAGCGACGGCGCCCTCTTCTGGCCGAGCCCAGGAGCTGCAGGAATGTTCCCGGCAGCAGCCGTTCCCCAGGCTCCGCTCAATTAAGGAGAGTGGGGGAATCGGGATGAGCTGCGAGGGCTTCCTCTACCGGCCGAGCTCGCGAGCTTTTGGAGAATCCCTGACCCCATCCACTTTCCAAGCACCAGTTGATTGGGTGGGCCGGGAGGTGATGCAAGGGCGCCCCTCCTGGCCGACCTCGCGAGCTTCAGGAGAAAACCTGACCTCAGAGAATCCCCAAGCAGGTGATTTGGAGGGCGGGAGTAGCTGAGGGGTCGTCTTCAGCTGATCGAGTCCGAGAGCTGCAGGGGAATCCAAGGCCCCAGCCAATGCCTGCACTCCAGTGATTTGGGGACGACGGGAGATACTGCGAGGGCGCCATCTGCTGTCCAGGCCCGTGAGTTCAGGAAAATCCCTTGTCCCAAGAAATATGCGCCTCACTGAATTTTGGGTTAAAGGGAAGACCTGCCAGGGAGTCCTTTGCTGGCCGAGCTAGCGAGCTGCCGGTGAATCCTGGGCCTCAGCCAACCCAAAGGCACCGGGCTATTGGGGGAAATGGAGGAGCAGCGACGTCGCCCCCTGCTGGCCGACCTCTCGTACTGCAGTGGCTTCCCCGACCCCAACCACTCCCCAAGCACCTGTAGCTTGGTGAGAAAGGGAGGAGGTTTTTCTGCATCCCCTGCTGGCCGACCTCGCGAGCTTCAGGAAAATCTCTGACCCCAGCCGATCCCCAAGCTCCGGTTGATTTGGAGGGTTCGGGAGAAGCTGAGAGGGCGCCCTCTGCTGAAAGAGTCAAAGAGTTGCAGGGGAATACCCTGTACCAGCCAATCTCCACACTACGACAATTTGCTGGCGAAGGGAGTAACAGAGAGGGTGCAATCTGCTGGCCGGTTCAGCGAGCTGCAGAGAAATCCCTGGACCCAAACAATCAGCGCCCCGTCTGAATGTAGGGTGGACCGGGAGGTGACTCAAGGGCGCCGTTGGTTGACCGAGCCCAGGAGCTGCAGGACGGTCCCCGGCTCCAGCAGATCCCTAGGCTTCAATCAGTTACGGAGACGGTGAAAACGGTATGACCTGCGAGGGCGTGCGCTGCTGGCCGAGCTCGCGAGCTGCAGGAGAATCCCGGACCCCAGGAAATCCCCAAGCACCAGTTGATTGGTGGGAAATGTAGGAGCTGCGAGCCCGCCCTTTTCTGGCCCACACAGAGCACTGCAGGTGGGCCTGCGGCTCCAGAAACTCTCCGCACTCCACTGAATGTCAGGTGACCGTGAACAGCTGCGAGTGCGCCCTCTGCTGGCCGAGGCCAAGAGCTGCAGGAATGTCCCCGGCTGCAGCCGTTCCCCAGGCTACGCTCATTTAAGGTGACGGGGGAAGAGCGGCGAGGCGTCCTCTGCCGGCAGAGCTCGCGAGATACAGGAAAATCCCCGACCCGAACCACTTCCCAAGCACCAGTTAAATGGCTGGACCGGGAGGAGCCGCGAGACCGCCAGTCCTGGCCTATCTCGCGAGCTTCAGGGGATAACCCGATCTCAGAGAATCCCCAAGCACCAGGGGTTTTGGAGGACGGGACTAGCTGCGGGGTCGTCTTCAGCTGATCGAGTCCAAGAGCTGCAGGGGAATCCAAGGCCTCAGCCAATACCTGCATTCCAGTGATTTGGGGGCGACTGGAGAAACTGCGAGGGCGCCATCTGCTGTCCGGGCCCGTGAGCTTCCGGGAAATCTCTTGCCACAAGAAATATGCGACCCACTGAATTTCGGGGTGAAGGGAAGGCCTGCCAGCGAGTTCTCTGCTGGCCGGGCTAGCCAGCTGCCGGTGAATCCCGGACCCCAGCCAACCCTAAAGCACCGGTCTACTGGGGGGAAATGTAGGTGTGGCGAGTGCGTCCCCTACTGGCCGACCTCTCGTGCTGCAGGGGCTTCCCCGACCTCAGCCACTCCCCAAGCACCAATAGTTAGGGAGAATGGGAGGTCTTTTTGTGCTTTGTGCTCTTTGTGGCCGGCCTCGCTAACTTCGGGAAAATCTCTGACCTCAGCCGATTCCCAAGCACCGGTTGATTTGGAGGGTTCGAGGGAAGCTGAGAGGGCTCTTATCTGCTGACCGAATCTAAGAGTTATACGGGAGTACCCTGTCCCGCGCTAAACTAATTTGCGGGTGAATGGATTAACAGAGTGGGCGCCATCTGATGGCCGGGTCCGCGAGCTGCAGAGAAATCCCTTGCCCCAAACAATCCGCGCCCCGTCTGAATGGGGGGTCTTCCGGGAGGTGATACAAAGGCGCCGTTTTTTGACCGAGCCCAGGAGCTTCTGGAGAATTCCGGACCCCAGAATATACTCAAGCACGAGTTGATTAGTTGGGAAAGGGAGGAGCTGCGAGGCGCCCTCAGCTGACCCGACAATTGTACTTCATTTCGGGCTACTTCACCGGCCTATCCCCCCTGCCCTGAATGGCGTGTGGGCCGTGAAGAGCTGCGACGGTGCCCTCTGCTGGCCGAGCCCAGGAGCTGTAGGAATCTCTCGGCTGCAGCCGTTCCCCAGGCTCCGCTCATTTAAGGAGAGGGGGGTAATCGAGAAGATCTGCTAGGGCATCCTCTGCCGGCCGATCTCGCGAGCTGCAGGAGAATCCCCGACCCCATCCACTTCGCAAGCACCAGTTGATTGGGTGGACCGGGAGGAGCTGCTAGGGCTCCCCTCCTGGCCGATCTTGCGAGCTTCAGGATAAAGCCTGAACTCAGATAATCCCCAAGCAGGTGATTTGGAGGGCGGGAGTAGCTGAGATGTCGTCTTCATCTGATCGAGAAGCAGCGTGGCTCAGTGGAAAGAGCACAGGCTTTGGAGTCAGAGGTCATGGATTCAAATCCAGACTCCGCCAACTGTCAGCTGTGTGACTTTGGGCATGTCACTTCACTTCTCTGGGCCCCAGTTACCATGTCTATAAAATGGGGATGAAGACTGTGAGGCCACATGGGATAACCTGATCACCTTGTATCCCCCCAGCGCTTAGAACAGTGCTTTGCACATAGTAAGCACTTACCAAATACTATTATCATTATTATTATTATTATCATTATCGAGTCCGAGAGCTGCAGGGGAATCCAAGGCTCCAGCCAATCCCTGCACCCCAGTGATTTGGGGGCGACTGGAGAAACTACGAGGTCGCCATCTGCTGTCCGGGTCCGTGAGCTCCAGGGAAATCGCTTGCCCCAAGAAATATGCACCCAACTGAATTTGGGGGTGAAGGGAAGACCTTCCAGCGAGTCCTCTGCAGGCCGAGCTAGTGAGCTGCCGGTGAATCCCGGACACCAGCCAACCCAAAAGCACCGGGCTTTTGGGGGGAAATGGAGGAGCAACGAGGGCGCCCCCTGCAGGCCGAACTTTTGTTCTGCAGGGGTTCCCCGACCCCAGCCAATCCGCATGCACCAGTAGCTTGGGGAGAAAGGGAGGAGCATTTTGTGCGTCTCCTGCTGGCCGACCTCGCGAACTTCAGGAAAATCTCTGACCTCAGCCGATCGCCAAGCAACGGTTGATTTGGAAGGTTCGGGAGAAGCTGAGAAGGCGCCCTCTACTGACCAGGTCTAAGAGCTGCAGGGGAATACCCTGTACCATCCAATCCCCGCACTACACCAATTTGTGGGCGAAGGGAGTAACAGACAGGGCCCCATCTGCTGGCCGGGTCTGCGAGCTGAAGAGAAATCCTTGCCCCACACAATCCGCGCCCCGTCTGAATGGGGGGTGGTCCAGGAAGGGATGCATGGGCGCCGTATTTTGACCGAGACCAGGAGCTTCAGGACAATCCCGGACCCCAGGATATCCCCACGCACCAATTGATTTTTTTTGGGGGGGAAGGGAGGAGATGCTAGGCGCCTTCCGATTGTCCACAAAGAGCACTGCATTTCGGGACACGTCCCCAGCGTATCCCCGCCCTAGACTAAATAGAGTGGGGGCCGTTAAGAGCTGCGACGGCGCCCTCTGCTGGCCGAGCCCAGGAGCTGCAGGAATGTCCCCGGCTGCAGCTGTTCCCCAGGCACCGCTCATTTAATGAGATGGGGGCAATCGGGATGAGCTGCGAGATCGTCCTCTGTCGGCAGAGCTCGCGAGCTGCAGGAGAATCCACGAGACCAACCATTTCCCAAGCACCAGGTGATTTGGTGGACCTGGAGGAGCTGCGAGGGCGCCCCTCCAGGCCGACCTCGCGAGCTTCAGGAGAAAACCCGTCCTCAGAGAATCCCCAAGCACCAAGTGATTTGGAGGGCGGGAATAGCTGAGAGGTCGTCTTCAGCTGATCGAGTCCGAGAGATGCAGGGGAGTCCAAGTCCCCAGCCAATCCCTGAACTCCAAGCATTTGGGGGCGACGGGCCAAACTGCGAGGGTGCCATCTGCTCTCCGGGCCCGTGAGTTCAAAGAAATCCCTTGACCCAACAAATATACGCTCCACTGAATTTGGGGGTGAAGGGAAGACCTGCCAGGGAGTTCGCTGCTGGCCGAGTTAGCGAGCTGCCGGTGAATCCAGGACCCCAGCCAACCCAAAAGCACAGGGCTATAGGGGGGAAATGGAGGAACAGCGAGAGCGCCCCCTGCTGACCGACCTGTCGTGCTGCAGGGGCTTCACCGACCCCAACCACTCCCCAAGCACCAGTAGCTTGGGGAGAAAGAGAGGAGCTTTTTGTGCGCCCCCTGCTGGCCGACTTCGCGAGCTTCAGGAAAATCTCTGACCTCAGCCGATCACCAAGCTCCGGTTGATTTGGAGGGTTCGGGAGAAGCAGAGATGGCGCCCTCCGCTGGCCGAGTCTAAGAGTTGCATAGGAATACCCTGTCCCAGCCAATCCTCGCACGACACCAACTTGCGATCGAAGGGAGTAACAGAGAGGGCGCCATCAGCTGGCCGGGTCCGCGAGCTGCAGAGAAATCCCTTGACCCAAACAATCCGCTCCATTTCTAAATGGGGGGTTGTCCGAGAGGTGATACAAGGGCGCCGGTTTTTGACCGAGCCCAGGAGCTTCAGGAAAATCCCGGACCCCAGGATATCCCCAAGCACCAGTAGATTTGGGGGGCGGGGAAAGGGAGGAGATATGAGGCGTCCTCTGCTGGCCCACAAAGAGTACTGCAAGTCGGACCATGTCCCCAGCCTATCCCCGCCCTGCACTGAATGGCGTGTGGGCCTTGAAGAGCTGCGACGGCGCCCTCTGCTGCCCGAGCCCAGGAGCTGCAGGAATGTCCCTGGCTGCAGCTGTTCCCCAGGCTGTGCTCATTTATTGTGAAGGGGGGAATCGAGAAGAGCTGCGAGGGCGTCCTTTGAGGGCGAGCTCGCGAGCTGCAGGAGAATCCCCGACCCCAACCACTTCCATTGCACCCGTTGATTGGGTGGACCGGGAGGAACTGCGAGGGCGCCCCGCCTGGCCGGCCTCGCGAGCTTCAGGAGAAAACCTGACCTCAGAGAATCCCCAAGCAGGTGATTTGGAGGGCGCGAGTAGCTGAGAAGTCGTCTTCACCTGCTCGAGTCCCAGAGGTGCAGGGGAATCCAATGCCCCAGCCAATCCCTGCACTCCAGTGACCTGGGGGCGACAGGAGAAACTTCTAGGGCGCCATCTGCTGTCCGGGCCCGTGAGCTGCAGGGAAATCCCTTGCCCCAAGAAATATGCGCCCCACTGAATTTGGGGGTGAAGGAAAGACTTGCCAGGGAGTCCTCTGCCGGCCGAGCTAGGGAGCTGCCGGTGAAAACCGGACCCCAGCCAACCCAAAAGCACCGGCTATTGGGGGTAAATAGAGGAGCTGGAAGTGCGCAACCTGCTGACCGACCTTTCGTGCTGCAGGGGTTCCCCGACCCCAGCCACTTCCCAATCACCAGTAGCTTGGGGAGAATGGGAGGAGCTGTTTGTGCGTCCCCTGCTGGCCGAACTCGCGATCTTCAGGAAAATCTCTGACCTCAGCCGATCACCAAGCACCGGTTGATTTGGAGGGTTCGGGAGCAAATGAGAGGGCGCCCTCTGCTGACCGTGTCTAAGAGTTGCAGGGGAATACCCTGTCCCAGCCAATCCCCGCACTACACCAATTAGGGGGCGAAGGTAGGAACAGAGAGGGCGCCATCTGCTGACAGGGTCCGCGAGCTGCAGAGAAATCCCTTTCCCCAAACAATCCGCGCCCCGTCTGAATGGGGGGCTGGTCCGGGAGGTGATACAAGGGCGTCGTTTTTTGACCAAGCCCAGGAGCTGCAGGAGAATCCCTGACCCCAACCACTTCCCAAGCACCAGTTGATTGGGTGGACCGGGATGAGGCGCGAGGGCGCCCGGCCTGGCCGACCTCGCGAGCTTCAGGAGAAAACCCGACCGCAGAGAATCCCCAAGCATCAGGAGACTTGGGGGGTGGGAGTAACTGAGAGGTCGTCTTCAGCTGATCGAGCCCGAGAGCTTCAGGGGAATCCAAGGCCCCAGCCAATCCCTGCACTCCAATGATTTGGGGGCGACGGGAGAAACTGCGAGGGCGCCATCTGCTGTCAAAGCCCGTGAATTCAGGGAAATCCCTTGCCCCAGAAAATATGCGCCCCACTGAATTTTGGGTTGAAGGGAAGACCTGCCATGGAGTCCTCTGCGGGCCGAGCTAGCCAGCCGCCGGTGAATCCCGGACCCCAGCCAACCCAAAAGCACGGGGATATTGGGGGGAAATGGTGCAGCAGCGAGGGCTGTAGGGGCTTCTCCGACCCCAGCTACTCCACAAGCACCAGTAGCTTGGGGAGAAAGGGATGTCTTTTTGTGCTTCCCCTGTTGGCAGACCTCGCAAACTTCTGGAAAATCTCTGACCTCAGCCGATCCCCAAGCACCGGTTGATTTGGACGGTTCAGGAGAAACTGAGAGGGGGCCCTCTGTTTACCGAGTCTAACAGTTGCAAGGGAATACCCTGTTCAAGCCAATCCCCGCACTATAGCAATTTGCGGGCGAAGGGAGTAACAGAGAGGGCGCCATCTGCTGGCCGGGTCTGCGAGCTGCAGAGAAATCACTTGTCCCAAACAATCCGCGCCCCGTCTGAATGTGGGGTGGTCCGGGAGGTGATTCAAGGGCACCGTTTTTTGATTGAGGCCAGGATCTTCAGGAGAATCCCAGAACCCAGGAAATTCCCAAGAACCAGTTGATTGGGGTGGGAAAGGGAGGAGCTGCGAGGCCCCCTCTGCTGGCCCACAAAGAGCACTGCAAGTCGGGCCACATCCCCAGCCTATTCCCGCCCTCTACTCAATGGTGTGTGAGCCGTGAAGAGCTGCGATGGCGCCCTCTGCTGGCCGAGCCCAGGAGGTGCAGGAATGTTCCCGAGAGCAGCCGTTCCCCAGGCTCCGCTCATTTAATGAGAGGGGTGTAATCGGGAAGAGCTGCGAGGGCATCCTCTGTCTGCCGAGCTTGCGAGCTGCAGGAGAATCCCCTAACCCAACCACTTCCCAAGCAGCAGTTGATTGGGTGGACCAGGATGAGCAGCGAGGGCGGTCCTCCTGGCCGACCTCGCGAGCTTCAGGAGAAAACCCGACCTCAGAAAATCCCCAGGCACCAGGTGATTTGGAGGGCGGGAGTAGCTGAGAGGTCGTCTTCAGCTGATCGAGTCCGAGAGGTGCAGGGGAATCCAAGGCCCCAGCCAAAACCTGCACTCCAATGATTTGGGGGCGACGGGATAAACTGCGCGGGCGCCATCTGCTGTCAGGGCCCGTGAGTTCAGGGAAATCCCTTACCCCAACAATTAGGCGCCCCACTGAATTTGGGGGTGAGGGGAAGTGAGGGAGAACTCTGCTGGACGAGCTAGCGAGCTACCGGTGAATCTCGGACCCCAGCCAACCCAAAAGCACCGGTCTAATGAGGTGCAGGGAAATCCCTTGCCCCAGCAGATCTGCGCCAAACTGAGTTTCGGGGTGAAGGGAAGACCTGCCAGGGCGTCCTCTGCTGGCCGAGCTCGCGAGCTGCTAGAGAATTCCGGACACCAGCCAACCAAATAGCACCGTGCTACTGTCGGGAAATCGAGATGCAACGAGGGCGCCCCCTGCTGGCCGACCTCTCTTGCTTCATGGGCTTCCCCGACCCTAGCCAATCCCCAACCACAAGTAGCTTGGGGAGTAAGGGAAGTCTTTTTGTGCTTCCCATGCTGGCCGACCGCCCGAACTTCAGGAAAATCTCTGAACTCGGCCGATCCCGAAGCACCGGTTGATCTGTA
The DNA here is from genome assembly GCF_015852505.1 of Tachyglossus aculeatus. Lineage (NCBI taxonomy): Eukaryota > Metazoa > Chordata > Mammalia > Monotremata > Tachyglossidae > Tachyglossus > Tachyglossus aculeatus. The sequence goes on from NC_052076.1 coordinate 74,405,840, forward strand.
AGGTTTGGGAGAAGCTAAGAGGGCGACCTCTGCTGACCTAGTCCAAGAGTTGCTGGGGAATACACTGTCCCACCCAATCCCAGCACTACACAACTTTGCCGGCGAAGGGAGTACCAGAGAGGGCTCCATCTGCTGGCCGGGTCTGCGAGCTGCAGAGAAAACACATTCCCCAAATAATCCACGCCCCGTCTGAATGGGGGGTGGTCCAGGAGGTGATACAAGGGCGCCGATTTTTGACAGAGCCCAGGAGCTTCAGGAGAATTCCGGACCCCAGCATATCCCCAAGCCCCAGTTGATTGGGCAGAAAGGGAGGAGATGCGAGGCGCCCTCTGCTGGCCCACAAAGAGTACTGCATGTCGGGAAACGTCCCCAGCATATCCACGCCCTGCACTGAATGGCGTGTGGGCCGTGAAGAGCTGTGACGGCGCCCTCTGCTGGCCGAGCCTAGGAGCTGCAGGAATGTCCCCGGCTGCAGCCGTTCCCCAGGCTCCGCTCATTTAAGGAGAGGGAGGTAATCGGGAAGAGCTTCGAGGGCGTCCTCTTCCGGCTGAACACGCGAGCTACAGGAGAATCCCCGACCCCATCCAATTCCCAAGCACCAGTTAATTGGGTGGACCGGGAGGAGCTGTGAGGGGTCCCCTCCTGGCCGACCTCGAGAGCTTCAGGAGAAAACCTGACCTCAGAGAAACTCCAAGCAGGTGATTTGGAGGGCGGGAGTAGCTGAGAGGTCGTCTTCAGCTGATCGAGTCCGAGAGCTGCAAGGGAATCTAAGGCCACAGCCAATCCCTGCATCGCAGTGATTTGGGGGCTACGGGAGAAACTTCGAGGGCACCATCTGCTGTCCGGGCCCATATGCTGCAGGGAAATCCCTTGCCCCAAGAAATATGCGCTCAACTGAATTTGGGGGTGAAGCGAAGACCTGCCAGCGAGTCCTCTGCCGGCCGAGCTAGCCAGCTGCCGGTGAATCCCGGACCCCAGCCAAGCCAAAAGCACCGGGCTATTGGGAGGAAATGGAGGAGCAGCAAGGGCGTCCCCTGCTGGCCGACCCCTCGTGCTACAGGGGCTTCCCCGACCCCAGCCACTCCTCAAGCACCAGAAGCTTGGGATGAAAGGGAGGTCTTTTTGTCCTTCCCTTCTGTCCGATCTCCCGAACTTCAGTAAAGTCTCTGACCTCAGCCGATCCCCAAGCACCGGTTGATTGGGTGGGCCGGAAGGAACTACGAAGGCGCCGCTCCTGGACGACCTCGCGAGCTGCCGGAGAAAACCTGACCTTAGAGAAACCCCAAGCAGCTGATTTGGAGGGCAGGAGTAGCTGAGAGGTCGTCTTCAGCTGATCGAGTCCGAGAGCTGCAGGGAAATCCAAGGCCCCAGCCAATTCCTGCACTCCAATGATTTTGGGGCGACGGGAGAAACTGCGACGGCGCCATCTGCTCTCGGGCCCGTGAGTTCAGGGAAATCTCTTGTCCCAACAAATATGCGCCTCACTGAATTTGGTGGTGAAGGGAAGACCCGCCAGGGAGTCCTCTGCTGGCCGAGCTAGCCATCTGCAGGTGAATGCCGGACACTAGCCAACCCAAAAGCACTGGGCTACTGGGGGGAAATGGAGGAGCAGCGAGGGCGCCCCCTGCTGGCCGACCTCTCGTTCTGTAGGGGCTTCCCCGACCCCAACCACTCCCCAAGCACCAGTAGCTAGGGGAGAAAGAGAGGAGATTTTTTTGCATCCCCTGCTGGCCGACCTCGCAAGCTTCAGGAAAATCTCTGACCTCAGCCGAACACCAAGATCCGGTTGATTTGGAGTGTTCGGGAGAAGCTGAGAGGGCGCCCTTTGCTGGCCGAGTCAAAGAGTTGCAGGGGAATACCCTGTCCCAGCTAATCAGCGCACTACACCAGTTTGCCGACGAAGGGCGTAACAGAGAGGGAGCCGTCTGCTGGCGGGGTTAGCGAGCTGCAAAGAAATCCCTTGCCCCAAACAGTCCGCACCCCATATGAATGGGGGGTGGTCCGGGAGTTGATTCAAGGGCGCCGTTTGTTGACCGAGCCCAGGAGCTGCAGTACGGTCCCTGGCTCCAGCAGATCCCTACGCTCCACTCAGCTAAGGAGACGATGGAAACGGTATGACCTGGGAGGGCGTCCTCTGCTGGTCGAGCTCGCCAGCTGCAGGAGAATCCCGGACCCGAGGAGAGCCCCAAGCACCAGTTGATTAGAGGGAAAAGGAGGAGCTACGAGGGCGCCCTCTTCTGGCCCACACAAAGCACTGCAGTTGGACCCACGGCTCCAGACAGTCTCCGCACTCCACTGAATGGCAGGGGACCGTGAAGAGCTGCGAGAGCGCCCTCTGCTGGCCGAAGACAGGAGCTGCAGGAATGTATCCGGCTGCCCCGTTCCCCACGTTCCGCTCATTTAAGGAGAGGGGGGTAATCGGGAAGTGCTGCGAGGGCGACCTCTGTCGGCCTAGCTCGCGAGCTGCAGGAGAATCCCCGACCCCAACCACTTCCCAAGAACCAGTTGAATGGTTGGACCGGGAGGAGGCGCGAGGCCGCCAGTCCTGGCCCATCTCGCGAGCTTCAGGAGAAATCCCGACCTCAGAGAATCCCCAAGCACCAGGTGATTTGGAGGGCGGGAGTAGCTGAGGGGTCGTCTTCAGCTGATCGAGTCCGAGAAATGCAGGGGAATCCAAGGCCCCAGCCTATTCCTGCAATCCAGTGATTTGGGGGCGACTGGAGAAAAGGTCAGGGCGCCATCTGAGGTCCGGGAACGTGAGCTGCAGGGAAATTCCTCGACCCAGGAAAAAGGCGCCCCACTGAATTTGGGGGTGAAGGGAAGACCTGCAAGAGAGTCCTCTGCTGGTCGAGATAGCCAGCTGCCGGTGAATCCCGGACCCCAGCCAACCCCATACCACCGGGCTCTTGGGGGGAAATGGAGGAGCAGCGAGAGCGCCCCCTGATCGCCGAACTCTCGTGCTGCAGGGGCGTCACCGACCCCAGCCAATCCCCAAGCACCAGGAGCTTGGGGAGAACGGGAGGACCTTTGTGTGCTTTCCCTGCTGACCGACCTCGCGAACTTCAGGAAAATCTCTGACCTCAGCCGATCCCCAAGCAGCGGTTGATTTGGAGTGTTCGGGAGAAGCTGAGAGGGCGCCCTCTGCTGACCGCGTCTAAGAGTTGCAGTGGAATAACCTGTACCAGCCAATCACCGCACTACACCAATTTGCGGGTGAAGGGAGCAACAGAGTGGGCGTCATCTGCTGGCCGGGTCCGCGAGCTGCAGAGAAATCCCTCGCCCCAAACAATCCGCGCCCCGTCTGAATGTGGGGTGGTCCGGGAGGTGAATCAAGGGCGCCGTTTTTTGACCGAGCCCAGGAGCTTCAGTAGAATCCCAGACCCAAGGAAATCCCCAAGCTCCAGTTGATTGGGGGGGGAAAGGGAGGAGCTGCGATGCGCCCTCTGCTGGCCCACAAAGAGCACTACAAGTCGAACCACGTCCCGAGCTTATCCCCAACCTGCACTGAAGGGCGTTTGGGCCGTGAAGAGCTGCGAGGGCGCCCTCTGCTGGCCGAACCCAGGAAATGCAGCAATTTCCCAGGCTGCAGCCGTTCCCGAGGTTCCGCTCATTTTATTAGAGGGGTGTAATGGGGAAGAGCTACGAGGGCATCCTCTGTCGGCAGTGCTCACGAGCTGCAGGAGAATGCCCGAACCTCAGAGATTGCCCAAGCAGGAGATTCGGAGGGCGGGAGTAGCTGAGAGGTCATCTTCAGCTGATCGAGTCTGATAGCTGCATGGGAATCCAAGGCCCCAACCAATCCCTGCACTCCAATGATTTGAGGGCGACGGGAGAAATTGCGTGGGCGCCATCTGCTGTCTGGGCCGTGAGGTCAGGGAAATCCTTTGCCCCTACAAATATGCTCCCCACTGGATTTGGGGGTGAAGGGAAGACCTGCCATGGAGTCCTCTGCTGGCCGAGCTAGCGAGCTGCCGGTGAATTCCGGACCCCAGCCAACCCAAAAGCACCGGGCTACTGGGGGGAAATGGAAGAGCAGAGAGGGCACCCCCTGATGGCCGACCTCTGGTGATGCAGGGGCTTCCCCGACCCCAACCACTCCCCATGCACCAGTAGCTTGGGAAGAAAGGAAGGAGCTTTTTGTGCCTCCCCTGCTGGCCGACCTCGCGAGCTTCAGGAAAATCTCTGACCTCAGCCGATCCTCAAGTACCGGTTGATATGGAGGGTTCGGGAGAAGCTGAGAGGGCACCCTCTGCTGACCGAGTCTAAGAGTTGCAGGGGAATGCCCTGTCCCAGCCAATCCCCACACTACACCAATTTGCGGGCGAAGGGAGTAACAGAGAGGGCGCCATCTGCTAACCGGGTCCGAGAGCTGCAGAGAAATCCCTTGCCCCAAACTATCCGCGCCCCGTCTGAATGGGGGGGGGGTGGTCCGGTATCTGATAAAAGGGCGCCGTTTTTTGACCGAGCCCAGGAGCATCAGGAGAATCCCGGACACCAGGAAATCCCCGAGCACCAGTTGACTGGGGTGGGGGAAAGGGAGGAGGTGAGAGGCGCCCTCTGCTGGCCCATAAAGAGTACTGCAAGTCGGGCCACGTCCCCAGCCTATCCCCGCCCTGCACTGAATGACGTGTGGGCCGTGAAGAGCTGCGACGGCGCCCTCTGCTGGCCGAGCCCAGGCGATAAAGGAACGTCCCCGGCTGCATCCGTTAACCAGGCTCCGCTTATTAAATGAGAGGGGGGTAATCGGGAAGAGCTGCGAGGGTATCCTCTGTCGGCCGAGCTCGCGAGCTGCAGGAGAATCCCCGAACCCAACCACTTCCCAAGGACGAGTTGATAGGGTGGATCGGGAGGAGCTGCGAGCGCCGTCCTCCTGGACGACCTCGCGAGCTTCAGGAGAAAACATGAACTCAGAGCATCCCCAATCACCAGGTGATTTGGAGGGCAAGAGTAGCTGAGAGGTCGTCCTTAGCTGACGGAGTCCGGGAGCAGCAGCGGAATACAAGACCCCAGCCAATCCCTGCACTCCAATGATTTGGGGGCGACTGGAGAAACTACGAGGGCGCCATCTGCTGTCCGGGCCCGTAACCTGCAGGGGAATCCCTTGCCCCAAGAAATATGTGCCCCACTGAATTTGGGGGTGAGGGGAAGACCTGCCAGAGATTCCTCTGCCGGCCGAGATAGCGAGCTGCCGGTGAAACCCGTGCCCCAGTCATCCCCAAAGAACCGGGCGATTGAGGGGAACTAGAGGAGCAGCGAGGGCGCCCTCCTGGCCCTGGTCCCGCTCTGCCGCCCGGCCCTGGTCCCTCTGTGCCTCCTGCCCCTGGTATCTTTCTAACTCTAGGCCCTTGGGTCTCTCTCCGTCCCAGCCCTGGGTAACTTCTACCGCCCCGCCCTTTACCACTCTGACTCCTGGTCCTGGTCCCCCACTCTCCCGGCCCAGGTACCCCTCTGCCTTCTGAATCTGGTCCCCCTATCTCCCGGCCCAAGTACCCCTCTGCCTCCGGGCCCTGGTCCCTGCCTGCCACGGTCCACCTCTGCCTCCCAGCCCTGGTCGCCTTCTACCGCCAAGCTTTGGATCTCTCTTTGTCCCGGCCCTGGGTCCTCTCCACCTCCCAGCCCAAGTCCCCCTGTCTCCTGGCCCAAGTAAAACTCTACTTCTTGGCCGTGATGCCCCCTGCCTTCCCGCCCTTGTCCCCCTCTGCCTCGCTGCCGTGGTCCCCAGCCTGCCTCTTGGCCTTTGTGACCCTCGGCCCTTTGGCCCTGGTATCCCTGTCTCCCAGCCTAGGGACCCATCTGCTTCCTGGCACTGGTACCCCTCTGCCTCTAGGCCCTGGTCCCCTTCTGAACCCTGGCCCATTTGTGTGTCCAGGCCCTGGTCTCCTTGTATGGCAGAGGTTCGAATCTCCCTCCACCGCTTGTCACCTGTGTGACCTTGGGCAAGTCACTTCACTTCTCTGGGCCTCAGTTACCTCCTCTGTAAAATGGGGATTAAGAGCGTGAGCCCCACGTGGGACAACCTGATCACCTCGTAAATTCCCCAGCGCTTAGTACAGTGCTTTGCACATAGTAAGCGCTTAATAAATGCCATCATTATTCTTATTATTACAACTTGGAAACATAGTAAGCGTCGTACATAGTGAGCGCGGGCGCGGTCTGACTGCGCATGCGCCGCGCTCTCCCGGAGGGGCCCACTTTTTCCCCACCTGCCCGGGCTCCGACTGCGCATGTGTTACTCTCTCCAGGGCGGGGGCTCCCTTCTCCCAGGGCCCTGGCTCCGACGGCGCATGCGCCGCGATCTCCCGGACGGGCCACCTTTCCCTTCCCGCCCGGGCTCTGACCGCGCATGCGCTACGCTCTCCAAGGTGGGGGTCCGTTCTCCCCGGGCCAAGGACCGGGCTCCGACCGCGCATGCGCCGCGCTCTCCAGGGCGGGCCTCCCCCATCCCCTCGCCGAGGCTCCGAATGCGCATGCCCCCCTGCTTCTACTCCCCGCCCGGCTCCTCACTCGCATACGCCGAGCTCCCCCCCTTCTCCCCACCCCGGTCTTCGACTGCGCATGCGCCGCTCTCTCTAGGGCTGAAGATATAGCTTTGGGGACCATATCGTTCATTCATTCATTCAATCCTATTTTTTATTGAGCGCTTACGCTGTGTAGAGCACTGTGCTAAGCGCTTCGGAATGGGATAGTATGTCGTATATTAGAGAATGGTATAGTACAGTATAGAGAAGCAGTGTGGTTCAGTGGCATGAGCCCGGGTTTTGGAGTCAGAGGTCAGGCGTTCAAATCCCGACTTCACCGCTTGTCAGCTAAGTTAACTTGGGCAAGTCACTTCATTTCTCTGGTCTTCAGTTCCATCTTTAAAATGGGAATGAAGACTGTAGGCCCCGCGGGGGGCATCCTGATCACCTTCTAAAGCCCCAGCTCTTAAAACAGTGCTTTGAACATAGTAAGCGCTTAATAAATGCCATTATCAGTATCATTCTTCTTCTTATTATTATTATTATTATACTTATTATTACCTCCAGGCCCTGGTCCACCCTGCGTCCTGGACTTGGGTTCCCTCAACCTCCCGGCAATGATCCCCCTGTGTTCCGGCCCAGGTACCACTTAGCCTCTCGGACCAGGTCGCCCTATTCGCCCGGCCCTGGTCCCCATTTCCCGGCCCAGGTACTCCTCTGCTTCCCTGCCCTGTAACCCCTGTCACCAAGCCCACATACCCCTCCGCCATCCAGCCCTGGGACCCCTCTTCCTCCCTGCCCGGGTCCCCCTGTCTCCCGGCCCAGCTACCCCTGTCTCCTGGACCTGGTGCCCCTCTGCTTCCCTGCCTTGGTACTGCCGTCTGCCTCCAGGCCCTGGTCCCACTCTGCCTCCTTGTCCTGATCCCCCACCGCCTCTCGGATTTAGTCCCCCTCTGCCTCCCGGCCCAGGTACCCCTCTACCTCCCGGCCCTGGTCCCCGTCTCTCTCCCTGCCTTGGTCCCCCTCAAAGTCCTGGCCCAGGCCGGCCTCTGCCTCTATGATCTGGTCATGCCCTGTCTCTCGGCCCTGGTTCCCCTCGGCTTCTCAGCCATAGTCCCACTGTCTCCCGGCCCAGGTACCCCTCTGACTGCCGGCCCTGGTCGCACTGTCTACCAGCCCTGGTCCCCCTCTTTCTCCCGGTCCTGGACGCTCTCTGCCTCCCTGAACCTGTCACACCGCTTCTCGGCCCTGGTCCCCCTTTGCCTCCCGGCCCTGGTTCCTCTCTGATTCCCGGCCCTGGTCCCCCTCTGCCTCCCGGCCCTGGTTCCCCTCTGCTTCCCGGCCCTGGTCCCCCGTCTACCGGCCCGGGTACCCCTCTGCCTCCTGGCCCTGATCCCCCGCTGCCTCCAGGTCCTCGGCCCCCTCTGCCTCCCTGCCCTGGTGCCCAGCCTGCCTCTTGGCCTTTGTCCCCCTCTGCCCTTTGGCCCTGGTATCCCTGTCTCCCAGCCTAGGTACCCATCTGCTTCCTGGCACTGGTACTCCTCTGCCTCTAGGCCACGGTCCCCTTCTGCCTCCCGGACCTGGCCCCTTCATGTGTCCAGGCCCTGGTCGCCTTGTACGGCAGGGGTTCGAATCTCTCTCCACCGCTTGTCACCTATGTGACCTTGGGCAAGTCACTTCACTTTTCTTGGCCTCAGTTACCTCCTCTGTAAAATGGGGATAAGACCGTGATCCCCACGTGGGACAACCTGATCAACTTGTAAATTCCCCAGTGCTTAGTACAGTGCTTTGCACATAGTAAGCGTTTAATAAATGCCGTCATTATTCTTATTATTGCAACTTGGCAACATAGTAATCTTCGTACACAGTGAGTGCGGGCGCCGTCCGACTGCGCATGCGCCGCGTTCTCCTGGACGGGCCCACTTTTTCCCTACCAGCCAGGGCTCCGACTGCGCATGCGTTGCGCTCTCCAGGGCGAGGGCTCCCTTCTCCCCGGGCCCGGACTCCGACGGCGCATGCGCCGCACTCTCGCTGTCGTGCCCCCAATCCCTTACCGCCCTAGCTCTGACCGCGCATGCACTACGCTCTCCAGGGTGGGTGTCCCTTCTCCCCAGGCCCGGGCCCGGGCTCCGACCGCGCATGTGCCGCGCTTCCGGGCCCGGGGGCCCCCCTCGCCTCGCCGAGGTTCCGAATGCGCATGCGCCCCGCTTCTCCTCCCCGCTCGGATCCGCACGCGCATGCGCAGAGCTCCCTCGCTTCTCCCCCCCCCCCCCCGGGCTTCGACTGCGCATGCGCCGCGCTGTCTAGGGCTGAAGATACAGCTTTGGGGACTATATCGTTCATTCATTCAATCGTTTTTTTTATTGAGCGCTTACGCTGTGTAGAGCACTGTGCTAAGCGCTTGGGAATGGGATAGTATGTCGTATATTACACTATATATAGTACAGTATAGAGAAGCAGTGTGGTTCAGTGGCAAGAGCCCGGGCTTTGGAGTCAGAGGTCAGGCGTTCAAATCCCGACTACACCGCTTGTCAGCTGTGTTACCTTGGGCGAGTCACTTCACTTCTCTGGGCTTCAGTTCTATGTGTAAAATGGGGATGAATACTTTGAGCACTGCCGGGGGCATCCTGATCACCTTGTAAAGCCCCAGCGCTTAGAACAGTGCTTTGCAAATAGTAAGCGCTTAATAAATGCCATTATTATTATTATTATTATTATTATTATTATTATTATTATTATTACCTCCAGGCCCTGGTCCATCCCTGCGTCCTGGACGTGGGTTCCCTCAACCTCCCGGCACTGGTCACCCTGTCTTCCGGCCCAGGTACCATTTTGCCTCTCGGACCAGGTCGCCCTATTCCCCTGGCCCTGGTCCCTATTTCCCGGCCCAGGTACTCTTCTGCTTCCCTGCCCTGGTCCCTTGTCACCCAGCCCAGATACCCCTCTGCCATCCAGCCCTGGGACCCCTTTGCCTCCAAGCCCGGGTCCCCTGTCTCCCGGCCCAGGTACACCTGTCTCCTGGACCTGGTGCCCCTCTGCTTCCCTGCCTTGGTACTGCCGTCTGCCTCCAGGCCCTGGTGCCCCTCTGCCTCCCTGTCCTGATCCCACACCGCCTCTCGGCCCTAGTCCCCCTCTGCCTCCCGGTCCAGGTACCCCTCTACCTCCCGGCTCAGGTCCCCGTCTGTCTCCCTGCCTTGGTCTCCCTCAAAGTCCTGGCCCAGGCCGACCTCTGCCTCTATGACCTGGTCACGCCCCGTATCTCGGCCCTGGTTCCCCTCGGCTTCTCAGCCATAGTCCCACTGTCTCCCGGCCCAGGTACCCCTCTGACTGCCGGCCCTGGTCGCACTGTCTACCAGCCCTGGTCCCCCTCTTTCTCCCGGTCCTGGCCGGGAACGTGCCTTCCTGAACTTGTCACACCGCTTCTCGGCCCTGGTCCCCCTTTGCCTCTCGGCCCTGGTTCCCCTCTGCTTCCCGGGCCTGGTCCCCCGTCTACCGACCCGGGTACCCCCCTGCCTCCTGGCCCTGATCCCCCCTGCCTCCAGGTCCTCGGCCCCTTCTGCCTCCCTGCCCTGGTCCCCAAGGCCTCTCAGCTCTGGTGCTCCTCTGCCTCCGGCCAAGGTACCACACCGCCTCCTGGAAGAAATCCCCTTCAGCTTCCATGCCCTGGCCCCCATCTACCAGCCCAGGTACCCCTTGGCCTCCCGGCTCTGGTCCCCCTGTATCCCTTCCCAGGAACCCCTCTGTCCCCTGGCCCTGGTCCCCCTCTGCCTCCTGACCCTGGTCCCCCTGTCTCCCGGCCCAAGTACCCCTCTGCCTTCTGGCCCTGGTCCCCGCCTGCCACGGTCCACCTCTGCCTCCCAGCCCTGGTCGCCTTCTACCTCCAAGCCTTGGGTCTCTCTCCGTCCCGGCCCTGGGTCCTCTCTGCCTCCCAGCCCAGGTCCCCCTGTCTCCTGGCCCAGGTAACCCTCTACTTCTTGGCCGTGATCCCCCCTGCCTTCCCGCCCTTGTCCCCCTCTGCCTCCCTGCCCTGGTCCCCAGCCTGCCTCTTGGCCTTTGTCCCCCTCTGCCCTTTGGCCCTGGTATCCTGTCTCCCAGCCTAGGTACCCATCTGCTTCCTGGCACTGGTCCCCCTCTGCCTCTAGGCCCCGGTCCCCTTCTGCCTCCCGGACCTGGCCCCTTTATGTGTCCAGGCCCTGGTCTCCTTGTACGGCAGGGGTTCGAATCTCTCTCCACCGCTTGTCACCTGTGTGACCTGGGGCAAGTCACTTCACTTCTCTGGGCCTCAGTTACCTCCTCTGTAAAATGGGGATTAAGACGGTGAGCCCCACGTGGGACAAGCTGATCACCTTGTAAATTCCCCAGTGCTTAGTACAGTGCTTCGCACATAGTAAGCTTTTAATAAATGCCATCATTTTTCTTATTATTGCAACTTGGCAACATAGTAAGGTTCGTACATAGTGAGCGCGGGCGCGGTCCGACTGCGCATGCGCCGCGCTCTCCCGAACGGGCCCTCTTTTTCCCTACCCGCCAGGGCTCCAACTGCGCATGCGTTGCGCTCTCCAGGGCGGGGGCTCCCTTCTCCCCGGGCCTGGGCTCCGACGGCGCATGCGCCGCGCTCTCCCGGGCGGGCCCCCAATCCCTTCCCGTCGGGCTCTGACCGCGCATGCGCTACGCTCTCCAGGGCGGGGGTCCCTTCTCCCCGCCACTGGCCCGGGCTCCGACCGCGCATGCGCCGCGCTCTCCGGGGCGGGGGGCCCCCCTCACCTCGCCGAGGTTCCGAACGCGCATGCGCCCCGCTTCTCCTCTTCGCCAGGCTCCGCACGCGCATGCGCAGAGCGCCCTCCCTTCTCCCCCCCCCCCACCCGGGCTTCGACTTCGCTTGCGTCGCGCTTTCTAGGGCTGAAGATATATCTTTGGGGACTATATCGTTCATTGATTCAATCGTATTTTCTTATTGATCGCTTACGCTGTGTAGAGCACTGTGCTAAGCGCTTGGGAATGGGATAGTATGACGTATATTACAGTATGGTATATTATAGTATAGAGAAGCAGTGTGGTTCAGTGGCAAGAGCCCGGGCTTTGGAGTCAGAGGTCAGGCGTTCAAATCCCGACTCCACCGCTTGTCAGCTGTGTGACCTGGGGCAAGTCACTACACTTCTCTGGGCTTCAGTTCCATCTGTAAAACGGGGATGAAGACTGTGAGCCCCGCGGGGGGCATCCTGATCACCTTGTAAAGCCCCAGCGCTTAGAACAGTGCTTTGCACATAGTAAGCGCTTAAGAAATGCTATTATTATTATTATTATTATTATTATTATTACCTCCAGGCCCTGATCCATCCCTGCGTCCTGGACGTGGGTTCCCTCAACCTCCCGGCACTGGTCTCCCTGTCTTCCGGCCCAGGAACCACTTTGCCTCTCGGACCAGGTCGCCCTATTCCCCTGGCCCTGGTCCCCATTTCCCCGCCCAGGTACTCCTCTGCTTCCCTGCCCTGTACCCCTGTCACCAAGCCCATATACCCCTCTGCCATCCAGCCCTGGGACTCCTCTGCCTCCCTGCCCGGGTCCCCCTGTCTCTCGGCCCAGGTACCCCTGTCTCCTGGACCTGGTGCCCCTCTGCTTCCCTGCCTTGGTACTGCCGTCTGCCTCCAGGCCCTGGCCCCACTCTGCCTCCTTCTCCTGATCCCCCACCGCCTCTCGGATTTAGTCCCCCTCTGCCTCCCGGCCCAGGTACCCCTCTACCTACCGGCCCTGGTCCCTGTCTGGATTCCTGCCTTGGTCCCCCTCAAAGTCCTGGCCCAGGCCGGCCTCTGCCTCTATGATCTGGTCACGCCGCGTCTTTCGGCCCTGGTTCCCCTCGGCTTCTCAGCCATAGTCCCACTGTCTCCCGGCCCAGGTACCCCTCTGACTGCCGGCCCTGGTCGCACTGTCTACCAGCCCTGGTCCCCCTCTTTCTCCCGGTCCTGGACGCTCTCTGCCTCCCTGAACTTGTCACACCGCTTCTCGGCCCTGGTCCTCCTTTGCCTCCCGGCCCTGGTTCCTCTCTGCTTCCCGGGCCTGGTCCCCCGTCTACCGGCCCGGGTATCCCTCTGCCTCCTGGCCCTGATCCCCCGCTGCCTCCAGGTCCTCGGCCCCCTCTGCCTCCCTGCTCTGGTCCCAAGACTGCCTCTTGGTCTTTGTCCCGCTCTGCATTTTGGCCCTGGTATCCCTGTCTTCCAGCCTAGGTACCCATCTGTTTCCTGGCACTGGTACCCCTCTGCCTCTAGGCCCCGGTCCCCTTCTGCCTCCCGGACCTGGCCCATTTACGTGTTCAGGCCCTGGTCTCCTTGTACGGCAGGGGTTCGAATCTCCCTCCACCGCTTGTCACCTGTGTGACCTTGGGCAAGTCACTTCACTTCTCTGGGCCTCATTTACCTCCTCTGTAAAATCGGGATTAAGACCGTGAGCCCCACGTGGGACAACCTGATCACCTTGTAAATTCCCCAGCGCTTAGTACAGTGCTTTGCACATAGTAAGCTTTTAATGAATGCCATCATTATTCTTATTATTACAACTTGGCCACATAATAAGCTTCGTACATAGTGAGCGCAGGCGCGGTCCGACTGCGCAAGCGCCGCGCTCTCCCGGACGGTCCCACTTCTTCCCCACCCGCCCGGGCTCCGGCTGCTCATGTGTTGCGCTCCCAGGGCGGGGGCTCCCTTCTCCCCGGGCTCGGGAATCGGGCTCCGACCGCGCATGCGCCGCTCACTCCTGAGCCGGGGCCCCCCTCCCTTCGCCGATGCTCCGAATGCGCATGCGCACCGCTTCTCCTCCCCGCCCGGCTCCGCACGCGCATGCGCAGTGCTCCCTCCCTTCTCACCCCACCCGGGCTTCGACTGCGCATGCGCCGCGCTCTCTAGGGCTGAAGATATAGCTTTGGGGTATATATCGTTCATTTATTCATTCATTCAATCGTATTTTTTATTGAGCGCTTATGCTGTGTAGAGCACTGTGCTAAGCGCTTGGGAATGGGATAGTATGTCGTATATTACAGTATGGTATAGTGCAGTATAGAGAAGCAGTGTGGTTCAGTGGCAAGAACCCGGGCTTTGGAGTCAAAGGTCAGGCGTTTTAATCCCGACTCCACCGCTTGTCAGCTGTGTGACCTTGGGAAAGTCACTTCACTTCTCTGGGCTTCAGTTCCATCTGTAAAATGGGCATGAAGACTGTGAGCCCCGCGGGGGGCATCCTGATCACCTTGTAATCCCCCAGCGCTTAGAACAGTGCTTTGCACATAGTAAGCACTTAATAAATGCCATTATTATTATTATTATCATTATTATTATTATTATTATACTTATCGTTACCTCCAGGCCCTGGTCCATCCCTGTGTCCTGGACTTGGGTTCCCTCAACCCCCCGGCACTGGTCCCCCTGCCTTCCGACCCAGGTTCCACTTTGCTTCTCGGATGGCCCTGGTCCCCATTTCGCAGCCAAGGCTGCGGGACCAAGGCAGGGAGCCAGAGGGCGACCAGGGCCGGGAGGTAGAGGGGTACCTGGGCCGGGAGGCAGAGGGGGACCAGGGCCTGGAGAAAGACGGCAGTACCAAGGCAGGGAAGCAGAGGGGCACCAGGTCCAGGAGACAGGGTACCTGGGCCGGGAGACAGGGGGACCCGGGCAGGGAGGCAGAGGGGTCCCAGGACTGGATGGCAGAGGGGTATCTGGGCTGGGTGACAGGGGGACCAGGGCAGGGAAGCAGAGGAGTACCTGGGCCGGGAAATGGGGTCCAGGTCCAGGGGAATAGGGCGACCTGATCCGAGAGGCAAAATGGTACCTGGGCCGGAAGACAGGGGGACCAGTGCCGGGAGGTTGAGGGAACCCAAGTCCAGGACGCAGGGATGAACCAGGTCCTGGAGGTAATAATAAGCAGAATAATAATAATAATAATGGCATTTATTAAGCGCTTACTATGTGCAAAGCAGTGTTCTAAGCGCTGGAGGTTTACAAGGTGATCAAGTTGCCCCCCGCGGGGCTCACAGTCTTCATCCCCATTTCACAGATGGAACTGAGGCCCAGAGAAGTGAAGTGACTTGCCCAAGGTCACACAGCTGACAAGCGGTGGAGTCGGAATTTGAACGCCTGACCTCTGACTCCAAAGCCCGGGCTCTTGCCATTGAACCACACTGCTTCTCTATACTGTACTATACCATACTGTAATATACGACATACTATCTCATTTCCAAGCGCTTAGCACAGTGCTCTACACAGCGTAATTGCTCAATAAAAAATACGATTGAATGAATGAATGAACGATATAGTTCCCAAAGCTATATCTTCAGCCCTAGACAGCGCGGCGCATGCGCAGTCGAAGCCCGGGTGGGGGCGAGAAGGGAGGGAGCTCTGCGCATGCGCTTGCAGAGTCGGGCGGGGAGGTGAATAGGGGCGCAAGCGCATTCGGAGCCTCGGCGAGGGGAGGGTGGGGCCCCGGCTCCGGAGAACGCGGCGCATGCGAGGTCAGGTCCGGGCCCGTGGAGAGGGGACCCCCGCCCTGGAGAACGTAGCGCATGCGCGGTCAGAGCCCGGGCGGCAAGGGAAAGGGGGCCCGCCCGGGAGAGCACGGCACGTGCGCCGTCGGAGCCCGGGCCCGGGGAGAAGGGAGCCCCCGCCCTGGGAGCGCAACGCATGTGCAGTCGGAGCCCGGGCGGGTGGGGAAAAAGTGGGGCCGTCCGAGAGAGCGCGGCGCATGCGCAGTCAGACTGCGCCCGCGCTCACTATGTACGAAGCTTATTGTGTTGCCAAGTTGTAATAATAAGAATAATGATGGAAGTTATTAAAAGCTTACTATATGTAAAGCACTGTACTAAGCGCTCGGTAATTTACAAGGTAAGAAGGTTGTCCCACGTGTGGCTCACGGTCTTAATTCCCAATTTGCAGAGGAGGTAACTGAGGCCCAGAGAAGTGAAGTGAGTTGCCCAAGGTCATACAGATGACAAGCGGTGGAGGGAGATTCGAACCCCTGCCGTACAAGGAGACCAGGGCCTGGACACGTAAAGGGGACAGGTCCGGGAGGCAGAAGGGGACCGGGGCCTAGTGGCAGAGGGGTACACGTGCCAGGAAGCAGGTGGGTACCTAGGCTGGGAGACAGGGATACCAGGGCCAAAGGGCAGAGGGGGACAAAGGCCAAGAGGCAGGCTGGGGACCGGGGCAGGGAGGCAGAGAGGGACAAGGACGGGAAGGCAGGGGGGATCACGGCCAAGAAGTAGAGGGTTACCTGGGCCAGGAGACAGGGGAACCTGGGCTGGGAGTCAGAGAGGACCCAGGGCCGGGACGGAGAGAGACCCAAGGTTTGGAGGTAGAAGGCGACCAGGGCTGGGAGGTAGAAGTGGACCGTGGCAGGAGGGGACCAGGGCCAGAAGGCAGAGGGGTACTTGGGCCGGGAGACAGGGGGACCAGGGTCAGGAGGCAGACGGGGACCAGGGCCAGGGGACAGAGGGGTTCCTGGGAAGGGATACAGGGGGATCAGAGCCGGGAGGCCAAGGGGTACATGGGCTGGTAGATGGGGGCCAGGGCATGGTAGCTGAAGGGGATTTCTTCCAGGAGGCGGTGTGGTACCTTGGCCCGAGGCAGAGGGGGACCAGAGCTGAGAGGCCTTGAGGACCAGGGCAGGGAGGCAGAAGGGGCCGAGTACCTGGAGGGAGGGGGGATCAGGGACAGGAGGCAGAGTGGAACCCGGGCCGGTAGACGGGGGACCAATGCCGGGAAGCAGAGGGGAACCAGGGCCGAGAGGCAAAGGGGGACCAGGGCCGAGAAGCGGTGTGGCAAGTTCAGGGAGGCAGGGAGCGGCCAGGACCCTGAGAAAGAGGGGGACCAGGGCTGGTAGACAGTACGACCAGGGCCGGCAGTCAGAGGGGTACCTGGGCCGGGAAACAGTGGGACTATGGCTGAGAAGCCGAGGGGAAACACGGCCGAGAGACGGGGCGTGACCAGGTCATAGAGGCAGAGGCCGGCCTGGGCCAGGGCTTTGAGGGGGACCTAGGCAGGGAGCCAGACGGGGACCAGGGCCGGTAGGTAGAGGGGTACATGGGCCGGGACGCAGAGGGGGACTAAGTCCGAGAGGCGGTGGGGGATCAGGACAGGGAGGCAAAGGGGGACCAGGGCTTGGATGCAGACGGCAGTACCTAGGCAGGGAAGCAGAGGGGCCCCAGGTCCAGGAGACAGGGTTACCTGGGCCGGGAGACAGGGGCACCCGGGCAGGGAGGAAGAGGGGTCCCAGGGCTGGATGGCAGAGGGGTATATGGGCTGGGTGACAGGGGTTACAGGGCAGGGAAGCAGAGGAGTACCTGGGCCGGGAAATGGGGACCAGGGCCAGGGGAATAGGGCGACCTGATCCGAGAGGCAAAGTGGTACCTGGGCCGGAAGACAGGGGGACCAGTGCCGGGAGGTTGAGGGAACCCAAGTCCAGGACTCAGGGTGGACCAGTGCCTGGAGGTAATAATAAGTATAATAATGATAATAATAATAATAATAATAATAATAATAATGGCATTTCTTAAGCGCTTACTATGTTCAAAGCACTGTTCTAAGTGCTCGGGGTTTATAAGGTGATCAGGATGCCCCCCGCGGGGCTCACAGTCTTTATCCGCATTTTACAGATGGAACTGAAGCCCAGAGAAGTGAAGTGACTTGCCCAAAGTCACACAGCTGACTAGCGGTGGTGAAGGGATTTGAACACCTGACCTCTGACTCCAAAGCCCGGGCTCTTGCCACTGAACCACACTGTTTCTCTATACTGTACTAGACGATACTGTAATATACGCCATGCTATCCCATTCTTAAGCGCTTAGCACAGTGCTCTACACAGCGTAAGCGCTCAATAAAAAAATACGATTGAATGAATGAATGAATGAATGAATGAATGAACGATATAGTCCCCAAAGCTCTATCTTCAGCACTAGAGAGCACGGCGCATGCGCAGTCGAAGCCCGGGTTGGGGTGGAGAAAGGAGGGAGCTCTGCGCATGCGCGTGCGGAGCCGGACGGGGAGGAGAAGCGGGGCGCATGCCCATTCGGAGTCTCGGCGAGGGGAGGGGGGCCCCGGCCCCGAAGAGCGGCGCATGCGCGGTCTCAGCCCGGGGTCCGTGCCCGGGGAAATGGGACAGCAGCCCTGGAGAGCGTAGCGCATGCGCGGTCAGAGCCCGGACGGGAAGGTAAAGGGGGCCCGCCCGGAAGAACGCGGCGCTTGCGCCGTCGGAGCCCGGGCCCGGAGAGAAGGGAGCCCCCGCCCTTTAGAGCGCAACGCATGCGCAGTCGGAGCCCGGGCGGGTGGGGAAAAAGTGGGCCCGTCCGGGAGACCGCGGCGCATGCGCAGTCGGACCGCGCCCGCGCTCACTATGTACGAAGCTTACTATGTTGCCAAGTTGTAATAATAAGAATAATGATGGCATTTATTAAAACCTTACTATGTGCAAAGCACTGTACTAAGCGCTGGGGAATTTACAAGGTGATCAGGTTGTCCCACATGTGCTTCATGGTCTTAATCCCCATTTTACAGAGGAGGTAACTGACGCCCAGAGAAGTGAAGTGACTTGCCCTAGGTCACACAGGTGACAGTTGGTGGAGAGAGATTCGAACCCCTGCCGTACAAGGAGACCAGGGCCTGGACACATAAAAGGGCCAGGTCCGGGACGCAGAAGTGGATCGGGTCCTAGAGGCAGAGGGCTACCAGTGCCAGGAAGCAGATGGGTACCTAGGCTGTGGGACACTGATACCAGGGCCAAAGGGCAGAGGGGGACAAAGGCCAAGAGGCAGACTGGGGACCAGGGTAGGGGGGCAGAGGGGGACAAGTGCGGGAAGGCAGGGGGGTTCAAGGCCAAGAAGTAGAGGGTTACCTGGGCCAGAAGATAGGGGGAACTAGGCTGGGCGGTAGAGAGGACCCAGGGCCGGGACGGAGGGAGACCCAAGGCTTGGAGGTAGAAGGCGACCAGGGCTGGGGGGCAGATTTGTACCGTGGCAGGCGGGGACCAGGGCCAGAAGGCGGAGGGGTACTTGGGCCGGGAGACAGGGGGACCAGGGTCAGGAGGCAGAGGGGGACCAGGGCCAGGGGACAGAGGGGTTCCTGGGAAGAGATACAGGGGGACCAGAGCCGGGAGGCCAAGGGGTACCTGGGCTGGTAGATGGGCGCCTGGGCATGGAAGCTGAAGGGGATTTCTTCCAGGAGGCGGTGTGGTACCTTGGCCCGAGGCAGAGGGGGACCAGAGCTGAGAGGCCTTGGGGACCAGGGCAGGGAGGTAGAGGGGGCCGAGTACCTGGAGGCATCGGGGGATCAGGGCCAGGAGGCAGAGGGGTACCCGGTCCGGTAGACGGGGGACCAGTCCTGGGAAGCAGAGTGGTACTAGAGCCGGGAGGCAAAGGGGGACCAGGGCCGAGAAGCGGTGTGACACGTTCAGGGAGGCAGTGAGCGGCCAGGACCGGGAGAAAGAGGGGGACCAGGGATGGTAGACAGTGCGAACAGGGCCGACAGTCAGAGGGGTACCTGGGCCGGCAGAAAGTAGGACTATGGCTGACAAGCCGAGGGGAACCAGGGCCGAGATACGGGGCGTGACCAGGTCATCGAGGCAGAGGCCGGCCTGGGCCAGGACTTTGAGGGGGACCAAGGCAGGGAGCCAGACGGGGACCAGGGCCGGGAGGTAGAGGGGTACCTGGGCCCGGAGGCAGAGGGGGACTAAGTCCGAGAGGCGGTGGGGGATCAGAACAGGGATGCAGAGGGGGACCAGGGCCTGGAGGCAGACGGCAAAACCAAGGCAGCGAAGCAGAGGGGTACCAGGTCCAGGAGACAGGTGTACCTGGGCCGGGAGACCGGGGGACCCGGGCAGGGAGGCAGAGGGATCCCAGGGCTGGATGGCAGAGGGGTATCTGGACTGGGTTACAGGGGGACCAGGGCAGGGAAGCAGAGGAGTACCTTGGCCTGGAAATGGGGACCAGGGCCAGGGGAATAGGGTGACCTGGTCCGAGAGGCAAAGTGGTGCCTGGGTCGGAAGACAGGGGGACCAGTGCCGGGAGGTTGAGGGAACCCAAGTCCAGGACGCAGGGATGGACCAGGGCTTGGAGGTAATAATAATAATAATAATAATTATTATTATTATTGCTATTATTATTATTATTATTATGGCATTTATTAAGCGCTTACTATGTGCAAAGCACTGTTCTAAGCGCTGGGGCTTTACAAGGTTATCAGGATGCCCCCCGCGGGGCTCACAGTCTTCATCCGCATTTTACAGATGGAACTGAAGCCCAGAGAAGTGAAGTGACTTGCCAAAGGTTACACACAGCTGACTAGCGGTGGAGACAGGATTTGAACGTCTGACCTCTGACTCCAAAGCCCGGGCTCTTGCCACTGAACAACACTGCTTCTCTATACTGTACTAGACCATACTGTAATATACACCATACTATCCCATTCCCATGCGCTTAGCACAGTGCTCTACACTGCGTAAGCGTTCAATAAAAAAAATACGATTGAATGAATGAATGAATGAACGATATAGTCCCCAAAGCTATATCTTCAGCCCTAGAGAGCGGGGCACATACGCAATCGAAGCCCGGGTTGGGGGGGAGATGGGAGGGAGCTCTGCGCATGCACGTGCGGAGCCGGGCAGGGAGGAGAAGCGGGGCGTATGCGCATTCGGAGTCTCGGCGAGGGGGGGGTGCCCACGGCCCCGAAGGGCGCGGCGCATGCGTGGTCTCAGCCCGGCCCCGGGCCCGGGGAGATGGGACAGCTGCCCTGGAGAGCATAGCGCATGCGCGGTCAGAGCCCGGACCGGAAGGGAAAGGGGGCCCGCCCGGAAGATCGCGGCGCATGCGCCGTCGGAGCCCGGGCCCGGGGAGAAGGGAGCCCCCGCCCTTGAGAGCGCAACGCATGCACAGTCGGAGCCCGGGCGGGTGGGGAAAAAGTGGGCCCGTCCGGGAGGGCGCGCGGCGCATGAGCAGTCGGACCGCGCCCACGCTCACTATGTACGAAGCTTACTATGTTGCCAAGTTGTAATTATAAGAATAATGATGGCATTTATTAAAAGCTTACTATGTGCAAAGCACTGTACTAAGCGCTGGGGAATTTACAAGGTGATCAGGTTGTCCCACGTGGGGCTCTCGGTCTTAATCCCCATTTTACAGAGGAGGTAACTGAGGCCCAGAGAAGTGAAGTGACTTGCCCTAGGTCACACAGGTGTGAGCCTAGACTGTGAGCCCACTGTTGGGTAGGGAGTGTCTCTATGTGTTGCCAATTTATATTTCCCAAGCGCTTAGTACAGTGCTCTGCACATAGTAAGCGCTCAATAAATACGATTGATGATGATGATGATGATGACAAGCTGTGGAGAGAGATTCGAACCCCTGCCGTACAAGGAGACCAGGGCCTGGACACATAAAGGGGCCAGGTCCGGGACGCCGAAGGGGACCGGGTCCTGGAGGCAGAGGGCTACCAGTGCCAGGAAGCAGATGGGTACCTAGGTTGTGAGACAGGGATACCAGGGCCAAAGGGCAGAGGGGGACAAAGGCCAAGAGGCAGACTGGGGACCAGGGCAGGGAGGCAGAGGGGGACAAGTGCGGGAAGGCGGGGGGGGGGGTTCACGGACAAGAAGTAGAGGGTTACCTGGGCCAGAAGACAGGGGGACCTAGGCTGGGCGGTAGAGAGGACCCAGGGCCGGGACGGAGGGAGATCCAAGGCTTGGAGGTAGAAGGCGACCAGGGCTGGGGGGCAGATGTGGACCGTGGCAGGCGGGGACCAGGGCCAGAAGGCAGAGGGGTACTTGGTCCGGGAGACAGGGGGACCAGGGTCAGGAGGCAGAGGGGGACCAGGGCCAGGGGACAGAGGGGTTCCTGGGAAGGGATACAGGGGGACCAGAGCCGGGAGGCCAAGGGGTACCTGGGCTGGTAGATGGGGACCAGGGCATGGAAGCTGAAGGGGATTTCTTCCAGGAGGCGGTGTGGTACCTTAGACGGAGGCAGAAAGGGACCAGAGCTGAGAGGCCTTGGGGACCAGGGCAGGGAGGCAGAGGGGGCCGAGGACCTGGAGGCAGCGGGGGATCAGGGCCAGGAGGCAGAGGGGTACCCGGGCCGGTAGACGGGGGACCAGTGTCGGGAAGCATAGTGGTACCAGGGCCGGGAGGCAAAGGGGGACCAGGGCCGAGAAGCGGTGTGACAAGTTCAGGAAGGCAGAGAGCGGCCAGGCCCGGGAGAAAGAGGGAGACCAGGGCTGGTAGACAGTGCGAACAGGGCCGGTAGTCAGAGGGGTACCTGGGCCGGCAGAAAGTGGGACTATGGCTGAGAAGCCGAGGGAAACCAGGGCCGAGAGACGGGGCGTGACCAGGTCATCGAGGCAGAGGCCGGCCTGGGCCAGGACTTTGAGAGCGACCAAGGCAGGGAGCCAGACGGGGACCAGGGCCGGGAGGTAGAGGGGTACCTGGGCCCGGAGGCAGAGGGGGACTAAGGCCGAGAGGCGGTGGGAGATCTGGACAGGGAGGCAAAGGGGGACCAGGGCCTGGAGGCAGACGGCAGTACCAAGGCATGGAAGCAGAGGGGCACCACGTCCAGGAAACAGGGGTATCTGGGCAGGGAGACAGGGGGACCCGGGCAGGGAGGCAGAGGGGTCCCAGGGCTGGATGGCAGAGGGGCTTTCTGGGCTGTGTGACAGGGGGACCAAGGCAGGGAAGCAGAGGAGTACCTGGGCAGGGAAATGGGGACCAGGGCCAGGGGAATAGGGGGACCTGTACCTAGAGGCAAAATGGTACCTGGGCCGGAAGACAGGGGGACCCGTGCCGGGAGGTTGAGGGAACCCAAGTCCAGGATGCAGGGATGGACCAGGGCCTGGAGGTAATAATAATAATAATAATAATAATAATGATAATTATTATTATTATTATTATTATTATTATTATGGCATTTATTAAAAGCTTACTATGTGCAAAGCACTGTTCTAAGCGCTCGGGGTTTACAAGGTTATCAGGATGCCCCCCGCGGAGCTCACAGTCTTCATCCCCATATGTTGCCACCTTGTACTTCCCAAGCGCTTAGTACACTGCTCTGCACACAGTAAGCGCTCAATAAATACGATTGATGATGATCCCCATTTTACAGATGGAACTGAAGCCCAGAGAAGTGAAGTGACATGCCCAAGGTCACACAGGTGACAAGAGGTGGAGTCGGGATTTGAACGCCTATCCTCTGACTCCAAAGCCCGGGCTCTGGCCACTGAACCACACTGCTTCTCTATATTGTACTAGACCATACTGTAATATACGCCTTACTATCCCATTCCCAAGCGCTTAGCACAGTGCTCTACACAGCGTTAGCGTTCAATAAAAAATACGATTGAATGAATGAATGAATGAACGATATAGTCCCCAAAGCTATAGCTTCAGCCCTAGAGAGCGCGGCGCATGCGCAGTCGAAGCCCGGGTGGGGGGGAGATGGGAGGGAGCTCTGCACATACTCATGCGGAGCCGGGCGGGGAGGAGAAGCGGGGCGCATGCGCATTCGGAGTCTCGGCGGGGGGGGGGGGGGGCGGCCACGAAGAGCGCGGCGCATGCGCGGCCACAGCCCGGGCCCGAGTCCGGGGAGAAGGGACACCCGCCCTGGAGAGCGTAGCGCATGCGCGGTCAGAGTCCGGACGGGAAGGGAAAGGGGGCCCGCCCGGAAGATCACGGCGCATGCGCCGTCGGAGCCCGGGCCCGGGGAGAAGGGAGCCCCCGCCCTTGAGGGCGCAACGCATGCGCAGTCGGAGCCCGGGCGGGTGGGTAAAAAGTGGGCCGGTCCGGGAGAGCGCTTACTATGTGCAAAGAACTGTAGTAAGCGCTGGGGAATTTCCAAGGTGATCAGGTTGTCCCACGTGGCTCACGGTCTTAATCCCCATTTTACAGGGGAGGTAACTGAGGCCCAGAGAAGTGAAGTGACTTGCCCAAGGTCACACAGGTGACAAGCGGTGCCAGGGCCGGGAAACAGAGGGGAACCAGGGCCGGGAGGCAAAGGGGGACCAGGGCCGAGAAGCGGTGTGACAAGTTCAGGGAGGCAGAGAGCGGCCAGGACCGGGAGAAAGAGGGGGACCAGGGCTGGTAGACAGTGCGACCAGGGCCGGCAGTCAGAGGGGTACCTGGGCCGGGAGACAGTGGGACTATGGCTGAAAAGCCGAGGGGAACCAGGGCCGAGAGACGGGGCGTGACCAGGTCATAGAGGCTGTGGCCGACCTGGGCCAGGACTTTGAGAGCGACCAAGGCAGGGAGCCAGACGGAGACCAGGGCCGGGAGGTAGAGGGGTACCTGGGCCGGGACGCAGAGGGGGACTAAGGCCGAGAGGCGGTGGGGGATCAGTACAGGGAGGCAGAGGGGGACCAGGGCCTGGAGGCAGATGGCAGTACCAAGGCAGGGAAGCAGAGGGGCACCAGGTCCAGGAAACAGGGGTATCTGGGCAGGGAGACAGGGGGACCCGGGCAGGGAGGCAGAGGGGTCCCAGGGCTGGATGGCAGAGGGGTATCTGGGCTGGGTGACGGGGGACCAGGGCAGGGAAGCAGAGGAGTTCCTGGGCCTGGAAATGGGGACCAGGGCCAGGGGAATAGGGGGACCTGTACCTAGAGGCAAAGTGGTACCTGGGCCGGAAGACAGGGGGACCCGTGCCGGGAGGTTGAGGGAACCCAAGTCCAGGACGCAGGGATGGACCAGGGCCTGGAGGTAATGATAATAATAATAATAATTATAATAATAATAATAACAATAATGGCATTTATTAAGCGCTATGTGCAAAGTAGTGTACTAAGCGCTGGGGGTTTACAAGGTGATCAGGTTGCCCCCCGCGGGGCTCACAGTCTTCATCCCTATTTCACAGATGTAACTGAGGTCCAGAGAAGTGAAGTGACTTGCCCAAGGTCACACAGCTGACAAGCGGTGTAGTCGGGATTTTGAACGCCTGACCTCGGACTCCAAAGTCCGGGCTATTGCCACTGAACCACACTGCTTCTCTATACTGTACTATACAATACTGTAATATACGACATACTATCCCATTCCCAAGCGCTTAGCACAGTGCTCTACACACTGTAAGCGCTCAATAAAAAAATATGATTGAATGAATGAATGAACGATATAGTCCCCAAAGCTATATCTTCAGCTCTAGAGAGCGCGGCGCATGCGCAGTCGAAGCCCGGGTGGGGGTTTGAAGCGAGTGAGCTCTGCGCATGCGCGTGCGGAGCCGGTGGTGGGGGAGGAGAAACGGGGCGTAAGCGCATTCTGTGCCTCGACGAGGGTCGGGGGGGCTACGAGCCGGAGTGGGCGGAGCATGCGCAGTCAGAGTGCGCCACGGGGCTGTGGAGGAGGGAGGCCCGTCTCGGAGAGCGCGGTGCAAGCGCGGTCGGAGCCCGGGCGGGAAGGGAAAGGGGACCCACCCGGGAGAGCGCGGCACATGCGCATTCAGAGTCCGGGCGGGGGGGAATAAGGGGCCCGCACGGGAGAGCGCGGCGCATGCGCGGTCGAAGCCCGGGCCGGGGGAGAAGGGAACCCCCGCCCTGAAGAGCGTAGCGAATGCTCAGTTGGAGCCTGTAGCTACTCCTGCAGCTCTCGAGGTCGGCCAGCAGGGAGCGCCCTCACAGCTACTCCTGTTCCACCCAGTCTACTGGTGCTTGCGGACTGCCTGGGGTCGGGGATACACCTGCAGCTCGCGATGTCGGCCAGCAGGGGGCTCCCTTGCAGCTCCTCCATTTCACCCCAATGAACAGGGGCTTGTGGATTGACTGGGGGCAGGGATTCTCCGGCAACTCGCGAGCTCGGCCAGCAGAGGACTCCCTCGCAGCGTTTCCCATTTCCCCCCCTCTCCTTACATGAGTGGAGAGAGGAGATCGGCTGGAGGCGGGGACATTCTTGCAGCTCTTGGGCTCGGCCAGCAGAGGGCGCCCTCGCAGCTCCTCACGACCAACACGATATTCAGCGGAGTGCGGAGATTGGCCGGGGCCGGGGCCCGACATGCACTGTTCTGTGTCTGCCAGCCGACGGCGCCCTCGCATCTCCTCCTGTTCCCCCCAATTCAACTGGTGCTTGGGAATTGGCTGGGATCCAGGATTCCCCTGCAGCTCGCGAACAAGTCCAGCAGAGGACGCCCTCGCATCTCTTATCACTTCGACCCTCTCCTCAACTGAGTGGAGCGTAGGGATCTGCTGGAGCCAGGGACCGTCCTGCTGCTCCTCGGTTCGGGCAACAGAGGGCGCCCTCGCATCACGTCCCGGCCTACACACCATTTCGCGGGGTACGGAGTGGTTGGGGAAAGGGATTTATCTTCAGCTCGCGGGCCCGGCCAGCAGATGGCGCACTTGCAGTTAATCCCGTCGCCCCCAAATTAGTGTAGTTCGGGGATTGGCCAGGACCGGGTATGCCCTTGCAGGTCTTAGACTCGGTCAGAGGAGGGCGCCCTCTCTGGTTCTCCCAAACCCTCCAAATCAACAGGTGCCTGTGTAGCAGCTGTGGTTGGGATTCCAATGACGTTAGCGAGTTCGTCCAGCAGGGGGCGCACTAAGAGCTCCTCCCGTTCCCCCAAAGCACCAGGTCAATGGGGATTGGCTGGGGTGGGGGATATTCCTGCAGCTCGCAAGGTCGGCCAGTAGGGTCGCCCCCCGCAGCTCCTCCATTTCCCCCCAATAAACTGGGGCTTCTGTATTGGCTGGGGTCTGGGATTCTCCTGAAGCTCGTGAGCTCGTTCAGCAGAGGATTCCCTCGCAACTGTTCCCGGTCCCTCCCTCTCCTTAAATGAGTGGACTCTGGGGAATTGTTGGAGCCGCGGAAATTCCTGCAGCTCCTGGGCTCGGCAAGCAGAGGGCCCCCTCGCAGCTCCTCACGTCCCACACGCCATTCAGTGGAGTGCGGGGATTGGCTGTGACCGTGGCCCGACCTGCAGTGCTCTGTGTGGGCCAGTAGAGGGCGCCCTCGCAGCTCCTCCCGTTCTCCGGAATCAACTGGGACATGTGAATTGGCTGGGGTCTGGGATTCTCTTGAAGTTCGCGAGCTCGTTCAGCAGAGGACGCCCTCGCAACTGTTCCCGTCCCCCCCCCCCTCCTTAAATGAGTGGAAAGTAGGGATCTGCTGGACCCGGGGACCGTCCAGCAGCTCCTGGGCTCGGACAACAGAGGGTGACCGCGCATCACCTCATGGCCCACTCCCAATTCAGTGGGGCGCAGATTGGTTGGGGCAAGGGATTTCTCGGCAACTCGCGGGCCCGGACATCAGATGGCACCCTCGCAGTTAATCCCGTCGCCCCCATGTTAGTGCAGTGTGGAGATTGGCTGGGACCGGGTATTCCCCTGCGGCTCGTAGAATCCAGCAACAGAGGATGTTCTCTCAGATTCTCACGTCCCCTCCAAATCAACTGGTCCTTGGGAATTTGCTGGGGTTGGGGATACTCCTGCAGCTCGTGAGGTCGGCCAGCAGGGGACATCCTGGCAGCTCCTTCCGTTCCACCCAATCTATTGGTGCTTGGGGAGTGGTTACGGTGGGGACTATCCAGCAGCTCGCGAGCTTGGCCAGCAGAGGACGCCCTCGCTGCTCTTCCGGTTTCCGCCCTCTCCTTACATGAGTGGGTCGTAGGGATCGGCTGGAGCTGGGGATATTCGTGCAGCTCCTGGGCTCGGCCAGCAGAGGACCCCCTCGCAGGTCCTCACGGCCCACACGCCATTCAGTGGAGTGCGGGGATTGGCTGGGGCCCTGGGCCGACCTGAAGTGCTCTGTGTGGGCCTGCAGAGGGCGCCTTCGCCGCTCCTCCTTTTCCCCCCAATCAACTAGTGCTTGGGGACTGGATGGGGTCGGGGATTCTCCTGCAACTTACGAAATAGGCCTGCAGAGGACGACCTCGCAGATCTTACCGTGTCCCCCACCTCCTCAACAGAGTGGATCGTAGGGATCTGCTGGAGCCGAGGACCGCCCTGCAGCTTCTGGGCTCGGCCAACCGAGGGCTCCGTCGCATCACCTCTTGGCCCAACCCCATTCAGTGGGGCGCGGATTGGTGGGGCAAGGGATTTCTCTTCATCTCGCGGGCCCGCCCAGCAGATGTCGCCCTCGCAGTTAATCCCGTCGCCTCCAAATTAGTGTAGTGCGGGGATTGGTTGGGACCGGGTATTCCCCTGTAGTTCTTAGACTCGGTCAGCAGAGGGCGCCCTCTCAGCTTTACCGGACTTCTCCAAATCAACCGGTGCTTGGGTATCGGCTGAGGTTGGGGATTCCCCTGAAGTTCACGAGGTCGGCCAGCAGGGGGCGCACTAAGAGTACTCCCGTTACCGTCGAGCAACTGGTGCTTAGGGAGTGGCTGCGGTCGGGGATACTCCTGCAGCTCGTGGGCCCTGACAGCAGATGGCGCCCTCGCAGCTCCTCCCTTTTACCCCCAGTAAACTGGGCCTTGTGGATTAGCTGGGGTCAGGGATTCTCCTGCAGCTATCGAGCTCGCTGAGCAGAGGACGCCCTCGCAACTCTTCCCGTTCCCCCCCCCCCGCACTCCTTAAATGAGAGGAGCATGGGGATCGGCTGGAGCCCGGGACACTCCTGCAGCTCCTGGGCTCGGACAGCAGAGGGCGCCCTCCCAGCTCCTCACGTCCCACACACCATTCAGTGGAGTGTGGGGATTGGCCGGGGCCGTAGCCCGACCTGCACAGCTCTGTGTAGGCCAGCAGATGTCGCCCTCGCAGCTGCTCCCGTTCCCCGCAATCAACGGATGTTTGGGGATATTGGCTGGGGTCGGACATTCTCCTGCAGCTCGTGAGTTCTTCTAGGAGATGACGCCCTCGCAGCTGTTACCTTGTCACCCGTCTCCTCAACTGATTGGAGCGTAGGGACCTGCTGGAGCCGGGGACCGTCCTGCAGCTCCTGGGCTCGGCCAAAAGAGGGTGCCCTCACATCCCCTCCCGGCACCACCCCCCATTCAGTCGGGTGCGGATTGGTTGGGGCAAGGGATTTCTCTTCAACTCGCGGGCCCGGCCAGCAGATGGCGCCCACGCAGTTAATCCCGTCGCCCCCAAATTAATGTAGCAGCAGGATTGGCTGGGACCGGGTATTCACCTGCAGCCCTTAGACTCGGTCAGCAGAGGGAGCCCTCGCAGCTTCTCCCGGCCCCTCCAAACCAACCGGTGATTGGGGATCGGCTGAGGTCGGGTTTTCTCCTGAAGCTCGCGTGGTCGGCCAGGAGGAGGCGCCCTCGAAGCCCTCCCGTTCCCTCCAATTACCTGAGGCTTGGGGAATTGCTGGGGTCGGGGATTTTCCCTTAGCTCGCCAGCTCGGCCAGCAGAGGACGCCCTCGCAGCTCTTCCCGTTTCTCCCCCTCTCCTTAAATGAGTGGATCGTGGGGATCGGCTGGAGGCGGGGACATTCCTACAGCTCCTGGGCTCGGCCAACAGGGAGCGCCCTCGCAGCTCCTCCCGTTCTCCGGAGTCAACTGGGGCTTGTGAATTGGCTGGGGTCTGGGATTCTCCTGAAGCTCGCGAGCTCGTTCAGCAGAGGACGCCCTCGCAACTGTTCCCGTCCCCCCACCCCTCCCTACATGAGTGGAGAGAAGGGATCGGCTGGAGCCGGGGACCGTCCGGCAGCTTCTGGGCTCAGACAACAGAGGGCGCCCGCGCATCACCTCACGGCCCACTCCCAATTCAGTGGGGTGCGGATTGGTTGGGGAAAAGCATTTCTCTTCATCTCGTGGGCCCGGCCAGCAGATGGCGCCTTGACATTTAATCCCATGGCCCCCGCAGTAGTGAAGTACGGGGTTTGGTTGGGACCGGGTATTCCCCTGCAGTTCTTAGAGTCAGTCAGCAGAGGGCGCCCTCTCAGCTTCACCCGACTCCTCCAAATCAACCGGTGCTTTGGGATCGAATGAGGTTGGGGATTCCCCTGACGTTCGCGAGGTCGGCCAGCACGGGGCGCACTAAGAGCTCCTCCCATTCACCCCGAGCAACTGGTGCTTGGGCAGTGGCTGGGGTCGCGGATACTCCTGCATCTCGCGTGCCCGGCCAGCTGATGGCACCCTAGCCGGTAATCCCGTTGCCCCAACATCAGTGTAGTTGGGGATTGGAGCGGACCGGGTATTTCCCTACAGCTCTTAGACTCGGTCAGCAGAGTTCACCCTCTCAGCTTTTCCCGACCCCTGCAAATCAACCGGTGCTTGAGAATCGGCTGAGCTTGGGGATTCCCCTGAAGTTCGCAATGTCGGCCAGCAGGGGCGCAATAAAACCTCCTCCCGTTCCACCTACGCAACTCGTGCTTGGGGATTGTCGCTGGTCGGGGATACTCCTGCAGCTCGCGAGGTCGGCCAGCAGGGGACGCCCTCGAAGCTTTTACTGTTTCCCCCCTCTCCTCAACTGAGTGGAGCCTAGGGATCTGCTGGAGCCGGAGACCGTCCTGCAGCTCCTGGGCTCGGCCAAAATAGGGTGCCCGCACATCACCTCCCGGCCCACCGCTCATTCAGTGGGTAGTGGATTGGTTGGGGCAAGGGATTTCTCGGCAGCTCGCTCGCCCGGCCAGCGAATGTCGCCCTCGCAGTTAATCCGTCACCCCCAAATTAGTGTAGTGAGGAGACCGGGTATTCCCCTTCAGCTCTTAGATTCGGTCAGCAGAGGGCGCCTTCTCACCTCCTCGCTACCCCTTCAAGTCAAACGGTGCTTGGGGACGAGTGAGCGTGTGGATTCTCCTGAAGTTCGAGATGGCGGCTAGCTGGGGGGGCACTAAAATCTCCTCCCGTTTCCCCCAAGCAACTGGTGCTTGGGGAATGCCTGGGGTCGGGAATACACCTGAAGCTCGCGAGGTCGGCCAGCAGGGGGCGCCCTCGCAGCTCCACCCTTTCACCCCAGTGAACTGGGGCTTGTGGATTGGCTGGGGTCAGGGATTCTCCAGCAGCTCGCGAGCTCTGCCAGCAGAGGACGCCCTCGCTGCTCTTCCCGTATCCCCCCTCTCCTTAAATGAGTGGATCGTGGGGATCGTCTGGAGCTGGAGATATTCCTGCAGCTCCTGGGCTCGGCCAGCAGACGGCGCCCTCGCAGGCCCTCACGGACCGCACGCCATTCAGTGGAGTGCAGGGATTGGCTGGGGCCGTGGCCCCACATGCAGTGCTCTGTGTGGGCCAGCAGAGGACGCCCTCGCTGCTCCTCCCATTCTCGCCAATTAACTGGTGCTTGGGAATTGGCTGGGGTTGAGGATTCCCCTGCAGCTCGCGAACTAGGCCAGCGGAGGACGCCCTCGCAGCTCTTACTATTTCCCCCATCTCCTCAACTGAGTGGAGCGTAGGGACCTGCTGTAGCCAGGGACCGTCCTACAGCTCCTCGGTTCAGACAACAGAAGGCGCCCTCGCATCACGTCCCGGCCCACACACCATTTCGCGGGGTACGGAGTGGTTCGGGAAAGGGATTTATCTTCAGCTCGCGGGCCCGGCCAGTAGATGGCGCACTCGCAGTTAATCCCGTCTCCCCCTAGTTAGTGTAGTGCGGGGATTGGCCAGGACCGGGTAAGCCCATACAGGTGTTAGACTCGGTCAAGAGAGGGCGCCCTCTCTGGTTCTCCCAAACCCTCCAAATCAACCTGTGCTAGGGTTGAACCTGCGGTTGGGGATTCCAATGAGGCTAGCGAGTTCGGCCAGCAGAGAGCGCAATAAAAGCTCCTCCCACTCCCCCAAAGCACCAGGTGCTTGGGGATTAGCTGGGATGGGGGATACTCCTGTAGCTTGCAAGATCGCCCAGCAGGGTCGCCCTTGCAACTCCTCCCTTTCCCCCCAGTAAACTGGGGCTTGTGTATTGGCTGGGGTCCGGGATTCTACTGAAACTCGTGAGCTCGTTCAGCAGAGGATGCCCTGGCAACTCTTCCCGATCGCGCCCTCTCCTTAAATGAGTGGAGCGTGGGGAAATGTTGGGCTCGGCCAGCAGAGGGCACCCTCGCCGCTCCTCACGGCCCACACGCCATTCAGTGGAGTGCGGGGATTGGCTATGGCCGCGGCCCGACCTGCAGTGCTCTGTGTGGGCCAGCAGAGGGCGCCCTCGCAGCTCCTCCCGTTCCCCGGAATCAACTGCGGCTTGTGAATTGGCTGGGGTCTGGGATTCTACTGAAGCTCACGAGCTCGTTCAGCAGAGGACGCCCTCGCAATTGTTCCCGTTTCCCCCTCCTCCTTCATTGAGTGGAGAGTAGGGACCTGCTGGAGCCGGGGATCGTCCTGCAGCGCCTGGGCTCGGACAACAGAGGGCGCCCGCGCATCATCTCACGGCCCACTCCCAAATCAGTGGAGCCGGATTGGTTGGGGTCAAGGGATTTCTCTGCAGCTCGCGGGCCTGCCAGCATATGGCACCCTCGCAGTTAATCCCGTCGCCCCCATATTAGTGTCGGGCGGGGATTGCCTGGGACCGGGTATTCCCCTGCAGCTCGTAGAATCCATCAGCAGAGGACGTTTTCTCAGCTTCTCACGTCCCCTCCAAATCAACTAGTCCTGGGGGATTGGCTAGGGCTGGGGATACTCCTGCAGCTCACGAGGTCGGCCAGCAGGGGGAGCCCTCGCAGCTCCTCCCGTTCCACCCAATTTACTGGTGCTTGGGTAGTGGTTAGGGTGGGGACTCTCGAGCAGCTCGCGAGCTTGGCCAGCAGGGGACTCCCTCGCAGCTCTTCCCGTATCCCCCCTCTCCTTAAATGAGTGGATCGTGGGGATCGGCTGGAGCTGGAGATATTCCTGCAGCTCCCGGGCTCGGCCAGCAGAGGGCACCCTCGCAGGTCCTCACGGCCCACACGCCATTCAATGGAGTGCGCAGATTGACTGGGGCCCTGGACCGACCTGCAGTGCTCTGTGTGGGCCAGCAGAGGGCGCCCTAGCCGCTCCTCCCGTTCCCCCCCTTCAACTAGTGCTTGGGGACTGGCTGGGGTAGGAG
Source organism: Tachyglossus aculeatus (assembly GCF_015852505.1). Taxonomy (NCBI): domain Eukaryota; kingdom Metazoa; phylum Chordata; class Mammalia; order Monotremata; family Tachyglossidae; genus Tachyglossus; species Tachyglossus aculeatus. The sequence goes on from NC_052076.1 coordinate 74,438,172, forward strand.
ATTCTCCTGCAATGCACGAGCTCGGCCAGCAGAGGACGACCTCGCAGCTCTGACCGTGTCCCCCATCTCCTCAACAGAGTGGAGCATAGGGATCTGCTGGAGCCGGGGACCGTCCTGCAGGTCCGGGGCTCGGCCAACAGAGGGCGCCCCTGCATCACCTCCTAGCCCACGCCCCATTAAGTGGGGCGCGGATTGGTTGGGGCAAGGGATTTCTCTTCATCTCGCCGACCCGGCCAGCAGATGGCGCCCTCGCAGTTAATCCCGTCGCCCCCAAAGTAGTGTAGCGCGGGGACTGATTGGGACGGGGTATTCCCCGGCAGTTCTTACACTCGGCAGCAGAGGGCGCCCTCTCAGCTTCACCCGTCTCCTCCAAATCAAGCGGTTTTTGGGGATCGGCTGAGGTTGGGGATTCCCCTGAAGTTCGCGAGGTCGGCCAGCAGGGGGCGCACTAAGAGCTCCTCCCGTCCCCCCCGAGCAACTGGTGCTTGGGTAGAGGCTGGGATCGGGGATAGTCCTGCAGCTCGCCGGCCCTGACAGCAGATGGCGCCCTCGCAGCTCCTCCCTTTCCGCCTAATAAACTGGGCCTTGTGGATTAGCTGGAGTCAGGGATTCTCCTGCAGCTATCGAGCTCGCTCAGCAGAGGACACCCTCGCAACTCTTCCCATTCCCCCCACTCCTTAAATGAGTGGAGCGTGGGGATCGACTGGAGCCCGGGACATTCCTGCAGCTCCTGGGCTCGGACAGCAGAGGGCGCCCTCCCATCTCCTCACGGCCCACACACCATTCAGTGGAGTGCGGGGATTGGCTGGGGCCGTGGCCCGACCTGCACTGCCCTGTATGGGCCAGCAGAGGTCGCCCTAGCAGCTGCTCCCGTTCCCCACAATTAACTGGTGTTTGGGGATTGGCTGGGGCCGGAGATTCTCCTGCAGCACGTGAGCTCTTCTAGGAGACGACGCCCTCGGATCTCTTACCTTGTCCCTCGTCTCCTCAACTGAGTGGAGCGTAGGGATCGGCTGGAGCCGGGGACCGTCCTGCAGCTCCTGGGCTCGGCCAAAAGAGGGTGCCCTCACATCACCTCCCGGCCCACCCTCCATTCTGTAGGGCGCGGATTGGTTGGGGCAAGGGATTTCTCTTCAACTCGTGGGCCCGGCCAGCAGATGGCGCCCACGCAGTTAATCCCGTCGCCCCCAAATTAGTGTAGTGCCGGGATTGGCTGGGTCCGGGTAGTCACCTGCAGCCCTTAGGCTCCGTCATCAGAGGGCGCCCTCTCAGCTTCACCCGACTCCTCGAAGTCAACCGGTGCTTGGGGATCAGCTGCGTTTGGGTTTTCTCCTGAAGCTTTCCAGTTCGGCCAGGAGGAGGCGCCCTCGAAGCCCTCCCGTTCCCTCCAATTAACTGAGGCTTGGGGATTTGCTGGGGTCGGGGATTTTCCTGCAGGTCGTGAGCTCGGCCAGCAGAGGACTCCTTCGCAGCTCTTCCCGTTTCTCCCCCTCTCCTTAAATGAGTGGATCGTGGGGATCTGCTGTAGGCGGGGACATTTTGCAGCTCCTGGACTCGGCCAACAGAGGGCGCCATCGCAGCTCCTCACGGCGAACACGCCTTTCAATCAATCAATCGTATTTATTGAGCGCTTACTGTGTGCAGAGCACTGTACTAAGCGCTTGGGAAGTCCAGGTTGGCAACATATAGAGACGGTCCCTACCCAATAGTGGGCTCACAGTCTAGAAGGGGGAGACAGAGAACAAACCCAAACATATTAACCAAATAAAATAAATAGAATAGATATGCACAAGTAAAATAAATCAATAAATAGAGTAATAAATCCGTCCAAACATATATACATATATACAGGTGCTGTGGGGAAGGGAAGGAGGTAAGGTGGGGGGGAGGAGGGGGAGAGGAAGGAGGGGGCTAAGTCTCAGTCTTGGAAGAGTACAATAATCAATCAATCAATCGCATTTATTGAGCGCTTACTGTGTGCAGAGCGCTGTACTAAGTGCTTGGGAAGTCCAAGTTGGCAACATATAGAGACGGTCCCTACCCAACAGTGGGCTCACAGTCTAGAAGTGGGAGACAGAGAACAAAACCAAACATATTAACCAAATAAAATAAATAGAATAGATATGTACAAGTAAAATAAATCAATAAATAGAGTAATAAATCCATCCAAACATATATACATATATGCAGGTGCAGGAGGAGGGGAAGGAGGTAAGGCGGGGGGGGTGGAGGGGGGAGGAGGGAGAGAGGAAGGAGGGGGCTCAGTCTCAGTCTTGGAAGAGTACAATACAGCAGAGTTCCTTGCCCACCAACAGCTTACAATCTAGAGTGGACAGTTACTCTGCCTTCTGTTGTCCACTAGCGGACTTGACATGACTGACTCCATTTTGTGTATGCTGAAAGTAAACCTCCACTTGGGCAGGCCGAGAGAACAAGTCTGCAACAGATGCCTTCAAGGCCATCAAGGAACACCCATCCGAAGATAACGAGAATTTACCTCCCTATTAAAGAGAATTTACCTCCCTATTAACGAGAATTTACAGACCTATCTATGCAAGGCCATAGGGCAAATAACAACATCTTGCACAAGGCCGTAGGAACAGAGAACAAAGAGAATTCGTAACACCCTGCCGGTCCCAATTGAATTCCTGAAATTTCCAAATGCCCCACCCCCATGTTGCTGTAACTCAATAAAAGGCACAGTGATATTGGGATCGGGGCTGCTTGTCACTCGTACCTCTCCCGGGAGGTGAACGGGCAGGTAGCCACTTTCCTTCTTTACCGCTCTATCTGACTCATGTCTCCGAGTCATTTTTCCTATCTGCGTCACCATCCTGGGTACAAGAACCCTGCGGCCGATTTACACCGAGTTAACCTATTTTGCACCCTACTTGTCGATAACACTTCCATTTTGTGCACAGTAGGGACTCAGTAGACGCTATTGACTGAAGCCTTATTGACGGTCCATCTCTTCCCTGTCTAAGCCCTCACTTCCTTTCCTCCCACTCTCTTCTGCGTCGCCCTGACTTGCTCCCTTTATTCACCCTCCTCCGCTCCCAGCCCCCCAGCGCTTCCGTCCGTATCCGGCATTTATTTATTTCTATTAACGTCTGCCTCTCCCTCTAGACCGTAAGCTCCTTGCGGGCAGAAATGGGTCTGTTATTTTGTCACAGTGTACTCTCAATCAATCAATCAATCAATCGTATTTATTGAGTGCTTACTGTGTGCAGAACACTGTACTAAACGCTTGGGAAGTACAAGTTGGCAACATATAGAGACAGTCCCAAGTAAGAGAGCAAGAAATGCGATCGCTGGATCGCTTGATGGGCCGGTTGCTCCCAGGGAAAACGGACGCTTCCCGCCGGCCCGATCCCGCGTCCCCTGGTCCACGCCGCCGCTCTCTCCGCACGAGACATCGTGGCCATCGCCAAACCTCTCAGTGGAGTGCGGGCATTGGCTGGGGCCGTGGCCCGACCTGCAGTGCTCTGTGTGGGCCAGCAGAGGGCGCCCCCGGAGTTCCTCCCATTCCCCCCAATCAAATGATATTTGGGGATTGGCTGCGGTCGGGGATTCTCCTGCAGCTCGCGAGCTCGGCCAGTAGAGGACGCCCTCGCTGCTCTTACCGTTTCCCCCCTTCTCCTCAACTGAGTGGAGAGGAGGGATCGGGATCTGCTGGAGCCGGGGACCGTCCTGCAGCTCCTGTGATCGACCAATAGACGGCGCCCTCGCATCACCTCCCGGCCAACGCCCCATGGGGACCTAAGGCCAGAGGGAGAAGGGGACCAGGGCCAGAAAGTAAAGTGGGTCCAGTGCTGAAAGACAGAGGGGGACAAGGGCCGGGAGACAGAGGGGGACCATGGCTAGGAGGCAGAAGGGTACTGGGCAGAGAGACAGGGGGACTAGGGCCAGAAGGTAGAGGGGACCCAGGGCCAGATTGGAGAGAGACCCAAAGGGCTGGAGGTAGAAAGAGACCAGGGCCATGAGGCACAGAAGGACCAGGACCAGGAGCCAAGCGGGGACCAGGGCAGGGTGTCAGAGCAGGACCAGGGCCAGGAGACAGAGGGGTAACTGGGCCTGGAGGCAGAGGGATCCAGGGCCGAGAAGCAGGGGGGACCAGGGCGGAGAGGCAGAGGGCGAACTAGGGCCAGGGGGAGAAGCGGAACAGGGCTGGGTAGCAAATGGAGACCAGGGTAGGTAGGTAGAAGGCGATCAGATGCAGGAGGCAGATGGGGATCAGGGTCGGGTGGCAGAAAGTAACGAGCGCTGGGAGGCAGAGGACGATCAGGACAGCGAGGCAGAGGGGAATAAGGGCCACGAGGTCGGGGGCTACAAGGGCCGGTAGGCATAGGGGCACGAGCACCAGGAGGCAGGGGGGGACCAGGCCCAGGCGGCAGATGGGGATCAGGGCCGGGAGGCAGAGGGGGATGAGGGCCAGGAGACAGAGGGGGATCAGGGCCGGGAGGCAGATTGGGACCAGTACCGGGAGGCGGAGGCGGACCAGGGGCTGGAGGAAGAGGGGAACCAGGGCGGGGAGGCAGAGGGGGACCATGGCCAGGATTTAGAAGGGTACCTTGGCCGGGAAAGAGGGGGACCAGGACCGGTAGGCAAAGTCGGACTAGGGCAGGGCGGCCCTGGGGTATCAGGGTCAGGAGGCAGAAGGGTACCTGGGCCGGTAGATGAGGTAACAGGGCCGGAAGGCAGAAGGGTACCTGGGCCGGGAGGCAGAGGGGGACCAGGGTAGGTAGGCAGAGGGGGACCAGGTCCAGAAAGCAGAGGGGTACCTGGGCCGGGAGATGGGACATCAGGGCCGGGAGGCAGAGGGGGATCAGGGGTAGGGAGGGACAGGGGTACCTGGGCCGGGAGACAGGAGGACCAGGGCCGAGAGGCAGAGGGGGACTAGGGCCGAGAGTCAGAGCGGGACCAGGGCCGACACGGGGAGGGGGACCAGGGCAGAGCAGCAGAGGGGGACAAGGGCCGGGAGACGGGCAGCATATCTGGGTGGTATATCTGACCTGGGACGGAGAGAGAGAACCGGGCCAGGAGGCTGAGGTGGACTGGGGCAGGTAGGCAGAGGGGGACCAGGGCCAGAAGGCAGAGGGGTACCTGGGCTGGGAGACAGGGGGACGAGGTCCCGGAGGCATATGGGAACTTGGGCCAGGAGACAGGCCTACCTGGGCCAGGAGACAGGCGCATCATGGCTGAAAGTCAGAGGGGAACCAAGACTGAGACTCAGGTGGGATCCAGAGCAGGGAGGTAGAGGGGGACCAGGACCAGGAGGCAGAGGGATATTTGGGTTGGGGGACAGGTGGACCAGGGCCGCAGATAGAGGGGAACCAGGGTCGGGACGGAGAGAGACCCAAGGGCCTGGAGGTAGAAGGAGACCAGAACCGGGAGGCACAGAGGGACCAGGGCCGGGAGGCAGAGGAGGACGAGAGCAGAGCGGCAGAGGGGGACCAGGGCAAGGAGGCTGAATGGTCCCTGGGCCAGGAGACAAGGCGACCAGGGCATGGAGGTAGAGGGGAGCCACGGCCGGGGAGTAGAGAAACCCAAGGCCTGGAGGTAGAAGACCAGGGTCTGGAGGCACAGAGCGTCCACGACCAAGAAGCAGAGAGGGGTCAGGGCAGAGCAGCAGAAGGGTACCAGGGCCAGGGTGCAATGCAGTACCTGGGCCATGACACAGAGGGAACTGAACAGTGAGGCAGAGAGAGACCTTGACCAGGAGATGGGGGACAAGACCCGGGAGGTAGTGGGGGACCAGGGCTGAGAGGCGGGTTGGACTGGGGCAGGGAGGCATAGGGGGACCAGGGCTGGGAGGTAGAGGGGACCCATGGCCTGGACGGAGAGGGACCCAAGGGCCTGGAGTTAGAAGGAGGCCAGGGCAGGGAGGAACAGAGCTACCAGGGCCTGGAGGCAGAGGTGAACCAAGGCAATGCGGCAGAAGGTGACCATGGCCAGGAGGCAGGGGGTTACTTGGGCCGGGAGGTGGAGGATAAGGGCCGGGGGGAGTGGGGGACTAAGGCCTGAAGGCAGAGGGTGACCAGGGCCAGGAGGCAGAGGGGTACCTGGGCCAGGAGGCAGAGGGGTACCTGGGCCAGGAGACAGGTGGACCGGGGCAGGGAGGCAGAAGGGTACCGCGACCCGGAGACAGAGGAACCAGGATCGGGAGGCAGAGGGGGACCTGGGCAGAGGGGGCAGAGTGGTACCAGGGCCATGGCACAGAGGGACCAGAACAGGGAGGCAAAGGGGTTCCTTGGCCAGGAGACGGGGGACCAGGTCCTGGAAATAGTGGGAGACCAGAGCTGAGAGGCGGTGAAGACTGGGGCAGCGAGGCATAGGGGGACCAGGGCCGGGAGGTCCCTCCTCTCAAGTGCTACTCCGGCCACTTGTGCTTCTGACCCCATTCCCTCTCATCTCATGAAATCTCTCGCTTCGTCCCTTCTCCCCTCCTTAACGTCCATCTTCAACCACTCACTCTCCACTAGTTCCTTCCCCTCTGCCTTCAAACATGCCCATGTCTCTCCCATCCTAAAAAAACCCTCTCCTGACCCCACCTCACCTTCTAGTTCCCTCTACCTCTAGCTCCCATCTCCCTCCTACCATTAATAGTAATAATAATAATAATGGCATTTGTTAAGCGCTTACTATGTGCAAAGCACTGTTCTAAGTGCTGGGGGGAGGGGGATACAAGGTGATCAGGTTGTCCCACGTGGGGCTCACAGTCTTAATCCCCGTTTTACAGATGAGGGAACTGAGGCTCAGAGAAGTGAAGTGACTTGCCGAAGGTCACACAGCAGACATGTGGTGGAGCCGGGATTCGAACCCATGTCCTCTGACTTCAAAGCCCGGGATCTTTCCATTGAGCCACGCTGCTTCTCTGTTCTTTCGAAACTCCTTCAACGAGTCGTCTACACGCGCTGCCTCGAATTCCTCAACACCAACTCTCTCCTCGACCCCCTCCAGTCTGGCTTCCGTCCCCTACATTCCACGGAAACTGCCCTCTCAAAGGTCACCAATGACCTCCTGCTTGCCAAATCCAACGGCTCATACTCTATCCTAATCCTCCTCGACCTCTCAGCTGCCTTCGACACTGTGGACCACCCCCTTCTCCTTAACACGCTATCCAACCTTGGTTTCACTGACTCCGTCCTCTCCTGGTTCCCCCCTTATCTCTCGGTCCTTCATTCTCAGTCTCTTTTGCAGGCTCCTCCTCCCCCTCCCATCCCCTTACTGTGGGGGTTCCTCAAGGTTCAGTTCTTGGTCCCCTTCTGTTCTCGATCTACACTCACTCCCTTGGTGACCTCAGTCTCTCCCACGGCTTCAACTATCATCACTACGCTGATGACACCCAAATCTACGTCTCTGACCCTGCTCTCTCCCCTTCCCTCCAGGCTTGCATCTCCTCCTGCCTTCAGGACATCTCCATCTGGATGTCTGCCCGCCACCTAAAACTCAACATTTCCAAGACTGAACTCCTTGTCTTCCCTCCCAAACCCTGCCCTCTCCCTGACTTTCCCATCACTGTTGACGGCACTACCATCCTTCCCGTCTCACAAGCCCGCAACCTTGGTGTCATCCTCGACTCCGCTCTCTCGTTCACCCCTCACATCCAAGCCGTCACCAAAACCTGCCGGTCTCAGCTCCGCAACATTGCCAAGATCCGCCCTTTCCTCTCCATCCAAACCGCTTACCTGCTCGTTCAAGATCTCATCCTATCCCGTCTGGACTACTGTATCAGCCTCCTCTCGGATCTCCCATCCTCCTGTCTCTCCCGACTTCAAGCCATACTTCACGCCGCTGCCCGGATTGTCTTTGTCCAGAAACGCTCTGGGCATGTTACTCCCCTCCTCAAAAATCTCCAGTGGCTACCAATCAACCTACGCATCAGGCAGAAACTCCTCACCCTCGGCTTCAAGGCTCTCCATCACCTCGCCCCCTCCTACCTCACCTCCCTTCTCTCCTTCTACAGCCCAGCCCGCACCTTCCGCTCCTCTGCCGCTAATCTCCTCACAGTGCCTCGTTCTCGCCTGTCCCGCCGTCGACCCCCAGCCCACGTCATCCCCCTGGCCTGGAATGCCCTCCCTCCCCACATCCGCCAAGCTAGCTCTGTTCCTCCCTTCAAGGCCCTACTGAGAGCTCACCTCCTCCAGGAAGCCTTCCTAGACTGAGCCCCCTCCTTCCTCTCCCCCCCATCCCCCACGCCTTACCTCCTTCCCTTCCCCACAGCACCTGTATATATGTATATATGTTTGTACGTATTTATTGCTCTATTTATTTATTTATTTTACTTGTACATATCCATTCTATTTATTTTATTTTGTTAATACGTTTGGTTTGTTCTCTGTCTCCCCCTTCTAGATTGTGAGCCCACTGTTGGGTAGGGACCGTCTCTATGTGTTGCCAACTTGTACTTTCCAAGCGCTTAGGACAGTGCTCTGCACACAGTAAGTGCTCAATAAATACGATTGAGTGATTAATTGATTGATTGATTGATTGATTGATTGATTGGAGGCAGAAGGAGACAAAGGCCGGTAGGCAGAGAGTTACCTGGGCCAGGAGACAGGGGGACCAGGGCAGAGAGATAGAGGGATATCTGGGCCTGGTGACAGAGTGACCAGGGCCGATAGGCAGAGGAGGACCACGGCCGAGAGGCAGAGGGATACCGGGGCTGTGACGCAGGGGGGGGACCAGGCCCGGGAGGCAGAGGGGCACCTTGGCTGGGAGGTAGAGGGGGACTAGGGCTGAGAGGCGGGAGGTACCAGGGCAGGGAGGCAGAGGGAGACCTGGGTTGGGAGGTGGAGGGGACCCACGGCCAGGAGGCAGAGGGGTACCTGGACCGGAAAACAAAAGGACCAGGGCTGGGAAGTAGTGGGGTACCTCTGGACCGGACGTCATGGGGACCAGGGCTGGTTGGTAGAGGGGACCCAGGGCTGGGAAGGAGAGAGGGCCCAGGGCCTGAAGGTAGAGGGAGACCAGGGCTGGGAGGCACAGAGGGACAAGGGTTGGGAGGCAGAGGGGGACCAGGGCTGAGAGGCAGAGGGAGTCCAGGGCCGGGCAGCAGAGGGAAACCAGGGCCAGGAGGCAGTGGGGAACCTTGTCCAGGAGACGGGGGACCAGGGTCGGGATGTAGAGGGGTTACCTGGGCCAGGAGACCCGGGGACCAGGTCGGGAATTTGAGAGGTACCTGGGCCGGGAGACAGGGGAAGCCGGGCCGGGAGGTAGAGGGGTACCTGGGCCCATAGACAGAGGGACCAGGGACGAGAGGCAGTGGGGGACCACAGCCAAGAGGCAGAGGGGTACCAGGGCCGAGACGCAGGGGGGAACCCGAGCCGGGAGGCAGAGGGGTACCTGGGCTGGGAGACGGGGTTCAGGGCTGGGAGGCAGAGGGGGACCAGGGCTGAGAGGCGGGAGGGACCAGGGCAGGGACGCAGTGGGGGACCAGGACTGGGAGGAAGAGGGTTCCTGGATCAGGATACAGGGGACGAGGGCCGGAATGTAGAGTGGTACCTGGGCCGGGATGTTGAGTGGACCCAGAGCCAGGACGGGTAGAGGAGACCCAAGGTAACAGGAGACAAGGAGACTAGGGCTGGGAGGCACAGAGGGACCAGGGCCAGGAGGCAGAGGGGGACCAGGTCCAGGAGGCAGAGGGGGACCAGGGCCTGGAGGCCAAGGGGGACCAAGGCCGGGAGGCAGAGGGGAACCAGGGCCAGGAGGCAGAGGTGTACCTGGACCGGGAGGCAGAAGGGAACCAGGGCCGAGAAGCGGTGGGTGACCAGGGCAAGGAGGCAAATGGGACCATGACCAGGAGGCAGAGGGGGACCAGAGCTCAGAGGCAGAGGGTTCCAGGGCCAGGATGCCGAGTGGTACATGGCCCAAGAGACGGGGTCCAGGGCCGGGAGGCAGAGGGGGATCGGGGCAGATAGGCAGGGGGAACCAGGATATGCAGGCAGAGGCGAACCAGGGCTGGGAGGGAGATGGGGACCAAGGCTGGCAGGCAGAGGGGGACCAGGGGCAGGAGGCAGAGGGGTACCTGGGCCAGGAGACCCGGGGACCAGGGTTGGGCGGTAGAGAGGTGCCTGGGCCGGGAGACAGGGGGACCAGGGCTGGGAGGTAGAGGGGATCCCGGGCTAGGCTAGAGAGAGACCAAATTGCCTGAAGGTTGAGGGAGACCAGGGCCAGGAGACACAGAGGGACCAGCGCCTGGAGGTAGAGTGGAATCAGGGCCATGAGGCAGAGGGGTATCTGGGCTGGGAGCCAGGTGGACTAGGTCCGGGAGACAGAGAAGTACCGGGGCCGGGAGAGAAGAGGACCAGGGCCAAGAGTCAGAGGGGGATCAGGGTTGAGAGGCAGGAGGGGACCAGGGCCGGGAGGTAGATGTGGACCATGGCGGAGAGGCAGAGGGGAATCAAGGCCAAGAGGCAGAGGTGTACCTGGGTCCGGAGACAGGGGACCAGGGCTGGGAGGTAGAGGGGACCCAGGGCTGGGAGGTACAAGTTGATGAGAGCTGGGAAGAATTGCGGCACCCTGCCCGTAGGCAGAGAGGGCTCAGGTCTGGGTGGATGATAGAGACCAAGGCAGTGAGGTAGAGGGGACCAAGGGCTGGAAGGAGAAGGGGACCAGGGCCGGAAGCTTGGCGGTGAACCGGGCCATAAAATAGAGTGGGACCAGGGCTGAAAGGCAGAAGAGGTCTAGTGCTGGGAGGCGGCAGAGGGGTACTAGGGCCGGTGTAGAGGGGGCCAGGGCCACGAGGTAGAGGGGACCTAGGGCCAGGAACGAGAGAGTAACCAGGGCCTGGAGGTAGAGTGAGACCAGGGCCGAGAGGGAGGGGGGAACAGGGCTGGGAAGGCAGAGGGGGACCAGGGCCAGGAGGGAGAGTGTTACCTGGGTCCGGAGACATGGGTACAAAGGCCTGGAGGTAGAGGGGATCCAGGGCCGGGGCAGAGAGAAGGGCCAGGGCTAGGAGGTAGAGGGAGACTGGGGCTGGCAGGTACTGCGGGACCAGGGCCGGGAGGCAGTGATCAGGGCCTGGACGCAGAGGACCAGAGCCAGGAGGCAGAGGGGTACCTGGGCTGGGAGACAGGTGGACCAGGGCAGGGAGGCAGAGGTAACTGGGTCAGGGGACAAGGTTACCAGGGCCAAGAGTCAGAGGGGGACCAGGGCGGGGAGGCAGGGGGGACCAGGGCAGGGCGGTAGAGGGGGACCAGAGCCAGGAGGCATAGGGGTACCTGGGCCGGGAGACATGGGGACAAGGGCAGGGAGGCAATGGGGTGCTTGGGCTGAGAGATGGACGACCAGGGCCTGGAGGTAGAGGGAGACCATGGCTGAGAGACAGGGAAGGACCAGGGCCGGAAGGCAGAGGGTGACAAGAGCATGGAGGCAGAGGGGGGCCAGGGCAAGGCAGCAGAGGGGGACCAGGGCCAGGAGGCAGAGCAGTACCTGGGTCCAGAGACAGGGGACCAGGGCCGGGAGGGAGAGAAGGGCCAGGGCCAGGAGGTAGAGGGAGACGAGGGCTGGCAGGCACAGGGGGAGCAGGGTGCAGAGGCAGAGGGGGGCCATGCCCGGAGGTACAAGGCGACAAGGGCTGGGAAGAACCACGGCACCATGCCAGTAAGGCAGAGAGGGACCAGGTCCGGGTGGAAGATGGGGACCAATGCAAAGAGCTAGAGGGGAAATAGGGCCAGAGGGAGAGGGGGCCCGGGGCCGGAAGGTCCGGGGGGACCAAGGCCAGAAAGTAAAGTGTGACCAGGGCTGAGAGGCAGAGGGGGACCAGGGCATGGAGGCAGAGTTATACCTGCACCAGCAGATAGGGGGATCTGGGCCGGGAGTTCGAGGGGTACCAGGCCTGGGAGACAGGGGGACCAGGGCCGGGAGGTAGAGGGGACCCAGAGCCGGGAACAAGAGAGTGACCAGGGCCTGGAGGCATAGTGAGACAGGGGCAGAGAGACAGGGGGTGACCAGGGCCGGGAGGCAGATGGGGACTAGTGAGGGAAGGCAGAGGAGGAGCTGGGCCAGGAGGTAGAGGGGTACCTGGGTCCGGAGACGGGGGACTAGGACCTGGACTAGGTAGAAGGGACTCAGGGCCGGGATAGAGAGAAGGGCCAGGGCCTGGAGGTAGAGGGTGATGAGGGCTGGCAGGCACAGGGGGACCAGGGCCGGGAAGCAGAGGGTTACCAGGGACCGGAGGTACAAGGCGACAAGGGCTGGGTAGAACCGGAGCACCATGCCGGTAGACAGAGAGGGACCAGATCCGGGCAGAAGATGCGGACCAAGGTAGGGAGGTAGAGGGGAACTAGGGTCGGAGGGAGAAGGGGACCAGGACCGAGACGCCGGAGAGGTGGGCAGGGAAGAGAGGCTGAGGGGGATCAGAACTGGGAGGTAGAGGGGGACCAGGACCAGGACTCACTGGGGTACATGGGCCGGGAGTCAGAGGAGGACCAGGGCTGAGAGGTGGGAGGGACCAGGGCAGGGACGCAGAGGGGGACCAGGAATGGGAAGCAGAGGTGGACCTAGGTCAGGAGGCAGACGGTGACCACGGCCAGAAGGCAGAGGGGTAGCTGGACCGGGAAACGAAGGGACCAGGGCCGGGAAGTATTGGGGTACATGGGTCGGAGGTCAAGGGGACCAGGGCCGGTTGGTAGAGGGAAACCAAGGCAGTGAAGGAGAAGGACCAGGCGAAAGAGGTAGAGGGGCACCAGGGCTGGGAGACAGAGAAGGACCAGGGCCAGGAGGCAGATGGGTACCTGGGCCTGCAGTCAGGTGGACTAGGGATGAGTGGCAGAGGGAGACCATGAGTGGGTGGCAGAGGGGTACCTGGAACAGGAAACAAGGGGACCAGTGCCGGAGGGTAGAGGGGTACCTGGGCCGGGAGGCAGGGAGACCAGAGCGGGCAGGTAGAGGGGACCCAGGGCGGCGACGGAGAGGACCAGGGCTTGGAGGTAGAGGGAGAACAGTGCCGGGAAGCACAGAGGGACCAGGCCACGGAGGCAGAGGGGGACCACGGCACGGTGGCAGAAGGGGACCAGGGCCAGGAGGCCGAGGGGTATCTGGACTGGGAGGCAGAGGGGTACCTGGGCCAGGAGGCAAGGGGACCAGGGCCTGGAGGTAGAGGGCACCAAGGCCCGGGACGGAGAGAGACTCAAGGGCCTGGACGTAGAGGTAGATTCAGGCCGGGAGGCACAGAGCGACCAGGTCCGGGAGGCACAGAGCGACGCGGGCCGGGAGGCAGTGGGACTAGGGCCGAGAGGTGGGGGGAACCAGGATAGGGAGGCAGAGGGGGACAAGGATGAGGAGGCAGAGGGGGATCAGGGCCCAGAGGCAGAGGGCGTACCTGGGCTGGGAGACAGGGGGGTCAGGGCCAGGATGCAGAGGGGGAAAAGAAGCACGATGCAGCGGGGTACCTGGGCCGGGAGACAGAGAGGGATCAGGTCCAGAAGCAGAGGGGAACCAGGTCCGAGAGCCAGGGGAGGACCAGGGCAGGCAGAAGGGGAGCAGGAATGGGAGGTCGAAGGGGACCAGGGTGGGGAGGTAGAGGGGTATCAGGGTCAGGAGGTAGTGGGGTACCTGGGTTAGGAGACAGTTGGACCAGGGCCCGGATGTAGTGGGAACCAAGGGCCGGGATGGAGAGAGACCCAAGGGCCTGGAGTTAGGAGACCAAGTCCGGGATGCAGAGGGACCAGGTCCGGGAGGCAGAAGAGTACCTGGGCCAGGAGACGGGGCCGGCGGCCAGGAGGCAGAGGCGTACTAGGCCAGGAGACGGGCAGCAGGGCTGAGATGTATATGGTTGGGATGGAGATGGGGAGCCGGGCCTGGAGGCAGAGGAGGACCAGGGCCAGAAGGCAGAGGGATACCTGGGCCGGGAGATGAGGGACCAGGGCCGGGAGGCAGAGGGTGACCTGGGCCAGAAGACAGAGGGATACCTGGGCCGGAAGGTGAGGGACCAGGGCCGGGAGGCAGAGGGTGACCTGGGCCAGAAGACAGAGGAACCAGGGTCGGGAGGCACAGGGGGACCGGGGCAGAAAAGTGAGGGCGAAAAGGGCAGGGAGGCAAAGGGGGACCAGAGCTGGGAGGCCGAGGGGGACCAGGGCCTGGAGGTAGGGGTGACCCAGGGCCGTGATGGAGAGAGGGACCAGGGCCTGGAGGTTGAGGGAGACCAGACCCGGGATGCAGACGGGGATCAGGGTCGAGAGGCAGATGGGGACCAGAGCCAGGAGGCAGAGGAGTACCTGGGCCGGGAGACAGGGGGACAATAACCGGGAGGCAGAGGTGTACCTGGGCCTGGAGAAAGGGGGACCATGGTTGAGAAACAGAGGGGAACCAGTGCTGAGGGGAGGGGGCGACCAGGTCATAGAGGCAGAGGCAGACCAGGGCCGGGAGATAGGGGGACCAGGGCTGGGAGGCAGAGGAGTAACTGGGCCGAGAGATGGGGGACCAGGGCCAGGAGGTAGAGGCGTACCTTGGCCGGGAGGTAGAGCGGGACCATGGCCAAGAAGTAGGGGGGACCGGGATCATGAGGCATAGGGGGATCTGGGCCGGGAGACAGGGAGACCAGAGCCGAGAGGCAGAGGGGGACCAGGACAGGTTGGCAGAGGGGAACCAGGGCCAGTGGCGGTGGAGGCAGTGTGGAACCTGGGCCGGGAGACAGGGGGACCACGGTCGGGAGGTAGAGGGGACCTAGACTGGGATGGAGAGAGGGACCAGAGCCTGGAGGTCCAGGGAGACCAGGGCGGGGAGGCACAGAGGGACCAGGGCCGGAAGGCAGACGGGGACAGGTCGGGGAGGCCGAGGGGGACCAGGGCCAGGAGGCAGAGAGGTTCCTGGGTCGGGAGGCAAAGGGGGATAGGGGCCGATAAGCAGGGGGGACCAGGGTATGGAGGCAGAGGCGGACCTGGGCCAGGAGACAGATGGGGACCGGGGCGAGGAGGCAGAGGGGTACCTGGGACGGGTGACGGCTACCTGGGACGGGTGACGGCTACCTGGGACGGGAGATAGGGGGACCAGGGCCGTGAGGTAGAGGGAGACCTGGGCCGGGAGGCAGAAGGATATGCGGGCTAGGGGGTAGAGAGTTACCTGGGTCTGGAGACAGGGGGCCAGGGCCTGAAGGTAGAGGGAACCCAGGGCCGAGATGGAGAGAAAGGCCAGGTCCAGGAGGGAGAGGGAGACGAGGGCTGGCAGGCACAGGGGGACTTGGGCCATAAGGCAGAGAGGGACAGGTCCGGGCGAAAGATGGGGACCAAGGCAGGGAGGTAGAGGGGAACTAGGGCAGGACGGAGAAGGGGACCAGGGCTGGAAGGTCGTGGGGGGGGGGGGGCACTGGGGGACCAGGGCCATAAAGTAAAGTGGGACCAGGGCTGAAAGGCAGAGGGGGACAAGGGCCGGGAGGCAGAGGGGGACCTGGGACGAGACGTGGGGCGGGACCAGGGCAGGGTGTCAGAGCGGGACCAGGACCAGGAGGCAGAGGGGTACTTGGGCTGAGAGATATTGGTACCAGGACCGGGAATTAGAGGGGACCCAGGGCCGGGACGGAGAGAGACCCAAGGGCTTGGAGGTAGAGGGAGACCAGAGCTGAGAGGCACAGAGGGAACAGGGCTCAGAGGCAGAGAGGGACCATGGCAGGGCAGCTGAGGGGGACCAGGGCAGGGAGGCAAAAGGGTACCTGGACAGGCAGACAGGGGGACCAGGGTGGGAAGGTAGAGAGAGACCAGGGCTGGCAGAACAGGGGGACCAGGGCCGGGAGGTAGAGGGGACCCATGGCCCGGACAGAGAGAGACCCAGTGGTCTGCAGGTAGAGGGAGGCCAGGGCCACGAGGCTCAAAGGGACCAGGGCCACAAGACAGAGGGGCACCTGGGCCAGGAGGTAGTGGGGGACCAGGGCCGGGATGCAGAGGGGCCCAGGGCCGGGAAACAGGGATTAGGACTGGCAGGCAGAGGGGTACCTCTGCCCCCCTGCCCTTGTCCCTCCTGCTTCTCGGAAGTAAAGGGGAGCTACGGACGAAAGTCAGAGGGGGACCAGGGACGAGAGCACAGGGGGATCAAGGCAGGGAGGCGGAAGGGGACCAAGGCAGGTATGCAGAGAGGGACCAGTGCGAGGAGTCATGGGGGACCAGGGTTAGGATTTAGAAGAGAACCTGGACCAGTAGGCAGGTGGACAATGGCCGGGAGGCAGAGGGGGACCAGTGTCAGGAGGCTGAGAGGTACCTAGGCTGGAAGGCAAAGGGGGCCCAGGGCCGAGAAGGGGGCGGACAAAGGAAGGGAGGCAGAGGGTGACCAGGGCCAGGAGGCAGAGTTGTACCTGTGCCAGGCGACGGGGGACCACGGTTGGCAGGCAGAGGGGGACCGGGGTTGGGAAACGGGAATCAGGGCCGGGAGACAAAGGGGGACCAGGGCCAAGAAGCATGGGGGACAAGGATCGGGAGGCTGGGGGTGACCTGGGCAGGGAGGCTGGGGGTGACCTGGGCCGGGAGGCAGAGGAGTACCCGGGCCGGTAGACGGTGGACCAGGGCCGCAAGGCAGAGGGGAACTAGAGGCAGGAGGCAGAGGGTTACCTGGGCCGGGACGCAAAGTGGGACCAGGGCCGAGAAGCATGGGGGACAAGGTCAGGGCGGCAGAGGGGGATCAAGTCCGTTAGACAGGGGACCAGAGACGGGAGGCAGAAGGGTACCTGGGCCAGGAGACGCGGGGGCAGGGCTGGGAGGCTCAAAGGAACCAGTGTTGGGAGGTAGAGGGGGACCAGGGCCTGGGGGTAGAGGGGGACCAGGGCCAGGAGGCAGAGGTCCCTGCCCTGGTCCCTCGGCCTCCCGGCCCAGGTACCCCTCTGCCTCCTGGACGTGGTCCCCTTCTGCCTACCTGCCCTGGTCCCCATCTGCCTCCCGGCCCTGGTCTTCCTCGGCCTCCTGGCCCTGGTCTCCCTCTGCCTCCCTGCCATTGGCCCCCCGCTTCTCGACCCTGGTCCCCCTCTGCCTTCAGGCCCTGGTTCCCTTCGGCCTCCCAGCCCTGCTCCCCCTCTGCCTCCCGACCCAGGTAACCTTCTGCTTCCTGGCCCTGGTCCCTCTGTGCTTCCCGGCCCTGGTCCCCCATGGCCTCCTAGCCTTGGTTTCCTGCAACCTACAGGCCCTTGGGTGAGTCTGTGTCCTAACCATCTGTACCCTCTACCTCCTGGACATGGTCCCCCTGTCTCCCGGCGTAGGTACCCCTCTGCCTCCTGGCCCTGGTCCCCCTCTGCCTATCCGCCCTGGTCCCCATCTGCCTCCCGGCCCTGGTCGCCCTCTGCTTCTCGGCCTTGTTCCCCCTCTCTCCCTGCCCTGATCCCCCTCTGACTCTCGGCCCTGCTTCCCCTGTCTTCCGGCCCAGGTTCCCCTCTACCTCCTGACCCTGGTCACCTTCTGCCTCCCCACCCTGGACCGCTTCTACCTCTCGGCCCTGGTCCCCCTGTCTTCCAGGCTAGGTACCCCTCTGCCTCCTAGCACTGGACCCCTCTGCCTACCCGCCCTGGTCCCCCTGTCTCCCGGCCTAGGTACCCCTCTGCCTCCTAGCCTTGGTCCCTCTCTGCCTTCAGGCACTGGTTCCCTTCGGCCTCCCAGCCCTGGTCCCCCTCTGCCTCCTGGACCTGGCCCCCCTCTGCCTCCCTGCCCTTGTCGCCCCCCACATCTCCGTCCTGGTCCCCCTTTGCCTCCCAGCCCAGGTACCCCTCTGCCTTCCGGACCAGGTCAGCCTCTGCATCTATGACATGGTCACCCCCTGCCTCTCGGCCATGGTCCTCCTCTGCTTCTCAGCCCTGGTCCTCCTGTTTCCTGGTCCAGGTCCCCCTCTAGTTACTGACCCTGGTCCCCCCAACTTCTCTGCCCTGGTCCCACTCTACCTCCCGGCCCAGGTACGCCTCTGGTTCCTGGCCCTGGTTACCCTCTGCCTCCCGGCCCTGGTCCCCCAACTCTCTGCTCAGTTACTCCTCCACATCCCAGCCCTGATCCCCCTGTCTCCCAGCCTAGGTACCACTCTGCCTCCCGGCCCTGAAGCTCCTCTGCCTCCCGACCCTGGTCCCGTTCTACCTCCCGACCCTGGTCCCTCTCTGACTCCTGGCCCAGGTCCCCCTGTCTCCCGGCCCAGGTACTCCTTTACCTCCCGGCCCTGGTCCCCCTGTTCTGCCAGCCATGGTCTCCCCCTATCTCCAGACCCTGGCCCCTGTCTCCGTCCTGGCCCTGTGTCCACTCTACCTCCCGGCATAGGTTCCCCCATCTCCCGGGCCAGGCACCCCTCTGCCTCCTGGCCCCCGTCGCCCTCTGCCTCCAGGCCCTGGTCACCCTCTGCCTCCAGGCCCTGGTCACCCTCTGCCTCCCGGCCCTGCTCCCTTTAAACCTCCCGACCCTGGTCCCCCTGTCTCATGGCCCAGGAACCCCTCTACTTCCCGGGCCTGGTACCACTGTCTTCCGGCCCAGGTACCCTTCTGCCTCTCTGCCCTGGTCCCCCCCGCTTCTCGGCCCCAGTCCCCCTCTGTCTCCCGATCCTGCTACCCCTCTACCTCCTGGCCCTGGTCCTGCTCTGACACCCTGCCTTATCCCCCACCCTGCCTCTCGGCCCTGGTACCCCTCTACCTCCTGGCCCTTGTCCATGTCTGCCTTTCATCATCATCATCATCATCAATCGTATTTATTGAGTGCTTACTGTGTGCAGATCACTGTACTAAGCGCTTGGGAAGTATAAATTGGCAACATATAGAGACGGTCCCTACCCAACAGTGGGCTCACAGTCTAGAAGGGGGAGACAAAACCAAACATACTACAAAATAAAATAGAATAGATATGTACAAGTAAAATAAATAAATAAATAGAGTAATAAATATGTACAAACATGTTTATTACATATATACAGGTGCTGTGGGGAAGGGAAGGAGGTAAGATGGGGGGATGGAGAGGGGGACGAGGGGCAGAGGCAGGAAGGGGCTCAGTCTGGGAAGGCCTCCTGGAGGAGGTGAGCTCTCAGTAGGGACTTTCAGCCCCGGTCCCACTTTACTCTCTGACTCTTGTCCCCCCCAACCTTCCGGCCCTGATCCCCTTCTCCCTCTGGCCCTCGTTCACCTCTACCTCCCTGCCTCGGTCCAAATCTCCCGCCCGGACCTGGTCCCTCTCTGCCTACCGGCATGGTGCCCCGGTGCTTCCCAGCCCTCGTTGCCTTGTACCTCTGGGCCCTGGTCACCCTCTGCCTCCGGGCCCTGGTCCCCCTGTCCCTGCCAGCCCTCGTCACCTTCTACCTCCTGGCCCTGACCCTTCTCTCCATCCCAGCCCTGGGTCCCCTATACATCCAGGCCCTGGCCCTCCTGTCTCCGGACTCAGGAACCCCTCTACATCCTGGCCCTGGTCCACTTCTGCCTCCCCGCACTGGTCCCCCTCTGCCTGCCCGCACTGGTCCCCCTCTACCTCCGGGCCCTGGTCGACCCCTGCCTCTCGGCCCTGTTCTCCCTCTACCTCCAGGCCCTGGTCACTCTCTCGTTCCAGGCCCTGGATCCCCTCTACCTCCCGGCCCTGGTCCCCCTGCCTCGCGGCCCTGATACCCCTCTAGCTCCCAGCCCTGATACCCTTCTAACTCCGGGCCCCGGTCCCCCTCTGCCTCCCTGCCCCGGTCCCCCTCTGCTTCCCGGCCCTGGCCGGCCACTGCCTCTCTGACCTGGTTGCCTTCGGCCTTTAGGCCCAGGTACCCCTCTGCCTCCCGCCCCTTGTCCTCATCTTTCTCCCAGCCCATGTCCCCCTCTGCCTCCCTGACCTTGTCCCTCCCGGCCTCTCGCCTCTGGTCCCCCCTCTGCCTCCATACCCTGGTACTCTCCGCCTCTCGGCCCTGGTCCCTCTCTGCCTCCCAACCCTGATCCCCCTTCTCCGGGCCCAGGTACCCCTCTGCTTCCTGGCCCTGGTCCCCTTCTACCTCCAGGCCTTGGTCCCCCTAAGCCTCCCAGCCCTAGTCCCTTTGAGCCTCCCGGCTCTGGCCTCCCTCTACCTCCAGGTCACTGGGTGATTCTCTCTGCTGTCCAAGGGTCCCCTCTACCTCCCGGCCCTAGTCCCCCTGTTCTACCAGCCCTGTTCTCCCTCTACCTCCAGACCATGGCACCTCTCTCTTTCCCGGCCCTGGGTCACTCTACCTCCCAGTCTAGGTCCCCCTGCATCCTACTGCAGGTACCCCTCTGCCTCTTGGCCCTGGTCTCCCTCTGCCTTCCCTCCCTGGTCCTCCTCTGCTTCCCGGCCCTAGACGGCCTCTGCCTCTCTGACCTGGTCAACCCTGCCTCTCGGCCCTGGTTCCCCTCTGCTTTTCAGCCCTAGTCCCACTGTCTCCCGGCCCAGGTACCCCTATACTTCCCAGCCCTGGTGCCCCGGTCTATCGGCCTTGGTCCCCCTTTGTCTCCCGGACCTGGTCCCCCATCTCCCTGCCCAGGTACCCCTCTGCCTCCTGGGCCTAGTGCCCCTCTGCCTCCCGGCCCTGTTCCCCCGTCTACCGGCCCGTGTACCCCTCTGCCTTCTGGCCCAGGTACCCCTCAGCCTTCTGGCCCTGGTCCCCCTTTGCCTCCTGGTCCTGGTCCCCCATCTACCGGCCCTCTTACCCCTCCGGCTCTGGGCCCTGGTCCCCCGTCTCCCGGACCAGGTACTCTTTTGACTCCCGGTCCTGGTCCATCTCTGCCTACAGGCCCTTGTCCCCCCAGCTTCTCGGCCCTGGTCCCCCATTTCCCTGTCCAGGTACCCCTCTGTCTCCTGGCCCTGGTCCCCCCTGCCACCCTGCCCTCGTCCCCGTCTGGTTCCCATCCCTGGTTCCCCTGTGCCTATCAGCCCTAGTTCCCCTTTACTTCCAAGAAGTGGCGGGGATAAGAGCATGGAGGCAGAGGAAACCCTCTGCCTGCCGGCCCTGGTCCCCATTTCCTGACCCTGGTCCCCCTCTGCCTCCTGACCCTGGTCCCCCATCTCCTGGCCCAGATACCCCTCTGTCTCTTGGCCATGGTCCACCTCTGTTTCCAGAACCTGGTCCCCTTCTGCCTCCGGGCTCTTGTCCCCCTCCTTTCCTCGGCGCTGGTCCCCCTTTGCCTTCTGACCCAGGTACCATTCTGCCATCCTGGCCCCGGGCCCCCTCTTCCTCCGGGCCCTGCTCCCCCTTCTCCCGGCTCAGGCACCCCGCTGCCTCCTGGCCTTCGTCCCCTACTGCTGCCCTGCCCTGGTCCCCCTCTGCCTCCTGACCCTGGTCCCCCATCTACCAGCCCGGGTAGCCCTCTGCCTCCTCGCCCTGGTCCCCCCCGACGCCCTGCCCTGGTGCCTCTCTGCCTCCCGGCTCTGGTTCCCCTTGAACTCCCAGCCCTGGTCCCCCTGTCTCCTGGCCCAGGTATCCTTCTAACCCCCGGCCCTGGTCCCCCTCTACCTCCCAGCCTTGGTCCCGCTCTCCTTCCTGGGCTGGAGTCTCCTCTAACTTGCGGACATGGGCCTACTCTTCCTCGGGCACCTAGTCCACCTTTTTCCCGGTTAAGGTCCCCCTCTGCCTCCCAGCCCTGGTCCGCCTCTGCTTCTTTGACTTGGTCGCTCCCCGCCTCTCGGCCCTTGTCCCTGTGAGCCTCCTGGCCCTGGTCTACCTCCAGGCCATTGGGTCTCTCTCCGTCCCGGCCATGGGTCCCCTCTACCTCCCGGTCTAGGTCCCCTTTCTCCCGGCCCAGGTAACCCTCTGCCTCCGACCCTGGTCCCCCTCTACCTCCAGGCCCTGGTCCCCCTCTGCCTCCCTGCCCTTTTCTGCCCTGCTTCTCAGGCCTGATCCCCCTTTGCATTCCGGCCCAGGTACTCCTCTACCTACTGACCCTAGTCCCTCTCTTCCTCCCGGCCCTAGTTCCCCACCTCCCGGCCCAGGTACCCCTCTGCCTCCTGGCCCTAGTCCCCCACTGCCGCCTTGCCCTGGTCCCCCTCTGCCTCCCAGCCCTGGCCTCTTTGTCCCCCGGCCCAGGTACCCCTCTGCCTCCCTGTCCTGGTCCACCTGTCTCCCGGCCCAGGTACGCCTCTGCCTCCTGGCCCTGGTCCTCCTCTGCCTCCCGGCCCTGGTTCCTCTGTGCCTCTTGGTTCTGGTCTCCCTCTACCTTCAGGTCCTTGGGTCTCTCTCCGTCCCTGCCCTGGGTCCTCTCTACCTCCCGGCCCTGGTCCCCTTGTCTTCCGGCCCAGGTACCCCTCTGCCTCCCGGTTCTGGTCCCCCTCTCTTCAGGCACAGGTACTCCTCTGCCTCCTGGCCCCGGTCTCCCTCTGCCACCAGGGCCTGG
This sequence comes from Tachyglossus aculeatus, assembly GCF_015852505.1. Taxonomy (NCBI): domain Eukaryota; kingdom Metazoa; phylum Chordata; class Mammalia; order Monotremata; family Tachyglossidae; genus Tachyglossus; species Tachyglossus aculeatus. The sequence goes on from NC_052076.1 coordinate 74,460,424, forward strand.
TCCCCCTATGCTTCCTGGCCATGTACCCCTCTGCCTCCTGGCCCTGCTCCCCATCTTCCTCTATGCCCTGGTCCCCGTCAACCGACCCAGGTAATCCTCTACCTCCTGGCCATTGTACCCCTCTGCCTCCTGGCCCAGGTAACCCTCTGCCTCCTAGCCATGGTCCCCCTCTGCCTTCTGGGCATGGTCCCCTTAAGCCTCCCAGCACTTGTCCCCCTCTGCCTCCCAGTCCAGGTCCCCCTCTGCATCCCTGCCTTGGTCTCCCCCGCCTCTCGGCCCTGGTCCCCTTTACCTCCCGGCCTATTTACCCAGCCAGCTCCTGACCCTTTTCCCCCTCTGCCTCCCAGCCCTGGTCCTCCGTCTCCCGGCCCAGGTACCCCTCTGCCTCCCAGCCCTGGTCTGCCACTGCCTCCTGGCCCTGTTCCCCCTCTGCCTCCAGGCTCTGGTCCCTCTGTGCCTCCTGGCCCTGGTCTCCTTCTGTATCCAGGCCCTTGGGTCTCTCTCCATCCTGGCCATGGGTCCCCTCTACCTCCCGGCCATGGTCCCCCTGTCGCCCGACCCAGGTACCCCTCTGCCTCCTGGCCCTGGTCCCCCTCAGCCTCTCGGCCCTGCTCCCATTCTGCCACTCGGCCCTGGGGTCTCTCTCTCTTCTAGTTTTGTGTCCCCTCTACCTCAGGAACGTGGTCTCCCCACCTCACGGCCCAGGTACCTCTCTATTTCCCAGCCCTGGTACTAATGTCTCCCAGACCAGTTACTCCTCTGCCTTCTGGCCCAGGTCCCCCTCTGCCTCCAAGCCCCGGTCCCCCTCTGCATCCCGATCCTTGTCCCGCTCTGCCTTTCAGCCCTGGTCCCACTTAACTTCTGGCTTTGGTCCCCCCCCCCCCCCCGACCGTCTGCACCAGGTCCCCTTCTCCCTCCGGCCCTAGTTCACGTTCAGCTCCCTGCCTTGGTCCCCATTTTCCGCCCGGACCTGGTCCCTCTCTGCCTACCGGCATGGTGCCACAGTTCTTCCCAGCCCTCGTGGCCTTGTACCTCAAGCCCTGGCCTCCCTCTCCGTCCAGGCCAGTGGGTCTCTCTCCGTACCGGCCATGTGTTCCATTTACTTCCTGGCCCTCGTCCCCCTGTTCTATCAGCGCTTATTTCCCTCTACCTCCAGGCCCTGGCCCCTCTCTCCATCCCGGTCCTGGGACCCTCTACCTCCCAGCCTAGGTCCCCCTGTTTCCCAGCCCAGGTACCCCGTCTGCCTCCCTGTCTTGGTCACCCCTGCCTCACGTCCCTGGTTCCCCACTGACCTTTGGCCCTAGTTCCCCTTTACCTCCAAGAAGCGGAGGGCACAAGAGCAGGGAGGCAGAGGTACCCCTCTGCCTGCCAACCCTGATCTCCATTTCGTGGACCTGGTCCCCCTCTGCCTCCTGACCCTGGTCCCCCTCTGCCTCCCGACCCTGGTCCCCCGTCTCCCGGCCCTGGACCCTTTGAGCCTCCCGGCCTTGGCCTCCCTCTACCTCCAGGCCACTGGGTCTCTCTCCGTCCCGGACATGGGTCCCCTCTACCTCCCAGCCCTGATCCCCCTGTTCTACCAGCCCTGGTCTCCCTCTGGCTCCTGGCCCTGGTCCCCCATCTACCGGCCTTGGTACTCCTCTGCTTACTGACCATGGTCCTCCCCTGCCGCCCTGCCCTGGTCCCGCTCTACCTCCTGGTCATGGTCCCTCAGTTTCCCCGCCCAGGTCCCTGGTCCCTCTGTGCCTCCAGGCCCCTCTTCTACCCACATCTCGGCCCTGGTCCCCCTCTGCCTCTTGGCCCTGGTCCACCGTCTCCAGACTAGGTACCTCTCTGCCTCTTGGCCCTGGTCCCCCCAGCCATATTGCTCTGGTCACCATCTGCCTCCCAATCAATCAATCAATCAATCAATCATATTTATTGAGCGCTTACTGTGTGCAGAGCACTGTACTAAGCGCTTGGGAAGTACAAGTTGGTAACATATAGAGACAGTCCCTACCCAACAGTGGACTCACAGTCTAAAAGGGGGAGACGGAGAACAAAACCAAACATACTAACAAAATAAAATAAATAGAATAGATATGTACAAGCAAAATAAATAAATAAATAAATAGAGTAATAAATATGTACAAACATAAATACATATATACAGGTGCTGTGGGGAAGGGAAGGAGGTAAGATGGGGGGGATGGAGAGGGGGACAAGGGGGAGGGGAAGGAAGAGGCTCAGTCTGGGAAGGCCTCCTGGAGGAGGTGAGCTCTCAGTAGGGCCTTGAAGGGAGGAAGAGAGCTAGCTTGGCGGATGGGCAGAGGGAGGGCATTCCAGGCCCGGGGGATGACGTGGGCCAGGGGTCGATGGCGGGACAGGCGAGAACGAGGTACGGTGAGGAGATTAGCGGCAGAGGAGCAGAGGGTGCGGGGTGGACTGTAGAAGGAGAGAAGGGAGGTGAGGTGTGTGTGTGGGGGGGGGGGGGCAAGGTGATCGAGAGCCTTGAAGCCCAGGGTGAGGAGTTTCTGCCTGATGCGCAGATTGATTGGTAGCCACTGGAGATATTTGAGGAGGGGAGTAACATGCCTAGAGCGTTTCTGGACAAAGACAATCCGGGCAGCAGCATCCCTGGTTCCCCTGTGCCTGCCAGCCCTAGTTCTCCCTTACTTCCAAGAAGCTGGGGGGACCAGGGCAGGGAGGCAGAGGGGGAGCAGAGACAGGATTTAGAAGGGTACCCGGGCCAGGAGGTAGGGGGACCAGGGCCAGGAGTTTGAGGGGACCCAGGGCCGGGAGGCAGAGGGGGACCACGGCAGAGCAGCAGAGGGGGATCATATTTGGGAGGCAGAGGGGTACCTGGTCCGAGTGACATCGGTACCAGGGCTGGGAATTAGATAGGGACCTGGGCCGTGAGACAGGGGAACCAGGGTTGTGAGGTAGAGGGGATCCAGAGCTGGGACGGAGAGAGACCCAAGGGCCTGGAGGTAGAGGGAGACCAGGGCCGGGCGGCAGAGGGGGACGAGGGCTGAGAGGTAGGTGGCTACCAGAACAGGGAGGCAGAGGCGGACTAGGGCCGGGAGGCAGAGGGGTGCCTTGGCCGGGAGATGGGGGACCAGGGCCGGGAGGCAGAGGGAAACGTGGGCTAGGAAGCAGAGTGTTACCTGGGCTGGGAGGCAAAGGGGAACCAAGGCGGAGAAGCGGGGGCGAGAAGGGCTGGGAGGCAGAGGGGGACCAGGGCCTGAAGGCAGAGAGGGACCAGGGCTAGGAGGCAGAAGGCTTCCTGTATCGTGAAAAAGGGGGACCAGGGCCAAGAGGCAGAGGGGCACCAGGGCAGTTGGGCAGAGGGTGACCAGGGCCAGGAGGCAGAGTGGAACCTAGGTCGGGAGACATGGGGATCAGGGCCGGGAGGTAGAGGGGGCCAGAGACGGAACGGAGAGAGGGACCAGGGCCTGGAGGTCGAGGGAGACCAGGGCCGGGAGTCATAGATGTCCCAGGGCCGGGAGGCAGACGGGGATCAGGGCGGGAAGGCAGAGTGGGACCAGGGCCAGGAAGCAGAGAGGTACCTAGGCAGGGATACAGGAGGACCAGGGCTGAGAAGCAGAGCGGGGCCAGGGCCCGAGAGGCAGGGGGCGACCAGGTCATAGACGCAGAGGTGGACTAGGGCCGGGAGGCAGAGAGGTACCTGGACGGGGAGGCAAAGGGGATCAGGGAGAAGCGGGGGCGACAAGGGCAGGAAGGCAGAGAGGGACCAGGGCAGGGAGGCAGAGGGGGACTAGAGCCTGGAGGCAGAGAGGGACCAAGGCCAAGAAGCAGAGGGGTACCTGGGCCGGGAGACAGGGCGACAAGGGCTGAGAGGCAGAGAGGGACCAGGGCCGAGAGGCAGGGGTGGACTAGGGCACGGCGGCAGAGGGGGACCAGGGCAGGATGGTAAGGGGGGACCAGGGCCAGGAGGCACTGGAGTACCTGGGCCGGGAGGCAAAGGGAGACCAGGGCCAAGAAGCGTGGAAGACAAGTGCAGGGAGGCCGAGGGGGACCAGGGCCGAGATGCGTACAAGACAAAAGTAGGGAGGCAGAAGGGGACCAGGGCCACGAGGCCGAGGGGGACCAGGGCCAGGAGGCAGAAGGGGACCAGGGCAGGTAGGCAGAGGGGAACCTTGTCCAGGAGGCAGAGTGGTACCTGGGCCGGGAGATAGGGTGACCAGGGCCGGAAGGCAGAGGGGTACCTGGGCCAGGAGATGGGGGACCTAGGCCAGGAGATACAGTGCTCTGCACACTGTAAGCGCTCAATAAATACGATTGATTGAATGAGTGAATGAATTCCCCTGTGACGGGCTCATCCGTTGAGCGCCGAAAACCGAAGGGAAGGCAATAATAATAATAATAATAATAATAATAATAATAACAATAATAGCATTTGTTAAATGCCTACTATGTGCCAAGCACTGTTTTAAGAGCTGGGGGGATACAAGGTAATCAGGTTGTCCCACATTCATTCATTCATTCAATCATATTTATTGAGCACTTACTGTGTGCAGAGCACGGTACTAAGCGCTTGGGAAGTACATGTTGGCAACATATAGGGACGGTCCCTACCCAACAACGGGCTCACAGCCTAGAAGGGGGAGACAGACAACAAAGCACAACATGTGAACAGGTGTCAAGTCATCAGAATAAATAGGAGTAAAGCTAAATGCACATCATTAACAAAATAAAATAAATAGAATAGTAAATATGTACAAGTAAAATAAATAGAGTAATAAATCTGTACAAACATATATGCAGATGCTTTGGGGAGGGGAAGGAAATAGGGCGGGGAGGTGGGGAGGGGGAGAGAAAGGAGGGGGCTCAGGCTGGGACGGCCTTCTGGAGGAGGTGAGCTCTCAGTAGGGCTTTGAAGGGAGGAAGAGAGCTAGCTTGGCAGATGTGCGGAGGGAGGGCATTCCAGGCCAGGGGTAGGACGTGGACCGGGGGTCGATGGCGGGACAGGTCACAGTCTTAATCCCCATTTTCCAGATGAGGTAACTGAGGCACAGAGAAGTGAAGTGACTTGTCCAAACTCACACAGCTGATAAGTGGGGGAGCTGGGATTAGAACCCGTGACCTCTGACTCCCAAGACCAGGCTCTAGGGAAAATAAGGAGATCTGTCTTGGACCTGTTGAGTTTTAGGTGGCAGGAGGATATCCAGGTGGAGATGTCCGGAAGGCAGGAGGAGATGCGAGCCTGGAGGGAGAGAGAGAGAACTGGGGAGGAGATCTAGATTTGGGTATCATCTGCATAGAGATGATAGTTGAAGCCGAGGGAGCGAATGAGTTCTCCAAGAGAGTGAGTGTAGATGGAGAATAGAAGAGGACCAAGAACTGACCCTTAAGGGACCCCTACAGTAAGGGGATGGGAGGAGGAGGAGGAGGAGGAGGAGGAGGAGGAGGAGGAGCCCACAAAGGAGACTGAGAATTGAAGGGCCAGAGAAATAAGAGGAGAACCGGAGAGGATAGAGTCAATAAGACTCCGTTCTGTCATTCACCACACACATCCAATCCGTCACCAAAACCTGCCGGTCTCACCTTCACAACATCTCCAAGATCCTCCATTCCCTCTCCATCCAAATTGCTACCTTGTTGGTTCAATCTCTCATCCTATCCCGACTGGATGACTGCATCAGTCTCCTTTCTGATCTCCCATCCTCCTGTCTCTCCCCGCTTCAGTCTATACTTCACTCTGCTGCCCGGATTATCTTTCTATAGAAACACTCTGGGCATGTCACTTCCCTCCTCAAAAGTCTCCAGTGGTTGCCCATCAACCTTCGCATGAAGCAAAACTCCTATTGGCTTCAAAGGTCTCCATCCCCTGGCCCCCTCCGACCTCACCTCTCTTCTCTCCTTCTCCAGCCCAGCCCGCACACTCCACTCCTCTGCCGCTCACCTCCTCCCTGGGCCTCGTTCTCACCTGTCCCGCCATTGACCCCTGGCCTACGTCCTACCTCTGTCCTGAAATGCCCTCCCTCCACACAACTGCCAAACTAGCTCTCTTCCTCCCTTCAAAGCCCTCCTGAGAGCTCAGCTCCTCCAGGAGGCCTTCCCAGACTGAGCCCCCTCCTTATCCTCTGCTCATCCCCTGCTCCTCCTTTCCTCCCCATCGCCCCGACTCCTTTCCTCTGCTTTCCTCCTTCCCACAGCACATGTGTATATTTGTACATAGTTTTCATTCTATTTATTTTATTAATGATGTGTACGTATCTATAATTTCATTTATCTATCTTGATGCTATTGATGCCTGTCTACTTGTTTTGTTTTGTTGTCTGTCTCCCCCTTCTAGACTGTGAGCCAGTTGTTGGGTAGGGACTGTCCCTATCTGTTGCCAAATTGTACTTTCCCAGCGCTTAGTACAGTGCTCTGCACACAGTAAGTGCTCAATTAATGTGATTGAATGAATGAATGAATATTGTTATATTGTACTCCACCAACTGCTTCATAATGTACTCTGCACACAGTAATTGCCCAGTAAATCGGATTGACTGGCTGACTGATAAATTCTGCTCAGCCAGAGGCTTGGCCCTGTTGGTGGGGTGAGGGCAGAAACCCTTTCGGGCCACTGATGGTTGGTTCTTTGTCCTCGCAAAAACTTGAACAATAACCCCAAACCAAGTGGTCACACCACCACTTGCTTGGCAGTGTGACCAATCCAACCCACATGTCTTTGCCCTCCTCGTCTCTGATTCTCTATCGGTGACCCAGCATGGACAATCCAGCACCCCTGCCTCTCCCATCCCTATCCCTGACACTCCCCAAGTGACCCAGCAGGGACCGTTCAAAACCGCTGACCTTCCCTTCTCCATTAATCTCTCTGCCTCAGTTTCCTCATTTATAAAATCAGGATTTAGACTGTGTGCCCAGTGTGGGACAGGGACTGTATACAACCCAATTATCTTGTGTCTAAGCCAGCGGTTAGTACAGTGTCTGGCAGATACTAAGTGCTTTAAAAAGACCACAGTTGTTTTTGTTATTATCAGGGAAGTTGGATTTGGCCAGTCTTTGGTGGATTGATCAGCATAGGTCTGTTCTCATTTCTCTTGCCACCTGACTTTTTTTTCATTTTTTAATTTCAGTCATTATTATAGTAGTGTTTGTTAGGCCTCGGCTCTTTCTGTTAGGATGCGGGGATATGCAGAGAAGCAGCGTGGCTCAGTGGAAAGAGCCCGGGCTTTGGAGTCAGAGGTCATGGGTTCAAATCCCGGCTCCGCCAACTGTCAGCTGTGTGACTTTGGGCTGTCAACTTCCTTGTGCCTCCGTTACCTCATCTGTAAAATGGGGATTAAAACTGTGAGCACCCCCCCGGGGACAACCTGATGGCCTTGTAACCTCCCCAGCGTTTAGAACAGTGCTTTGCATATAGTAAGCGCTTAACAAATACCGTCATCATCATCATCATCATCATCATCTTTATTATTACTGTTATTACAATATAAATGATGCAGGGCCAAAAGCGAATGGTCAAATTTCACAAATCCCTGGGTGTAGACAATACAGAAGGGAGAAGGAGCCGGAGGAAAGAGGATTAAATCAGAGAAGGCCTCTTCGCGGAGTTGTGACCTTAATGCTTTGGAGAGGGGGTTAATGATGTTCTGGCATATGTGAAGGGAGGGAGAGGGAGTTCGAGACCAGAGAGGAAGGATTTGGAAAACGAGGCGCAGGCCAGATTAAGCATGCGCAGTCGCAGTGCGCCACGGGGGTGGGGGAAAGGGAGGCCCGTCCTGGAGAGCGCGGCGCATGCGCTGTCGGAGCCCGGGCCCGGGGATTAGGGAGGCCCCGCCGTGGAGAACATAGCGCATGAGCGTCAGAGCCCGGGCGGGAGACGAAAATGGGGGCACGCCCGGGAGAGCGCGGAGCATGTGCAATCGGACCGCGCCCGTGCTCACAATGTACGAAGCTTACTATGTTGCTAACTTGTAATAATAATAATAATAATAATGACATTTATAAAGCGCTTACTATTTGCAAAAGCACTGTACTAAGAGCTGGGGACTTTACAAGGTGATCAGGTTGTCCCACGTGGGGTTCACGGTCTTAATCCCCATTTTACAGGGGAGGTAACTGAGGCCCAGAGAAGTGAAGTGACTTGCCCAAGGTCACACAGATGACAATAGGTGGAGCGGGATTCGAACCCCTGACATCTGACTCGAAAGCCCGGGCTCTTGCCACTGAACCACACTGCTTCGCTATACTGTACTATACTATAGTGTAATGTACTATATACTATCCTGTTACCAAGCGCTTAGTACAGTGCTCTACACACAGTAAGCGCTCAATAAATACGATTGAATGAATGAATGAATGAACGATAAAGTCCCCAAAGCTATATCTTCAGCCCTAGAAGGCGCAGCACATGCGCAGTCGAAGCCCGGGAAGGGGGGGAGAAGGGAGAGAGCAAGGCGCATGCGCATTCGGAGCCCGGAGGGAAGGGAGGAGCGGGGGCGCATGCGCAGTCGGAGCCGAAGCGAGGGGAGGAGTGGCCCCGCCCCGGAGAGGGCGGAGCATGCGCAGTCTCAGTGCGCCACGGGAGGGGTGAGGAGGGAGCCCCCGCCCTGGAGAGCATAGCGCATGCGCACTCAGAGCCCGGGCGGGAGGGGGGAAAAGGGGGGCACGCCCGGGAGAGCGCGGCGCATGCGCAGTCGGACCCCGCCCGCGCTCACTGTGTACGAAGCTTACTATGTTGCCAAGTTGTAATAATAATAATAATAATAATGATGGCATTTATTAAGCGCTTACAATGTGCAAAGCACTGTACTAAGCGCTGGGGAATTTACAATGTGATCAGGCTGTCCCACGTGGGGCTCACGGTCTTATTCCCCATTTTACAGAGGAGGTAACTGAGGCCCAGAGAAATGAAGTGACTTGTCCAAGGTCACACAGGTGACAAGCGGTGGAGCGGGATTCGAACCCCTGAGGTAAAAGGAGACCAGGGCCTGGACACATAAAGGGGCCAGGTCCGGGAGGCAGAAGGGGACCAGTGCCAGGAAGCAGATGGGTACCTAAGCTGGGAGACAGGGATACCAGGGCCAAAGGGCAGAGGGGGACAAAGGCCAAAAGGCAGGCTGGGGACCAGGGCAGGGAGGCAGAGGGGGACAAGGGCGGGAAGGCAGGGGGAATCACGGCCAAGAAGTAGAGGGTTACCTGGACCAGGAGACAGGGGGACCTGGGCTGGGAGGTAGAGGGGACCCAGGGCTGGGACGGAGAGAGACCCAAGGCTTGGAGGTAGAAGGCGACCAGGGCTGGGAGGCAGAGGTGGACCATGGCAGGCGGAGACCAGGGCCAGGAGGCAGAGGGGTACTTGGGCCGGGAGAGAGGGGGACCAGGGTCAGGAGGCAGAGGGGTACCTGGGCCGGGAGAGAGGGGGACCAGGACCAGGAGGCAGAATGGTACCTGGTCCGGGAGACAAAGTGACGAGGGCCGGGCGGTAGAGGGGACACAGGGCTGGGACGGAGAGAGACCCAAGGTCCTGGAGGTAGAACGATACCAGGGCCAGGAGGCACAGAGGGACCAGGGCCGGGCGGCAGAGCGGGACCAGGGCCAGGAGGCAGATGGGTACCTGGACCAGGAGACAGGGGACACCAGGGCAGGGAGGTAGTGGGGTATAGGGGTACCTGGGCCGGGAGGCAGAGAGGCACCAGGGCCGAGAGGCCCGGGCTGGTGGGGGGGCAGGGGCAGGGTGGCATAGGGGGACTGAGGCCGGAAGGCAAAGGGGGAACACGGTGGGGAGATAGAGGGGAACCAGGACCAGGAGGCAGAGGGGTACCTGGGCCAGGCGAGGGAGACCAGGGCTGGAAAGGAGAGAGACCCAAGGCCGTAGAGGTAGAAGGAGACAAGGGCGGGGAGTCACACAGGGACCAGGGCCGGGAGGCATAGGAGGACCAGGGCAGGGCAGCAGAGGGGGACCAGGACCAGGAGGCATGGGGGTACCTGGGCCAGGAGACAGGCGTACCGGGGCTGCGAGGCAGAAGGGGTCCAGAGCCGGGAGGTAGAGGGGACCCAGAGCTGGCACGGAGAGAGACCCAAGGGCCTGGAGGTAGAAGGAGACCAGGGCCGGGAGGCACAGGACCAGGGCAGGCTGCAGAGGGGGACCAGGGTCAGGAGGACGAGGGGGACCAGGGCCAGGAGACAGAGGGGTCCTGGGAAGAGATACAGGAGAGGACAGGGAGGCATGAGCAGTCGAAGCCCGGGAAAGGGGGGGGTAGAAGGGAGGGAGCTATAGGCATGCGCGTGCGGAGCCAGCGTGGGGAGGAGAAGCGGGGCGCAAGCGCATTCGGAGCCTCGGCGAGGGGAGGAGGGGGCTCCGCCCCGGAGAGGGCGGAGCATGCGCAGTCAGGGTGCGCCAGGGGGGCGGGGAGGAGGGAGGCCCTTCCTGGAGAGCACGGCATATACGCAGTCGGAGCCCGGGCGGGAAGGGAAAGGGGGCCCGCCCGGGAGAGCGCGGCGCATGCGCATTCAGAGCCCGGGTGGGGTGGAAAAAAGGGGCCCCCCCGGGAGAGCGCGGCGCATGCGCGGTCGGAGCCCGGGTCGGGGGAGAAGGGAGCCCCCTCCTTGAAGAGCGTAGCGCATGCGGAGTTGGAGCCTACAGCTACTTCTGCAGCTCGGGAGGTCGACCAGCAGGGGGCGCCCTCGCAACTCCTCACGTTCCAACCAATCTGCTGGTGCTTGGGGAGTGGTTAGGGTGGGGACTCTCCAGCAGCTCGAGAGCTTGGCCAGCAGGGGGCGCCCTCGCAGCTCCACCCTTTCACCCCAATGAACTGGAGCGTGTGGATTGGCTGGGGTCAGGGATTCTATGGCAGCTCGCGAGCTCGGCCAGCAGAGGACTCCCTCGCAGCTCTTCCCGTTTCCCCCCCTCTCATTAAATGAGTGGAGAGTGGGGATCAGCTGGAGTCGGGGACATTCTTGCAGCTTTTGGGCTCGGCCAGCAGAGGGCGCCCTCGCAGCTCCTCACGGCCAACACGATATTCAGTGGAGTGCGGGGATTGGCTGAGGCCGTGGCCCGATATGCAGTGCTCTGTGTGGGCCAGCAGAGGGCGCCCTCGCTGCTCCTCCCGTTCCCCCAATCAACTGGTGCTTGTGAATTGGCTGGGTTCCAGTATTCCCCTGCAGCTCGCGAACACATCCAGCAGAGGATGCCCTCGCATCTCTTATCATTTCCCCCCTCTCCTCAACTGAGTGGACCGTAGGGATCTGCTGGAGCCAGGGACCGTCCTTCAGGTCCTCGGATCGGACAACAGAAGGCGCCCTCGCATCACCTCTCGGCCCACACCCCATTTCGTGTGGCACGGAGTAGTTGGGGCAAGGGATTTATCTGCAGCTCGTGGGCCCGGCCAGCAGATGGCGCACTCGCAGTTAATCCCGTCGCCCCCAAATTAGTGTAGTGCGGGGATTGGCCAGGACCGGGTTTGCCCTTGTAGGTCTTAGACTCGGTCAGCAGAGGGCGCCCTCTCTGGTTCTCCCGAACCCTCCAAATCAACCGGCGCTTGGGGAGCAGCTGTGGTTGGGGATTCCAATGACGTTAGCGAGTTCGGCCAGCAGAGGGCTCACTAAAAGCTCCTCCCGTTCCCCCAAAGCACCAGGTCCTTGGGGATTGGCTGGGGTGGGAGATACTCCCGCAGCTCGCGAGGTCGGCTAATAGGGTCGCCCTCGCAGCTCCTCCCTTTCCCCCCAATAAACTGGGGCTTCTGTATTGGCTGGGGTCTGGGATTCTCCTGAAGCTCGTGAGCTCGTTCAGCTTAGGATGCCCTCGCAACTGTTCCCGGTCCCTTCCTCTCTTTAAATGAGTGGAGTGTGGGGAAATGTTGGAGCCGCTGAAATTCCTTCAGCTCCTGGGCTCGGCCAGCAGAGGGCGCCCTCGTAGCTCCTCACGGCCCCCACGACATTCAGTGGAATGCGGGGACTGGCTGTAGCCGTGGCCCGACCTGCAGTGCTCTGTGTGGGCCAGCAGAGGGCGCCCTCGCAGCTCCTCCCGTTCTCCTGAATCTACTGGGGCTTGTGAATTGGCTGGGGTCTGGGATTCTCCTGAAGCTCGCGAGCTCGTTCAGCAGAGGACGCCCTCGCAACTGTTCCCCTCCCCCTCAACCGCCTTAAATGAGTGGAGAGTAGGGATCTGCTGGATCCGGGGACCGTCTAGCAGCTCCTGGGCTCGGACAACAGAGGGCGCCCGCGCATCACCTCATGGCCCACTCCCAATTCAGTGGGGCGCGGATTGGTTGGGGCAAGTGATTTCTCTGCCGCTCGCGGGCCCAGCCAGCAGATGGCACCCTCGCAGCAAATCCTGTCGCCCCCATATTAGTGTAGTTCGGGGATTGGCTGGGACCGTGTATTCCCCTGCAGCTCGTAGAATCCATTAGCAGAGGACGTTCTCTCAGCTTCTCATATCCCCTCAAAATCAACTGGTCCTTGGGGATTGGCTGGGGTTGGGGATACTCCTGCAGCTCGCGCGGTCGGCCAGCAGGGGGCACCCTCGCAGCTCCTCCAGTTCCACCCAATCTACTGGTGCCTGAGGAGTGGTTAGGGTGGGGACTCTCCAGCAGCTCGCGAGCTTGGCCAGCAGAGGACGCCCTCGCTGCTCTTCCGGGTTCCGCCCTCTCCTTAAATGAGTGGATCGTGGGGATCGGCTGGAGCTGGGGATATTTCTGCAGCTCCTGAGCTCGGCCAGCAGAGGGCTCCCTCGCAGGTCCTCACGTCCCACACGACATTCAGTGGAGTGCGGAGATTGGCTGGAACCCTGGGCCGACCTGCAGTGCTCTGTGTGGGCCTGCAGAGGGCGCCCTCACCGCTCCTCCCGTTCCCCCCAATCAACTAGTGCTTGGGGACTGGCAGGGGTCGGGGGTTCTCCTGCAACTCACGAAATCTGCCTGCAGAGGACGACCTCACAGATCTTACCGTGTTCCCCATCTCCTCAACAGAGTGGATCGTAGGGATCTGCTGGAGCCGGGGACCATCATGCAGCTTCGGGGCTCGGCCAGCAGAGGGCGCCCTCGCATGACCTCTTGGCCCAACCCCATTCAGTGGGGCGCGGATTGGTGGGGAAAGGGATTTCTCTTCATCTCGCGGGCCCGCCCAGTTTATGTCGCCCTCGCAGTTAATCCCGTCGCCTCCAAATTAGTGTAGTGCGGGGATTTGTTGGGACCGGGTATTCCCCTGTAGTTCTTAGACTCGGTCAGCAGAGGGCGCCCTCTCAGCTTTACCGGACTTCTCCAAATCAACCGGTGCTTGGGAATCGGCTGAGGTTGGGGATTCCCCTGAAGTTCGCGAGGTCGGCCAGCAGGGGGCGCACTAAGAGCTACTCCCGTTACCGTCGAGCAACTTGTGCTTGGGGAGTGGCTGCGGTCGGGGATACTCCTGCAGCTCGTGGGCCCTGACAGCAGATGGCGCCCTCGCAGCTCCTCCCTTTCCCCCCAGTAAACTGGGCCTTGTGGATTAGCTGGGGTCAGGGATTCTCCTGCAGCTATCGAGCTCGCTGAGCAGAGGACGCCCTCGCAACTCTTCCCGTTCCCCCCCCCCCCACTCCTTAAATGAGAGGAGCGTGGGGATCGGCTGGAGCCCTGGACACTCCTGCAGCTCCTGGGCTCAGAGAGCAGAGGGCTCCCTCCCAGCTCCTCACGTCCCACACACTATTCAGTGGAGTGCGGTGATTGGCCGCGGCCGTGGCCCGACCTGCACTGCTCTGTGTAGGCCAGCAGAGGTCGCCCTCGCAGCTGCTCCCGTTCCCCCAACCCACCTTAAATGAGTGGAGAGTAGGGATCTGCTGGAGCCGGGGACCCTCCGGCAGCTCCTGGGCTCGGACAACAAAGGGCGCCCGCGCATCACGTCACGGCCCACTCCCACTTCAGTCGGGCGCGGATTGGTTGGGGAAAGGGATTTCTTTTCATCTCCCGGGCCCTGCCAGCAGATGGCTCCCTGGCATTTAATCCCGCCGCCCCCACAGTAGTGAAGTGCGGGGATTGGTTGGGGCAAGGGATTCAGTGGGGCGCAGATTGGTTGGGGCAAGGGATTTCTCGGCAGCTCGCGCGCCCGGCCAGCGAATGTCGCCCTCACAGTGAATCCGTCGCCGCCAAATTAGTGTAGTGAAGGGACCGGGTATTTCTCTTCAGCTCTTAGACTCGGTCAGCAGAGGTCGCCTTCTCACCTTCTCGCTGCCCCTTCAAATCAAACTGTGCTTGGGGACGGGTGAGGTTGCGGATTCTCCTGAAGTTCGATATGTCGGCCAGCTGGGGGCACACTAAAATCTCCTCCCGTTACCCCCAAGCAACTGGTGCTTGGGGATTTGCTGGGGTCGAGGATAAACCTGCAGCTCGCGAGGTCGGCCAGCAGGGGGCGCCCACGCAGATCCACCCTTTTACCCCAATAAACTGGGGCTTGTGGATTGACTGGGGTCAGGGATTCTCCAGCAGCTCGCGAGCTCGGCCAGCAGAGGACTCCCTCGTAGCTCTTCCCGTTCCCCCCCCCCTCCTTAAATGTGTGGAGAGTGGGGATCTGCTGGAGCCGGGGACGTTCTTACAGCTCCTGGGCTCGGCCAGCAGAGGGCTCCCTCGCAGCTCCTCACGGCCAACATGATATTCAGTGGATTGCGGGGATTGGCTGGGGCCGTGGCCCGACATGCAGTGCTCTGTGTGGGCCAGCAGAGGGAGCCCTCGCAGCTCCTCCCGTTCCCCCCAATCAACTGGTGTTTGGGAATTGGCTGGGATCGAGGATTCCCCTGCAGCTCGCGAACTCGGCCAGCTGAGAACTCCCTCGCAGCTCTTACCATTTCCCCCTTCTCTTCAACGAGTGGAGCTCAGGGATCTGCTGGAGCCAGGGACCAACTTGCATCTCCTCGGATCGGACAACTGCGGGCGCCCTCGCATCACCTCCCGGCCCACACCCCATTTCGTGGGGCACGGAGAGGTTGGGGCAAGGGATTTATCTGCATCTCGCGGGCCCGGCCAGCAGATGGCTCACTCGCAGTTAATCCCGTCGCCCCCAAATTAGTGTAGTTCGGGGATTGGCTAGGACCGGGTATGCCCCTGCAGGTCTTAGACTCGGTCAGCAGAGGGCGCCCTCTCTGGTTCCCCCGAACCCTCCAAATCAACCGGTGTTCGGGGAGCAGCTGAGGTAGGGGATTCCAATGATGTTAGCGAGTTCAGCCAGCGGGGAGCGCACTAAAAGCTCCTCCCGTTCCCCCAAAGCACCAGGACCTTGGGTATTGGCTAGGTTGGGGGACACTCCTGCAGCTCGCGACGTCGCCCAGCAGGGTCGCCCTCGCAGCTCCTCCCTTTCCCCCCAATAAACTGGGGCTTCTGTATTGGCTGGGGTCTGGGATTCTCCTGAAGCTCGTGATCTCGCTCAGCAGAGGATGCCCTCGCAACTGTTTCCGGTCCCTCCCTCTCCTTGAATGAGTGGAGCGTGGGGAAATGTTGGAGCAGCATTAATTCCTGCAGCTCCTGGGCTCGGCCAGCAGAGGGCGCCCTCCCAGCTCCTCATGGCCCCCACGCCATTCAGTGGAGTGCGGGGATTGGCTGTAGCCGTGGCCCGACATGCAGTGCTCTGTGTGGGCCAGCAGAGGGCGCCCTCGCAGCTCCTCCCGTTCTCCTGAATCTACTGGGGCTTGTGAATTGGCTGGGGTCTGGGATTCTCCTGAAGCTCGCGAGCTCGTTCAGCAGTGGACGCCCTCGCAACTGTTCCCGTCCCCCCCCACTCCTCCTTTAATGAGTGGAGAGTAGGGATCTGCTGGAGCCGGGCACCTTCTGGCAGCTCCTGGGCTCGGACAACAGAGGGCACCCGCGCATCACGTCACGGCCCACTCCCAATTCAGTCGGGCGCGGATTGGTTGGGGCAAGGGATTTCTCTGCAGCTCGCGGGCCCGGCCAGCAGATGGCACCCTCGAGGTTAATTCCGTCGCCCCCATTTTAGTGTAGTGCGAGGATTGGCTGGGACCGTGTATTCCCCTGAAGCTCGTAGAATCCATCAGCAGCGGACGTTCTCTCAGCTTCTCACGTCCCCTCCAAATCAACTGGTCCTTGGGGATTGGCTGGGGTAGGGGATACTCCTGCAGCTCGCGCGGTCGGCCAGCAGGGGGCTCCCTCGCCGCTCCTCCCGTTCCACCCAGTCTACTGGTGCTTGGGAGTGGTTAGGTTGGGGACTCTCCAGCAGCTCGGGAGCTTGGCCAGCAGAGGACGCCCCCCCAGCTCTTCCCGCATCCCCCCTCTCCTTAAACGAGTGAATCATGGGGATCGGCTGGAGCTGGGGATATTCCTGCAGCTCCTGGGTTCGGCCAGCAGAGGGCCACCTCGCAGGTCCTCACGGCCCACACGCCATTCAGTGGAGTACGGGGATTTGCTGTGGCCGTGGCCCGACCTGCAGTGCTCTGCGTGGGGCAGCAGAGGGCGCCATCGCAGCTCCTCCCTTTCTCCGGAATCAACTGGTGCTTGTGAATTGGCTGGGGTCTGGGATTCTCCTGAATCGCGCGAGCTTGTTCAGCAGAGGACGCCCTCGCAATTGTTCCCGTCCCCCCCTCCTTAAATGAATGGAGAGTAGGGGACTGCTGGACCCGGGAACCGTCCAGCAGCTCGTGGGATCGGACAACAGAGGGCGCCCGCGCATCTCGTCACGGCCCACTTACAATGCAGTGGGGCGACGATTGGTTGGGGCAAGGGATTTCTCTGCAGCTCGCGGGCCCGGCCAGCAGATGGCACCCTCGCAGTTAATCCCGTCGCCCCCATATTAGTGTAGTGCGGGGATTGGCTGGGATCGGGTATTCCCCTGCAGCTCGTAGAATCCATCAACAGAGGAGGTTATCTCAGCTTCTCACGTCTCCTCCAAAGCAACTGGTCCTTGCGGATTGGCTGGGGTTGGAGATACTCCTGCAGCTCGCGAGGTCGGCTAGCAGGGGGCGCCCTCGCAGCTCCTCCCGTTAGACCCTATCTACTGGTGCTTGGGGAGTTGTTAGGGTGGGGACTCTCCAGCAGCTCGCGAGCTTGGCCAGCAGAGGACGCCCTCGCAGCTCTTCCCGCATCCCCCCTCTCCTTAAATGAGTGAATCGTGGGGATCTGCTGGAGCTGGGGATATTCCTGCAGCTCCTGGGCTCGGCCAGCAGAGGGCCACCTCGCAGGTCCTCACGGCCCACACGCCATTCATTGGAGTGCGGGGATTGGCTGGGGCCCTGGGCCGACCTGCAGTGCTCTGTGTGGGCCAGCAGAGGGCGCCCTCGCCGCTCCTCTCGTTTCCCACAGTCAACTAGTGCTAGGGGACTGGCTCGGGTCGGGGATTCTCCTGCAACTCACGAGCTCGGCCAGCAGAGGGTGACCTCGCAGCTCTTACCGTGTCCCCCATCTCCTCATCAGAGTAGAGTGTAGGGATCTCCTGGAGCCGAGGACCGTCCTGCAGAAACGGGGCTCGGCCAATAGAGGGCGTCCTCGCATCACCTCCTTGCCCACCCCGCATTCAGTGGGGCGCGGATTGATTGGGGCAAGGGATTTATCTTTATTTCGTGGGCCCGGCCAGCTGATGGCGCCCTCGCAGTTAATCCCGTCGCCCCCAAATAAGTGTAGTGCGGGGATTGGTTGGGACCGGATATTCCCCTGCAGTTCTTAGACTCGGTCCGCAGAGGTCGCCCTCTCAGCTTCACACGACTCCTCCAAATCAACCGGTGCTTGGGGATCCGCTGAGGTTGGGGATTCCCCTGAAGTTCGCGAGGTCGGCCAGCAGGGGGCGCACTAAGAGCTCCTCCCGTTCCCCCCCGAGCAACTGGTGCTCGGGGAGTGGCTGGGGTCGGGGATACTCCTGCAGCTTGCGGGCCCTGACAGCAGATGACGCCCTCGCAGTTTCTCCCTTTCCCCCCAATAATCTGGGCCTTGTGGATTAGCTGGGATCAGGGATTCTCCTGCAGCTATCGAGCTCGGTCAGCAGAGGACGCCCTCGCGACACTTCCCTTTCTCCCCCCATCCTTAAGTGAGAGGAGCGTGTGGATCGGCTGGAGCCCGGGACACTCCTGCAGCTCCTGGGCTCTGACGGTAGAGGGCGCTCTCCCAGCTCTTCACGGCGCACACACCATTCGGTGGAGTGCGGGGATTGGCCGGGGCCGTGGCCCTACCTGCACTGCTCTGTGTAGGCCAGCAGAGGTCGCCCTCGCATCTGCTCCCGTTCCCCGTAATCAACTGGTGTTTGGGGATTGGCTGGGGTCGGGGATTCTCCTGCTACTCACGAGCTCGGCCAGCAGAGGACGACCTCGCACCACTTACCGTGTCCCCCATCTCCTCAACATAGTGGAGCGTAGGGATCGGCTGGCGCCTGGGACTGTCCTGCAGCTCCTGGGCTCGGCTTGTAGAGAGCGCCCTCGCAGATACTCCCTTCCCGCCCATTCAGTTGGGCGTGTATTGTTTGGGGCACAGGATTTCCCTGCCGCTCCCGGGCCCAGCTAACTGAGGGCGCCCTCGCAGTTTGTCCCATCGTCCCCAAGTGCGTGGAGGTCGGGGATTGGCTTTCCCCGTGGATTCCCCTGCAGCTCTTGGACTCGGTCAGCAGATGGCTCCCTCTCAGCTTCTCCCGTCCCTTCCAAATTAACTGGTGCTCGGGGATCGGCTGAGGTAGGGGATTTTTCTGAAGCTCGTAAGGTCGGCCAGAAGGGGGCGCCCTCGCAGCACCTCCCCTTTCCCCCAGTCAACTAGTGCTTGGGGATTGGCTGGGGTTGGGGATTCCCCTGCAGCTCACGAGCTCGGCCAGGAGAGGACACCCTCGCAGGTCTTCCCGTTTCTCCACCCCTCCTTAACTGGGTGGAGCGTGGTGATCGGCAGGAGCCGGGGACCCTGCTGCAGCTCCTGGGTTCGGGCAGAAGAGGGCGCCCTCGTAGGTCCTCCCTCCCCCCTCCCCCATTCAGTGGGGAGTGGATTGGTTGGGGCAAGGGATTTCCCTGCAGCTCGCGGGCCCGGCCAGCAGGTGGTGCCCTCGAAGCTTATCCCATAGCCCCCAAATCAGTGGGGTGCGGGGGTTGGCTGGGGCTGGGGACTCCCCTGTAGCTCTTGGATTCGGTAAGCAGAGGGCGCCCTCTCAGCTTCTCCCGTCCCCTGCAAATCAACTGGTGCATGGGGATCGGCTGAGGTCGGGGAGTCTCCTTCAGCTCGCGATGTCGGTCAGCAGGGGGCGCCCTCGCAGCTCCTCCCGTTCCCCCAATATACTGGTGCATGGGGATTGCCTGGGGTCGGGGATTATCCTGCAGCTCGCGAGCTCGGCCACCAGAGGATGTCCTCGAAGCTCTTCCCGTCTCCCCCCCTCTCCTTAACAGAGTGGAGCATAGGGATCGACTGGAGCCGGAGACCCTCCTGCAGCTCCTGGGATCGGCCAACAGAGGGCGCCCTCGCAGCTGCTCCCGGCCCACACCCCATTCAGTGGAGAGCAGGGATTGGCTGTGGCCGGGGCCCGTCCTTCAGGGCTTTGGGAGGGCCAGCAGAGGGCATCCTCGCATCTCCTGCCGTTTTCCCCAATTAACTTGTGCTTGGGGATTGGCTGGAGGCGGGGATTTTCCTGCAGCTCGCGAGCTAGGCCAGCAGAGGACGCCCTCGCAGCTCTTCCCTCCCCCCGCCCCCGCTCTCTCCGTAAATGAGTGGACTGTGGGGATCGGCTGGAGTAAGGGATCGTCCTGCAGCTCCTTGGCTCGGGCAACCAAGGGTGCCCTCGCAGCACCTGCCGGCCCAGCCCCCATTCACTGCAGAGCGGGGATTGACTGGGGCAGTGGCCCATCCTGCAGTTCACTGGGTGGGCCAGCACAGGGCGCCCTCGCATCCTCCTCCCGTTCCACACAGTCAACTAGTGCTTGGGGATTGGCTCGTGCCCCAGGCCAGTTCGGCCAATCAATCAATCAACCCATCGTATTTATTGAGTGCTTACCGTGTGCAGAGCACTGTACTAAGCGCTTGGGAAGTACAAGTTGGCAACATATAGAGACAGTCCCTACCCAACAGTGGGCTCACAGTCTGGAACGGGGAGACAGAGAACAAAACCAAACGTATTAAGAAAATAAAATAAATAGAATAGATTGTACAAGTAAAATAAATAAATAAATAAATAGAGTGATATATATGTACAAACATATATACATATATGCAGGTGCTGTGGGGAAAGGAAGCAGGTAAGACGTGGGGGATGGAGAGGGGGACGAGGGGGAGAGGAAGGAGGGAGCTCAGTCTGGGAAGGCCTCCTGGAGGAGGTGAGCTCTCAGTAGGGCCTTGAAGGGAGGAACAGAGCTAGCTTGGCGGATGGGCAGAGGGAAGGCTTTCCAGGCCAGGGGGATGACGTGGGCTGGGGGTCGACGGCGGGACGGGCGAGAACGAGGCACGGTGAGGAGATTTGTGGCAGAGGAGCGGAGGGTGCGGGCTGGGCTGTAGAAGGCGAGAAGGGAGGTGAGGTAGGAGGGGCGAGGTGATGGAGAGCCTTGAAGCCCAGGGTGAGGAGTTTCTGCCTGATGAGCAGATTGATTGGTAGCCACTGGAGATTTTTGAGGAGGGGAGTAACATGCCCAGAGCGTTTCTGGACTAAGAAAATCCAGGCAGCGGCATGAAGTATGGATTGAAGTGGGGAGAGACACGAGGATGGGAGATCAGAGAGGAGGCTGACACAGCAGTCCAGACGAGTTAGGATGAGAGCTTGAATGAGTAGGGTAGCGGTTTGGCTCGAGAGGAAAGGGCGGATCTTGGCAATGTTGCGGAGCTGAGACCGGCAGGTTTTGGTGACGGCTTGGATGTGAGGGGTGAACGAGAGAGCGGAGTCGAGGATGACACCAAGGTTGCGGGCTTGTGAGACGGGAAGGATGGTAGTGCCGTCAACAGTGATGGGAAAGTCAGGGAGAGGGCAGGGTTTGGGAGAGAAGACAAGGAGTTCAGTCTTGGACATGTTGAGTTTTAGGTGGCGGGCAGACATCCAGATGGAGATGTCCTGAAGGCAGGAGGAGATGCGAGCCTGGAGGGAGGGGGAGGGCCATCAAAGGACGCCCTCGCTGCCTTTCCCTTTTCAACACCTCTCCTAAACTGAGTGGAGCGTGGGGTTCGGCTGAACCCGGGGACCCTTCTGCAGCTCCTGTGCTCAACCAGCACAGAGCGCCTTCGCAGGTCCTCTTGTTCCCCCAATTCAGTGGGGCGTGGATTGGTTGGGACAAGGGATTTCACTGCTGCTCGCGGGCCCGACAAGCAGATGGCTCCTTCGCAGCTTCTCCCTTCGACCCCAAATCAGTGAAGTGCGGGGATTGGCTGCGGCCGGGGATTCCCCTGCAGCTCTTGGACTCGGTCAGCAGAGGGCGCCCTCTCAGCTTTTCCCGTCCCCTCCAAATCAACTGGTGCTTGAGGGACGTCTTAGGATGGTGATTCCCCTGCAACTCTGGAGTTCGGCCAGCAGGGGGCGTCCTCGAAACTCCTCCCGTTCCCCCAATTGACTGCTACTTGGGGATGGCTTGGGGTCGGGGAATCCCCTGCAGCTCACGAGCTCGGCCAGCAGAGGACACCCTCACAGGTCTTCCCGTTTCCCCCCGCTCTCCTTAACTGAGTGGAGCGTGGGAATCGGCTGGATCCGGGGACCCTCCTGCAGGTCTTGGGCTCGGTCACAAGCGAGCACACTCGCAGGTCTTCCCGTCCACCCCCCACCACCACATTCAGTGGGGCACCGATTGGTTGGGGCAAGGGATTTCCCTGCAGTTCGCGGGCTCGGCCATCAGATGGCACCCTCGCAGTTTCGCCCGTCGACCCCAAATCAGTGGAGTGCGGTGATTGGCTGGGACCGTGGATTCCCCTGCAGCTCCTGGACTCGGTCAGCAGAGGGGGCCCTCTCAGCTTCTCCCGTCCCCTGGAAATTAACTGGTTCTTGGGGATCGGCTGAGGTTGGGGATTCTCCTGCAGCTCTCGAGCTCGGCCAGCAGGGTGCGCCGTAGCAGATCCTCCCGTTCCCCCCATATCCTTAACTGAATGGAACGTGGGGATCGCCTGGAGCCGGGGACCCTCCTGCAGCTCCAGGGATCGGCCAACAGAGGGCGCCCTCGCAGCTGCTCCCGGCCAACACCCCATTCAGTGGAGAGCGGGGATTGGCTGGGCCCGAGGCCCGTCCTGGCCTAGGTCCCGCTGTCTTCCGGCCCTGATCCCCACGTCTCCCGGCCCAGGTAATCCCCTGTCTCCCGGCCCGGGTCTCCCTCTGACTCCCTGCCCTTGTCACCCCCGTTTCTCGGCCACAGTCCCCCTTTGCCTCCCATCCCTGGTACCCCTCTGCCTTCTGGCTCTGGTGCCTGTCTACCGGCCCGGGGACCCCCGTGTCGCCTGGCCCTGGTCCCCCCCGCCTCCTGGCCCTGGTCCCTCTCTACTTCTTGGCCCTGGGTTCCCCTTACCTCTCAGCCCTGATCCCCCAGTCTCCCCGCCCAGGTACCCCTCTTCCTCCAGGCCCTGATCCCCGATCTCCCGGCCCAGGTACCCCTCTGTCTCCTTGCCCGGGTCCCCCTCTTCCTCCCAGCCCTGGTTCCCCGTCTCCCAGCCAAGGTACCCTTCTGTCTCCTGGACCTGGTCCCCCACTGCCTTCTGGCCCTGGTCCCCATCTATCTCCCTGCCCAGTTACGTCTCAGCCTGCTGGCCCTGGTCCCCCTCTGCCTCCTGGCCCTGGTCCTCCGTCAACAAGCCCTGGTACCCCTCTGCCTCCTTGCCATGGTCCCCCCCACCCGCCGCCCTACCCTGGTCCCACTCTGCCTCCCGGCCCTGGGTACCCCTCTGTCTCCAGGTCCTGGTCCCCCATCTCCCGGCGCAGGTACCGCTCTGTGTCCTGGCCCTGGTCCCCTTCTGCCTCCAGGAACAGGTCCCCCTCTGCTTCCCTGACCTTGTTCCCCACCGTTTCTCGGCCCTGGTCCCCTTTTGCCTTCCGGCTCAGGTACCCTTCCTGGTCCCCCTTTTCCTCCCAGCCCTGGTCCCGGCCAAGGTACCCTTCTGCCTCCTGGACCTGGTTCCCCACTACCTTCTGGCCCTGGTCCCCATCTGCCTCTCTGCCCGTTATACCCCTCAGCCTGCTGGCCCTTGCCCCCCTCTGCCTCCCGGCCCTGGTCCCCCGTCTACCAGCCCTGGTACCCTTTTGCCTCCTGGCCATGGTCCCCCCGCCCCGACCCCTGCCTCCCTAACCTGGTCCCCCTCTGCCTCCTGGCCCTGGGTACCCCTCTGCCTCCAGGCTCTGGTCCCCCATCTCCCGGCCAAGGTACCCCTCTGTCTCCTGGCCCTGGCCCCCCTCTGCCTCCAGGAACAGGTCCCCCTCTGCTTCCCTGCCCTTGTCCCCCTTTGCCTTCCGGCCCAGGTACTCTTCTGCCTCCTGGCCCTGGTCCCCCTCTTCCTCCCAGCCCTGGTCCCGGCCAAGGTACCCTTCTGCCTCCTGGACCTGGGTACCCCTCTGCCTCCAGGTCCTGGTCCCCCATTTCCCGGCCCAGGTACCCCTCTGTCTCCTGGCCCTGGTCCCCCTCTGCCTCCAGGAACAGGTCCCCCTCTGCTTCCCTGCCCTTGTCCCCCTTTGCCTTCCGGCCCAGGTACTCTTCTGCCTCCTGACCCTGGTCCCCCTCTTCCTTCCAGCCCTGGTCCCGGCCAAGGTACCCTTCTGCCTCCTGGCCCTGGTCCCCCTCTGCCTTCCGGCCCAGAAACCCCTCTGCCTCCTGGCCCTGGTCTCCCGCTGCCTCTCGGCCCAGGAAACCTTCAGCCTCCAGGCTCTGGTGCCCCTCTGCCTCCGGGCCCTGGTCCCCCTGTGCCTGCCAGCCCTGGTCTCCCTCTTCCTCCAGGCCCTTGCTGCTCTCTCGGTCCCGGTCCTGGGTCCCCTCTACCTACCGGCCCTGGTACCCGTTTTCCAGTCCAGGTACCCCTCTGCCTCCTGGCCCTGGTTCCCCTCTGCCTCCCTGCCCTGTTCCCCCGAACTTCTCAGCGCCTGTACCCCTCTGCCTCCCGGTCCAGGTACCCCGCTGCCTCCTGGCCCTGGTCGGCCTTCTCCCGGCCCGGGTACCCCTCTACCTTCCGGCTCCGGTCCCCCTGTCTCCCGGCCCTGGTCCCCCTCTACCTCCCTGCCCTGGTACCCCCCCCCCCCCATCTCTCGGCCCTGGTCCCCGTCTGCCGCTCGGCCCTTGTCCCCCTGCCTGCTGGCACAGGTACCCCTCTGCCTCCCAGCCATTGACCCCATCTCCCGGCTCAGGTACCCCTCTGCCTCCTGGCCCTGGTCCCCCTCTGCCTCCCTGCCCCGGTGCACCTCGACTTCCAGGGCCTGGTCCCTCTCCTTCACAGCCCTGGCTCCCCTCTACCCACCGGCCCTGGTCCCCATAACCTCTGGCCCAGGTAACAGACGACCTCTCTTCCCTGGTCCCTTTGTTTCCCAGTCCAGGTACCCCACAGCCTCCCAGCCCTGGTCACCCTCTGACTCTCAGCCCAGGTCCCCCCCTGCCTCCCAGTCCTGGTCCCCCTCTGCATCCCTGCCCTGGTCCCTCCCGCCTCTCAGCCCTGGTCCCCCTCTGCCTCCCGGCACAGGTACCCCACTGCCTCCTGACCCTGGTCCCCCTTTGCCTTCCAGCCCTGAACCCTGTCTCCCAGCCCAGGTGCCCCTCTGCCTCCCGGCCCTGGTCCCCCCCCCCCCCCGCGTCTCAACCCTGGTCCCCCTCTGCCTCTCGGCCCTGGTCCCTCTGTCTACGGGCCCAGGTACCCCTCTACCTCCCGGTCCTGGTCCCCCCCCCACCATCTCTTGGCCCTGGTCTCCCTCTGCTGCTCAGCCCTGGTCCCCCTGACTGTCGGCCCACGTACCCCTCTGCCACCTGGCCTTGGTCCCCTGTCTCCCGGCTCAGGTACCCCTCTGCCTCCTGGCCCGGGTCCCCCTCTGCCTCCCTGCCCTGGTCCCCCTCTGCCTCCCTGCCCTGGTCCCCCTAATCACTCAGCTCTGGTCCCCCTCTGCCATTCGGCCCTGGTCCCCCTGACTGCCAGCCCTGGTACACCTCTGCCTCCTTGCCTTGGTCCCCCTGTTTCCCGGCCAAGGTACTCCTCTGCCTCCTGGCTCTGGTCCCCCTCTGTCTCCCCGCCCCAGTCCCCCTCTGACTCCCAGCCCTGGTCCCTCTGTATCTCCTGGCCCTGGTCTCCCTCTACCTCCAGGCCCTGGGCCCTCTCTTCTTTCCAGACCTGGTTACCCTCTACCAACCGGCCCTGGTCACCATGACTTCCGGTCCAGGCACCCCACTACCTCCCAGCCCTGGTCCCTTTGTTTCCTGGTCCAGGTACCCCTTTGCCTCCCGGCCCTGGTCCACCTGTCTCCCGGCCGAGGTACCCCTCTGCCTCCTGGCCCTGGGCCCCCTCTGCCTCCAGGCCTTGGTACCCCTCTTCCTCCCGGCCCTTATTCCTCATCTCCCGGCCCAAGTAACCCTCTGCCTCCTAGCCATGGTCGCCTTCTGCCGCATTGCCCTGGTCCACCTCTGCCTCCCTGCCTTGGTCTCCTTCTAACTCCAGGCCCTTGGGTCTCTCTCCATCCCAGGCCTGGGTCCCCTCTACCTCCCAGCCCTGGCCCCATCTTCCTCCCGGCCCTCGTCCCTAAGTACCTCCCGGACCTGTTTTTCTTCTGCCTTCAGGACCTTGGGTCTCTCTCCATCCCGGTCCAGGGTTCCATCTACCTCCCGGCCCTGGTCCCCCTATGACTCCCTGCCCTAGTCCACCCCACCTCTCAGCCCTGGTCTCCCACTACCTCCCAGCCCTGATTCCCCCGTCTCCTGGCCCTGGTCCCCCTCTGCCGCCCTTTCCTTGTCCCCCTCTGCCTCCCGGCTCTGGACCCTCTGTGCCTCCAGGCCCTGGTCTCCTTCTACCTACAGGTCCTTTGGTCTCTCTCCTCCCCAGCCGTGGCTCCCCTCTACCTCCAGGCCCTTGGGTCTCTCTCCTCCCCGGCCATGGCTCCTCTCTAACTCCAGGCCCTGGTCACCTTGTCTCCCGGCCCAGGGACCATTCAGCCTCCTTGCCCTGGTCCCCCTCTGCCGCCCAGCTCCAATCCCCCTCTGCCTCCCGTGCCTGGTCCCCCTTTTTCCAGCACTGGTAACCTTCTGCCTCCGGGCCCTGGTCCCTGTCTACCTCCCGGCCCTGTTCTCCTTCTACATCCAAGCCCTTGGGTCTCTCTCCGTCCTGGACCTGGGTACCCTTTACCTTTCGTGCCTGGTCCCCTGTCTCCGAGCCCAGGTACACCTCTGCCTTCCGGCCCTGGTCCCCCTCTACCTGCCTTTCTTCCCCCTGCTTCTCGGCCCTGGTCCCACTCTGCCTTCCGGCCCAGGTACTCCTAGGCCTCTCGGCCCAGGTGCCCCTCTGCCTCCTAGCACTTGTCCCCCTCTGCCTCCTGGCCCTGGTCCCCTTCTGCTGCCTAGCCCTGCTCCCCCTCTG
Organism: Tachyglossus aculeatus; assembly: GCF_015852505.1. Taxonomy (NCBI): domain Eukaryota; kingdom Metazoa; phylum Chordata; class Mammalia; order Monotremata; family Tachyglossidae; genus Tachyglossus; species Tachyglossus aculeatus. Next base: position 74,486,796 of record NC_052076.1, read on the forward strand.
CCTCCCGGCCCTGGTCTCCTTCTACCTCCAGGCCTTTGAATCTCTCTCCGTCCTGGCCCTGGTCCCCCTAGCTCCATCATCATCATCATCATCAATCGTATTTATTGAGTGCTTACTATGTGCAGAGCACTGTACTAAGCGCTTGGGAAGTACAAATTGGCAACATATAGAGACAGTCCCTACCCAACAGTGGGCTCACAGTCTAAAAGGGGGAGACAGAGAACAAAACCAAACATACTAACAAAATAAAATAAATAGAATAGATATGTACAAATAAAATAAATAAATAAATAAATAGAGTAATAAATATGTACAAACATATATACATATATACAGGTGCTGTGGGGAAGGGAAGGAGGTAAGATGGGGGGGATGGAGAGGGGGACGAGGGGGAGAGGAAGGAAGGGGCTCAGTCTGGGAAGGCCTCCCGGAGGAGGTGAGCTCTCAGCAGGGCCTTGAAGGGAGGAAGAGAGCTAGCTTGGCGGATGGGCAGAGGGAGGGCATTCCAGGCCCGGGGGATGACGTGGGCCGGGGGTCGATGGCGGGACAGGCGAAAGCGAGGTACGGTGAGGTGCGGTGGAGGAGCGGAGGGTGCGGACTGGGCTGTAGAAGGAGAGAAAGGAGGTGAGGTAGGAGGGGGCGAGGTGATGGACAGCCTTGAAGCCCAGGGTGAGGAGTTTCTGCCTGATGCGCGGATTGATTGGTCCATAACCAGATACCCCTCTGCCTCCCGACCCTAGTCCCCCTATCTCCCGGCCCAGGTACCACTCTGCCTCCCGGCCCTGGTCCCCCTGTATCCCGTGCCACGTACCCCTCTTCCTCCTTGCCCTGGTCCCTCTGTTCCCGGCACAGGTACCCCTCTGCTACCCGGCCCTGGTCCCCCTGTCTTTCGGCCCTGTTCCCCCTCTGCCCCCCCGGCCCTGGTCCCCCTCTGCCTTCCGGCCCTGGTACCCCGTCTCCCGGCACAGGTACCCTTATACCTCCTGGCCCTGGTCCCCTTCTGCCACCCTGCCCTGCTCCCCCTCTGCCACCCGGCCCTGGCCTCCCTCTACCTCCAGGCTCTTGGGTCTCTCTCCGTCCCGGCCCTGGGTCCCCTTTACATTCCGGACCTGGTATCAATGTCTCCCGGCCCTCTGCCTCCTGGCCTCCCTCTGCCTACTTGCCCAAGTACCCTTCTGCCTCCTGGTCCTGGTCCCACTCTGGCACCCTGCCCTGGTCCCCCCCATGACTTCTCGGCCCTGGTCCCCCTCTTCCTCCCGGCCAATGTCCCCCCCGGCCTTTCAGCCCTGGTCCCAATTTACTCTCTGGCCCTGGTACTCCCGCGATCTTCCGGCTCTGGTCCCCTTCTCCCTCCGGCCCTAGTTCCCCTCTACCTCCCTGCCTTGGTCCCCATCTTTCACCCGGACCTGGTCCCTCTGCCTACTGGCTCAGGTCCCCCTGTGCCTGCCGGCCCTCGTCTCCCTCTACCTCCCGGCCCTGTTCTCCTTCTACATCCAAGCCCTTGGGTCTCTCTCTGTCCCGGCCCTGAGTCCCCTCTACCTTCAGGCCCTGGCCCCTGTCTCCGGACCCGGTACCCCTCTGCCACCTGGTCCTGCTCCCCCTCTGTCTCCCGGCCCTGGTCCCTCCCTGTCTTTCCACCCTGGTCACCCTCTACCTCCAGGCCCTGGTCCCTCTCTCGTTCCCGGCACTCGGTCCCCTATACGTTCTGGCCGTGGTCCTCCTGTCTCCCGGCCCAAGTACCCCTCTACCTCCTGTCCCTGGTCCCCATTTCCTAGTCCAGGTACACCTCTGCCTCCTGGCCCTGATGCCCCTCTGCCACTCTGACCTGGTCCCCCCCGCTTCTCAGCACCTGTACCCCTCTGCCTCCCGGCCCAGGTACCCCACAGCTTCCCGGCCCTGGTCCCCCTCTGCCTCCTGGCCCTAGTCCCCCTCTGCCTCCTGACCCTGGTCCCCCGTCTCCTGGCCCTGGTACTCCTCTATCTCCTGGCCCTGGTGCCCCTCTGCCTCCAGGCCCTGGTCCCCTTCTGCATCCCTGCCCTTGTCCCCCACCGCTTCTCGGCCCTGTTCCCCCTTTGCCTTCCGGCCCAGGTAGCCCCCTGCCTCCTGGCCCTGGTCCCCCTCTTCCTCCCGGCCCTGGTACCCTCTCTACCAGCCCAGGTGTCCCTCTGCCTCTTGGCCCTGATACTCCTCTGCTGCCTAGCCCTGGTCCCCCTCTGCCTCCCGACCCTGGTCTCCTTCTACCCCCAAGCCTTTGGGTCTCTCTCCTTCCTGGACCTGGTCCCCCTAGCTCCAGACCGAGGTACCCCTCTGCCTCCAGGCCCTGGTCTCCCTCTGATCTCCCGGCCCAGGTACCACTCTGCCTCACGGCCCTGGTCCCCCTCTATCCCGGGCCATGTACCCCTCTTCCACCTGGCCCTGGTCCCTCTGTTCCTGGCACAGGTACCCCTCTGCTGCCCGGCCCTGGTCCCCCTGTCTACGGGCCCTGTTCCCCCTCTGCCTCCCGGCCCTGGTCCCCCTCTGCCTTCCGGCCCTGGTAGTCCGTCTCCCGGCACAGGTACCCTTATACCTCCTGGCCCTCGTCCACTTCTGCCACCCTGTCCTGCTCCCCCTCTGCCACCCGGCCCTGGCTCCTCTGTGCCTCCCTGCCCTGTTCTCCCTCTACCTCCAGGCCCTTGGGTCCCTCTCTGTCTCTGCCCTGGGTACCCTTTACATTCCGGCCCTGATATCAATGTCTCCCGGCCCAGGTATACTTCTGCCTTCCGGCTCTGGTCCCCCTCTGCCTTCTGGCCCAGGTATCCCTCTGCCTCCAGGTCCTGGTCACACTCTGGCACCCTGCCCTGGTCCCCCCATGACTTCTCGGCCCTGGTCCCCCTCTTCCTCCCGGCCCTTGTCCCCCCCGGCCTTTCAGTCCTGGTCCCAATTTACTCTCTGGCCCTGGTTCCCCCCCGACCCTCCAGCTCTGGTCCCCCTCTCCTTCCGGCCCTAGTTCCCCTCTACCTCCCTGCCTTGGTCCCCATCTTTCGCCCGGACCTGGTCCCTCTGCCTACCGGCTCAGGTCCCCATGTGCCTGCCGGCCCTTTTCTCCCTCTACCTCCTGGCCCTGGCCCTTCTCTCCGTCCTGGCCCTGAGTCCCCTCTACCTTCAGGCCCTGGCCCCTGTCTTCGGACCCGGTACCCCTCTGCCACGTGGCCCTGCTCCCCCTCTGTCTCCCGGCCCTGGTCCCTCCCTGTCTTTCCACCCTGGTCACCCTCTACCTCCAGGCCCTGGTCCCTCTCTCGTTCCCGGCACTCGGTCCCCTATACGTTCTGGCCGTGGTCCTCCTGTATCCCGGCCCAAGTACCCCTCTACCTCCTGTCCCTGGTCCCCATTTCCTAGTCCAGGTACACCTCTGCCTCCTGGCCCTGGTGACCCTCTGACTCTCTGACCTGGTCCCCCCCGCTTCTCAGCACCTGTACCCCTCTGCCTCCCGGTCCAGGTACCCCACAGCTTCCCGGCCCTGGTCCCCCTCTGCCTCCCGACCCTAGTCCCCCTCTGCCTCCTGACCCTGGTCCCCCGTCTCCTGGCCCTGGTACCCCTCTGTCTTCTGGCCCTGGTGCCCCTCTGCCTCCAGGCCCTGGTCCCCCTCTGCATCCCTGCCCTGGTGCCCCTCTACCTCCTGGGCCTGGTCTCTCTCCTTCACTGCCCTGGTGCCCCTCTACCAACCGGCTCTGGTCCCCATGACCTCCGACCCAGGTACCCCACTACCTCCCGGCCCTGGTCCCTATGTTTCCAGGTCCAGGTACCCCTCTGCCTCCTGGCTCTGGTCACCCTCTGCCTCCTGACCTAGGTCCCCCTCTGCTTCCCATTCCTGGTCCCCCTCTGCGTCCCTGCCCTGGTCCCTCCCGCCTCTCAGCCCTGGTCCTCCTCTGCGTCCCGGCCCATATACCCCACTGAATCCTGGCCCTGCTCCCCCTCTGCCTCCCAGCCCTGAACCCCGTCTCGCAGCCCAGGTGCCCCTCTGCCTCCCCGACCTGGTCCCCCCCCCACCCCCGTGTCCTCTCCGCCCTGGGACCCCTGCGCCTCTAAGTCACTCATTCATTCATTCATTCACTCATTCATTCATTCGTATTTATTGAGCATTTACTGTGTGCAGAGCACTGTACTAAGCGCTTGGGAAGTACAAGTCGGCAGCATATACAGAGACGGTCCCTACCAAACCACGGGCTCACAGTCTAGAAGACTAGAAGAACTCCTGGCCCCGGTCTCGCTCTACCTACGGGCCCTTGGGTCTCTCTCCGTCACAGCCCTGGGTCCCCTCTACCTCCCGACCCTGGTCCCCCTCTCACGGCCCGGGTACCTCTCTACTTCCCGTCCCTGGTACCAATGTCTCCCGGCCCAGGTACCCCTCTGCCTCCCAGCTCTGATCCCCCTCTGCCTTTCAGCCCTGGTCCCACTTTACTTTCTGGCCCTGGTCTCCCCCAACCTTCCGGCCCTTGTCCCCTTCTCCCTCCAGCCCTAGTTCCCCGCTACCTCCCTGCCTTGGTCCCCATCTTTCGCCCGGACCCAGTTCCTCTCTGCCTACCGGCCCAGGTCCCCCTGTGCCTGCCAGCTCTCGTCTCCCTCTACCTCCTGGCCCTGGCCTTTCTCTCCGTCCAGGCCCTGGGTCCTCTCTACATTCAGGCCCTGGCCCCCTGTCTCCGGACCCAGGTACCCCTCTACCCCCTGGCCCGGGTAACCCTCTGCCTCCACGCCCTGGTCACCCTCTGCCTCCCGGCCCTCGTCCCTCCCTGTCTCTCGGACCTGGTCTCCCTCTAACTCCAGGCCCTGGTCCCTCTCTCGTTCCCGGCCCTGGGTCTCCTATACCTTCCGGTCATGGTCCCCCTGTCTCCCGGCCCGGGTACCACTCTACCTCCTGGCCTTGGTCCCCCTGTTTCCCGGTGCAGGTATACCTCTGCCTCCTGGCCCTGGTCCACCCGCTGCCTCTCCGCCCTGGTCCCAATCTGACACTTGGCCCTGGCCTCCTTGTCCCCTGGCCCAGGTACCCCTCTGCCTCCCTGCCCTGACACACCTGTCTCCCAGCCCAGGTACCCCTCTGCCTCCTGGCCCTGGTTCTCCTCTGCCTCCAGGCCCTAGTCCCCATCTGCCTCCCAGCACTGGACCCTCTGTGCCTCCTGGTCCTGGTCTCCGTCTACCTGCAGGCCCTTGGGTCTCTATCCATCCTGGCCCTGGGTACCCTCTACCTCACGGCCCTGGTCCCCCTGTCTCCCAGCCCAGTACCCCTCTGCCTCCCAGCCCCGGTCCCCATCTGCCTCCCGGCCCAGGTCCGCCTCTGCCTCCTTAGCCTGATTCCCCCTGCTTATCGACTCTGATCCCCCCTCTGTCTCCCGGCCCAGAAACTCCTCAGCCTCCTGGCCCTGGTGCCCCTCTGCCTCCAGGCCATGGTCCCCCTCTGCCTCCCAGCCATGGTCGCCTTGCGCCTGCCAGCACTGGTCTCCCTCTACCTCCAGGCCCTGGCCACTCTCTCGGTCCCGGCCCTGTGTCCCCTCTACATACCAGCCCTGGTCCCCCTGTTTCCCAGTCCAGGTACCCTGGTCGTGGTCCCCCTCTGCCTGCCAGCCCTGGTCGGCCTTCTCTCGGCCCAGGTACCCCTCTACTTTCCGGGCCCGGGCCCCATGTCTCCCGGCCCAGGTACCCCTCTGCTTCCCAGCCCAGGTACCCCTCTGCCACTCGGCCCTGGTCCCCGTCTGTCCCTCGGCCCTGGTCCACCTGACTGCAGGCCCAGGTACCCCTCTGCCTCCTGGCCCTGGTCCCCCTCTGCCTCCCCGCCCTGGTGCCCCTCTACCTCCTGGGCCTGGTCCCTCTCCTTCTCTGCCCTGGTTCCCCTCTTCCAACCGGCCCTGGTCCCCATGACCTACGGCCCAGGTACCCCCCTACCTTCCGGCCCTGGCCCCTTTCTTTCCCGGTCCAGGTACCCCTCAGCCTCCCAGCCCTGGTCACCCTCTGACTCCCAACCCAGGTCCCCCTCTGCCTCCCAGTCCTGGTCCCCCTCTGTGTCCCTGTTCTGGTCCCTCTCCTTATCCCTGTTCTGGTCCCTCCCACCTCTCAGCCCTGGTCCCTTCCCTGCCTCACGGCCATTGTCCCCCTCTGCCTCTCGGCCCTGGTCCCCGTCTACGGGCCCAGGTACCCCTCTACCTCCCGGCCCTCCTCCCCCTGTCGCCCGGCCTTGGTCCCCCCGCCCCCAATCTCTTGGCCCTGGCCTCCCTCTGCTGCTCGGCACTGGTCCCCCGACTGTCTGCCCTGGTACCCCTCTGCCTCCTGGCCCTGGTCCCCCTCTGCCTTCCTGCCCTGGACCCTCTGTGCCTCCCACCCTGGTCTCCCTCTACTTCCAGGCCCTGGTCACCATGACTTCCAGTCCAGGTACCCCACTACCTCCCAGCCCTGGTCCCTTTGTTTCCTGGTCCAGGTACCCCTCTGCCTCCCGGCCCTGGGTCCCTTCTACCTCCTGACCCAGGCCCCCCTCTGCTTCCCAGTCCTGGTCCCTCTATGCCTCCCCTGGTCCCCCTCTGCCTCCCAGTCCTGGTCCCTCTATGCCTCCCTGACCTGGTCCCCCTCTGCCTCCCAGCCCTGGACCCCGTCTCCCAGCCCAGGTGCACCTCTGACTCTCGGCACTGGTCCCCCACTGCATCTCGTCCCTGGTACCCCTCTGCCTCTCTGCCGTGGTCCCCCTCTGCCTCCAAGCCCTGGTCCCTTTGTCTCCGGTATCAGGTACCCCTCTGCCTCCCTGGCCTGATCACCCATCTCCCGGCCCAGGTAACCTTCTGCCTCCTGACCACGGTCCCCTTCTGCCACGTTTTCCGGGTCCCCCTCTGCCTCCCGGACCTGGTAGCTCTGTGCCACCTGGCCTTGGTCTCCTTCTACCTCCAGGCCCTCTCTGTCCCAGCCTTGAGTCCCCTCTAGCTGCCGGCGCTGGTTCCCGTCTCGTGGACCAGGTACCCCTCTGCCTCCTGACCCTGGTCCCCCTCTGCCACCCTGCCCTTGTCCCCCTCTTCCTCCTGGTCCACGTCACTAAGTGCCTCCCGGACCTGTTCTTCTTCTGCCTTCAGGACCTTGGGTCTCTCTCCACCCCGGTCCAGTGTCCCCTCTACTTCCCGGCCCTGGTCCCCCATGACTCCCTGCCCCAATCCGTCCCGCCTCTCAGCCCTGTTCTCCCACTACCTCCTGTCCCTGGTCCCCCGTCTCCTGGCCAAGGTACGCCTCTGCCTCCCTGTCCTGGTTCCTCTGTGTCAAGGCCCAGTTACCCCACTGCCTCCTGGCCCTGGTACCCCTCTGCCACCCTGCCCTGGTCTCCCTCTGCCGCCCTGCACTGGTCCCCCTCTGCCTCCCAGCCCTGGACACTCTGCGCCTCCGGACCCTTGTCTCTTTCTACCTCCAGGCCCTTGGGTCTCTCTCCTCCCTGGCTGTGGGTCCCCTCTACCTCTAGGTCCTGGTCGCCCTGTCTCCCAGCCCAGGGACCATTTAGCCTCTTTGCCCTGTTCCCCCTCTGCCTCCCAGCCCTGGACCCTTTGTGCCTCAAGGGTCTGGTCTCCTTCTGCCTCCAGGCCCTTGGATCTCTCTCCGTCCCGGCCCTGGTCCCCCTCTGACTCTGGGCCCTGGTCCACTTGTCCCCGGGCCCAGGTACCCCTCTGCCTCCCGGCCCTGGTCCACCTGTCTCCCAGCCCAGGTGCTCCTCTGCCTCTTGGCCCTGATCACCGTCTGCCTCCCGGCCCTGGTCCCTCCGTGCCTCCGGGACCTGGACCTTCTGTGCCTCCCGCTCCTGGTCTCCCTCTACCTTCAGGTCCTTGGGTCTCTGTCCATCCCGGCCCTGGGTCCCCTATACCTCCCTGCCCTGGTCCCCCTGCCTCCCGGCCCAGGCACCTCTCTACCTCCCTACCCTGGTCCCCGGGTCACCTGGCCCAGGAACCCCTCTGCCTCCAGGACCCAATCCCCCTCTGCCTCCCGGCTCTGGTCCCCCTCTGCCTCCCAGCCCAGGAACCCCTCTGCCTCCAGGACCTGATCCCCCTTCTGCCTCCCGGCTCTGGTCCCCTTCTGCCTCCCGTCCCAGGTCCCTCTGTGCCTCCAGGCCATGGTACCTCTGTGCCTCCCAGTCCAGATCCCTCTGTGCCTGTCCAGATCCCTCTGTGCCTCCAGGCCCTGGTAGCTCTGTGCCTCTCAGCTCTAGTTTTCCTCTACTTCCAGGCCTTTGGGTCTCTCTCCGTCCCGGTCCTGGGTCCCCTCTACCTTCCGGCACTGGTCCCGCTGTCTCCCTGCCCAGGCACCCCCCTGCGTCCCAGCCCATGTTCACCTCTGCCTCCCTGCCCTGGTCCCCCACCCCCCACCCCCTTGGCCCTGGAATCCCTCTGCATCCCGGCCCTAGTCTACTTCCACCCCCAGGCCTTTGGGTCACTCACCGTCCCATCCCTGGGTCCCCTCTACCTCCCCTCCCCGATCCCCCGTTCTCCAGCCCAGGTACGCCTCTACCTCCTGACATTGATCCCCCTCTGCCAACCTGCCCTGGTCCTCCTCTGGCTCCCATCCCTGGTTCCCCTGTGCCTGCCAGCCCTAGTTCCCCTTTAGTTCCAAGAAGAGGGGGGACAAGGGCAGGAAGGCCTCCTCTTCCTTCTGGCCCTGGTCCCCGTTTCCCAGCTCAGGTCCCCCTCTGCCTCACGACCCTGGTCCCCCGTCTACAGGCCCAGTTACCCCTCTGCTCCTGGACCTGGTCCCCCCAGGTTCCCAGCCCTAGTCCCCCTCTGCCTCCTGGCCCTGTTCCCCTGTCTCCTGCCCCAGGTACCCCTCTACCTCCTGGCCCTTGGCCCCCCTCTGCCTCCAGGCCCTGGTCCCCCCTGCCATCCTTCCCTTGTCCCCCCCCACCGCTTCTCGGCCCTCGTCCCCCTTGGCCTTTCGGCCCAGGTACCCCTCAGCCTCCTGGCCCTGGTACCCCTCTGCCTCCTGGCCATGGTCCTCCCCTGCCGCCCTGCTCTGGTCCCCCTCTGCCTTCCAGCCCTTGGTCCCCTCTACCTCCCGGCCCTTGGTCCCCTCTACCTCCTGGCCCTGATCCCCTAGTCTCCCCGCCCAGGTACACTTCTGCCTCCTGGCCCTGGACCCTCTGTGCCTCCTGGCCCAGGTACCCCTCTGCCTCCTGGCACTGGTCCTCCTCTGCCTCCCGGACCTGGTCACTCTGTACGTCCCGGTCCTGGTCTCCTTCCTCCAGGCCCTGGTCCCTCTCTCCATCCTGGACTTGGGTCCCCTCTACCTCCGGGCCCTGGTCCCCCTGGCTACCGGCCCAGGTACCCCTCTACCTCCCTGCCCGGGTCACCCTGTTTCCCAACCCTGGTACCCCTTTGCCTCCCGGCCCGGGTCCCCCTCTGTCACCCTGCCCTGGTCCTCTGCTGCCTCCTGGCCCTGGTCCCTCTGTGCCTCCCGGCCCTGTTCTTCTACCTCCAGGTTCTTGGGTCTCTCTCCGTCACGGCCCTGGGTCCCTTCTACCTGCAGGCCCTGGTCCCCCTGTCTCCCACCCCAGATACCCCTCTGCCTCCTGGCCCTGGTTCCCCTCTGCCTCCCAGCCATGCTCCCCCTATGCCTCCCTGCCCCGGTCCCCCCACCACGTCCGTCTCAGTCCTGGTCCCCATCTGCCTCCCGGCCCAGGTAGCCCTCTGCCTCCTGGCCCTGGTTCCCCTCTGCCGCCCTTCCCTGGTCTCCCCTGCTTCCCGGCCCTGGTCCCTCTGTGCCTCCCGGCCCTGGTCTCCTTCCTCCTCCAGGCCCTCTGACTCTCTGTCCTGGTCCTGGATCTTCTATACCACCCATCCCTAGTCCCCCTGTCTTCCGGCCCAGGTACCCCTCTGCCTCCCTGCCCTGGTCCCCCTGTCTTTCTACCCTGGTCCACCTCTCTCTCCCGGCCCTGGTCCCCCTCTCCCTCCCGGCCCTGATCTCCTTCTACCTCCAGGCCCTTGGGTCTCTCCGTCACAGCCCTGGTCCCCCTCTCCCACCAAGCCCTGGTCCCTCTCTCCCTCCCGGCCTTGGTCCTCCCGCTTCTTGGCCCTGGACTCACTCAGCCTTCTGGACCAGGTACCCTTCTTCCTCCTAGCACTTGTCCCCCTCTGCCTCCTGGCCCTGGTCCCCCTCTGCTGTCCAGCCCTGGTCCCCCTTTGCCTCCCGTCCCTGGTCCCACCCTGCACCTCGGCCTTGGTCCCCCTCTGCTTCTCAGCCCTGGTCCTCCTGTCTCCGGACCCAGATACCCCTCTGCTTCCCGGCCCTGGTCCCTCGGTCTCCCGGCCCAGAAATCCCTCTGCCTCCTGCCATGGACACTCTGTGCCTCTCGGCACTGGTCTCCTTCTACCTCCTGGCCCTTGGGTCTCTCTCCGTCCCAGCCCTGGGTCCCCTCAACCTCCTGGCCCTGGTCTCCCTGTCTCCAGACCCAGGTATCCTTCTGCCCTCCCAGCCCTGGTCGTCCTCTGCCTCCCGGCCCTGATCCCCCTGTCTCCTGGCATAGGGAACCCTCCGCCTCACGGCTCTGATCTGCCTCTGCCTCTCTGACCTGGTCATCCCCTGCCTCTCGTCCTGGTCCCCCTCTGCTTCTCAGCCCTGGTCCCCCGCTGACCTTCGGCCCTGGTACCCCTTTGCTCCCTGGTCCTTGTCCCCCCAAGCTTTCTGGCCCTGTTCCCCTTCTCCCCTTCCTGGCCCACGTCATCCCCCTGGCCTGGAATGCCATGCCTCCCAACATCCGCCAAGCTAGCTCTCTTCCTCCCTTCAAGGCCCTACTGAGAGCTCACCTCCTCCAGGAGGCCTTCCCAGACTGAGCCCCCTCCTTCCTCTCCCCCTCCTCCCCCTCTCCACCCCGCCTTACCTCCTTCCCTTCCCCACAGCACCTGTATATATGTATATATGTTTGTACACATTTATTACTCTATTCTTTTATTTATTTTACTTGTACATATCTATTCTATTTATTTTATTTTGTTCTTATGTTTTGTTTTGTTCTTGGTATTCCCCTTCTAGACTGTGAGCCCACTGTTGGGTAGGGACCGTCTCTATATGTTGCCAACTTGTACTTCCCAAGCGCTTAGTACAGTGCTCTGCACACGGTAAGCGCTCAATAAATACGATTGATTGATTGATTGATTCTCCCTCTGGCCGTAGGTCCCTTCTACTTCACTGCCTTGGTCCCCATCTTCTGATCGGACCTGATCCCTCTTTGCCTATCAGCATTGGAGCCCAGGTTCTTCCCAGCCCTTGTCACCTTGTGCTTCCCAGGCCTGGTCTCACTCTGCCTCCCGGCCCTGGACCCCTCTGCCTCCGGGTCCTGGTCCCCCTCTGCCTCCCTGCCCTGGACCCCTCTCTCAGCCCTGGTCCCCCTCAGCGTCCCGGCCCAGGTACCCCTCTGTTTCCGGGCTCTGGTCCATCTCTGCCTCCCGGCCCTGGTCCCCCATCTCCTGGCTCAGGTGCCCCTCAGCCTCCTGGCCCTGATCCCCCTCTGGCTCCCAGCCCTTGTAGGCCTCTGCCTCTCTGGCCTGGTCACCCCCTGACTCTCGGCCCTGTTCCCTCTTTGCCTTCCAGCCCAGGTACCGCTCTGCCCATGGCCTCGGTCCCCCTCTTCCTTCCGGCCCTAGTACCCCGTCTCCCGGCCCAGTGCCTCCTGGTCCTGGTCCCCCAGTGCCGTCCTGCCGGAGTCCCCCTCTGCCTCCCAGCCCTGCATCCCCTCAATCTCTGGGCCCTGTTCCCCCAGTCTCCTGGCCCAGGTACCTTTCTAAATCCGGGCCATGGTCCCCCTCTGCCTCCCAGCCCTGGTCCCCCTCTGCTTCCCTGCCTTAGTCGCCCCCTGCCACAAGTCCCTGGTCCCCCTATGACTTTCAGCCCTAGTTCTCCTTTACTTCCGAGAAGCCGGGGGGGGGGGGGGGCGAGGGGACAAGGGCAGGGAGGCAGAGCCGACCTGATCCCCGTTTCCCTGCTCTGGTCCCCCTTAGCCTCCGGGCCCTGGTCCCCCTCTGCCTCCTGACCTTGGTCCCCCTGTTCTGCCAGACCTGATCTCCCTCTGCCTCCCGGCCCTGGTCCCCCACCTCCCGGCCCAGGTACCCCGCTGCTTCCCTGCCCTGGTAACCGTGCCTCCCAGCCCAGGTATCCCTCTGCCTCCTGGCCCTGGTCCCCCTCTGCCATCTGGCCCTGGGTCTCCTCTACCTCCCGGCCCTGGTCCCTTTATCTCCTGGCCCAGCTACCCTTCTGCCCCCAGGCCCTGGTACGCCTCTGCCACCCTGCCCTGGTCCCCCTCTGCCTCCCGGCCCTGGTCCCTCTGTGTTTCCCAGCTCTGGTCTCCTTCTACCTCCAGGCCCTTGGGTCTCTCTCTGTCCTGGAGCTGGGTTCCCTCTACCTCCCAGCCTTGGTCCCCCTGTCTCCCGAACCAGGTACCCCTCTACCTCTGGCCCTGGTTCCTCGCTGCCTCCCGCCCTGGTCCCCCTCTGCCTCCCGGCCCTGGTCCCCCTCTGCCTCCCGGCCCTGGTTCCCCTCTGCCGACTGGCCATGGGACCCCTCTACGTCCCGGCCCTGGTTCCCTTGTCTCCTGGCCCAACTACCCTTCTCCCTCCTGGCCATGGTACGCCTCTGCCTCCCTGCCCTGGGCCCCCACTGCCTCCCGGCCCTGGTCCTTCTGTGTTTCCCGGCCCTGGTCTCCTTCTGCCTCCAGGCCCTTGGGTCTCTCTCCGTCCCGGACCTGGGTCCCCTCTACCTCCCGGCCTTGGCCCCCCTGTCTCCAGAACCAGGTACCCCTCTACCTCCGGCCCTGGTTCCTCTCTGCCACCCGGCCCTGGTCCCTCTGTGCCTCCTGGTCCTGGTCTCCCTCTACCTTCAGGCCCTTGGGTCCCTCTCAGTCCCAGCACTGGGTCACGTCTACCTCGTGGCCGTGGTCCCCCTGTCTCCTGGCCCAGATCCGACTCTGTCTCCATACCCTGGTCCCCCCTGCTTATTGACCCTGATCCCCCTCTGCCTCCCGGCCCAGGAACCCCTCAGCCTGTTGGCCCTGGTCCCCATCTGTCTCCCGGCCCAGTTCCGACGGTGCCTCCATACCCTGGTCCCCCCCTGCTTATCGACCCTGATCCCCCTCTGCCTCCCGGTCAAGGAACCCCTCAGCCTCCTGGCCCTGATACCCCTCTGCCTCCGGGCCCTGGTACCCCTCTGCCTCCTGATCCTGGTTCCCCTGTGCTTCCCAGTCCTGATCTCCCTCTACCTCCAGGCCCTGGCTGCTCTCTCAGTCCCGGCCCTGAGTTCCCTCTACCTACCGGCCCTGGTTCTCCTGTCTCCCGGCCCAAGTACCCCTCTCCCTCCCAGCCCTGGTCCCCCGGTTTCCCAGTCCAGGTACCCCTCTGCCTCTTGGCCCTGGGCCCCCTCTGCCTCCCTGCCCTGGTCCCCCCGGCTTCTCAGCACCCGTACCCTTTAGCTCCCGGCCCACCTACCCCGCTGCCTCCTGGCCGTGGTCCCCCTCTGCCTACTAGCCCTGGTCCCCCCTTCCCTCCCCGTCTCTCGGCCCTGGTCCCCCTCTGCCGCTCGGCTCCAGTCCCTCTCTGCCCCCCAGCCCTGGACCCCCTGACTGCCAGCCCAGGTACTCCTCTGCCTCCCGGCCATGGACCCCATCTCCCGGCTCAGGTACCCCTCTGCCTTCTGGCCATGGTTCCCCTCTGCCTCCCCGCCCTGGCGCCCCTATACTTCCAGGGCGTGGTCCCTCTCCTTCACAGCCCTAGTTCCCCTCTACCAACTGACCCTCGTCCCCAAGACCTCCCGGCCCCGTACCCTCTGTGTCTCCTGGGCCTGGACTTCCTCGACCTCCAGGCCCTTGGGTGTTTTCCGTCCCGGCACTGGGCCCACTCTCCCTCCCGGCCCTGGTACCCCTGTCTCCCGGCCCAGGTATCCCTTTGCCTCCCAGCCCCGGTCCCACTCTGCCTCCCGGCCCAAGTCCCCCTCTGCTTCCTGACCCTGCTGTGCTTCCCGGTCCGGACCTTCTTCTACCTCCAGCCCCTTGGGTCTGTCTCTGTCTCTGCCCTGGGTCCCCTCTACCTCCCGGCCCTAGTCCCCCTGTGTCCTGGTCACCCTCTGCCTCCCAGCCCGGGTTCCCCCTTGTCTCCTGGCCCTGGACCCCTCTGCCTTTCAGTCCTGATCCCATTTGACTGGTCCCCCTCTGCCTCCAGGCCCTGGTCCCCCTCTACCTCCCAGCCCTGGTCGCCCTCTACCTCCCAGCCCTGGTCCCCCTCTGCCTCCGGGCCCTGGTCCCCTTCTGCCTCTCGGTCCTTGCCCCTCTCTGCCTCCCTGCCATGGTCCCCAAGGCCTCTCAGCCCTAGTCACCCTCTGCCTCTCGGCCAAGGTACCACACTGCCTCCTAGACCAGGTCCCCTTCAGCCTCCCAGACCTGGATCCTGTCTCCCAGCACAGATACCCCTCGGCCTCCCGGCCCTGGTCCCCCTGTCTCCCACCCCAGGTACCCCTCGGCCTCCTGGCCCTGGTCTCCATCTGCCTCCTGGCCCTGGTCCCCCCCTGCCTCCCTGCCATTGTCTCCCCCGAATCTCGACCCTGGTGCCCCTTTGCCTCCTGGCCCAGGTCCCCACCTGCCAACGTGTCCTGATGCCCCTCTGCATTCCGGACCTGGTCCCTCTGTGCCTCCAGGCCTTGGTTTCCTTGTACCGCCAGGCCCTTGACAGTCTCCATCCCGGCCCTGGGTCCCCTCTACCCCCCAGCCCTGGTCCCTCTGTCTCCCAGTCCAGGTACCCCTCCGTCTCCTGGCCCTGGTACACCCCCACCACCCTGCCCTGGTCCCCCAGGGCCTCCCGGCCTTCGTTTCTTCTACCTCTAGGCCCTTGGGTGAGTCTCCGTCCCCGCCCAGGTCCCCTCTACACCCCAGCACTGGTCCCCCTGTTTCCCGGCCTAGGCACTTCTCTGCCTCCTGGCCCTGGTCCCCCTCTGCCTACCCGCCCTGGTCCCCATCTGCCTCCCGTCCCTGGTCCTCCTCGGCATTCTGGCCCTGGTCCCTCCCTGCCTCCCTGCCCTTGTCCCCCCCAACACCACCACCCCACTTCTCGACCCTGGTCCCCCTTTGCCTCCTGGCCCAGGTACCCCTCTGCCTCCTGGCCCTGGTCTCCCCTCACCATCCTGCCCTGGTCCCCCTCTGCCTCTTGGACCTGGTCCCTCTGGCCCTTGTCCCTCAGGGCCTGCCGGTCTTGGTTTCCTTCTAGCTCCAGGCCCTTGGGTGAGTCTCCGTCCAGGCCCTGGGTCCGCTCTACCTCCCAGCCCTGGTCCCCCTGTCTCTCCGCCTAGGTACCCATCTGCCTCCTGGCCCTGGTCCCCTCTGCCTACCCGCCCTGGTCCCCATCTGCCTCCTATCCCTGGTCCCTCTCTGCCTCCCTGCCCTGATCCCCCTCTGCCTCCCTGCCCTTGTCAACCCCGCGTCTCCGCCCTGGTCCCCCTTTGCCTCCCGGCCCTGGTACCCCTCTGTCTCCCGGCCCTGGTCCGCCTCTGCGTCTATGTCCTGATAGTCCTGTGCCTCTTGGCCCTAGTCCCCCTCTGCTTCTCAGCCCTGGTCCTCCTGTCTCCCGGTCCAGGTACCCCTCTGCATCCCGGCCCTGGTCCCCTGTTTCCCGGCCCAGGTACCCCTATGCTTCCTGGCCCTGGTCCCCGTCTGTCGCCCTGCCCTGACCCCCGTCTGCCTCCTGGCCCTGGTCCCTCTGTGACTCGCGGCCCTGGTCTCCCTGGACCTCCAGGCTGTGGTCCCTCTCTCCATCCCGTCCCAGGTCCCCTCTGCCTCCTGGACCTGGTCCCCCTCTGCCTACGGCCCAGGTACCCTGCCGCTCCTGGCCCTTTGCCCCCTCTGCATCCAGGCCCTGGTTCCCCTGTCTCTCGGCCCAGGTACCCTCTCTAACTCTGGGCCCTGATTCCCCCCTCTGCCTCCCCATCCTGGTCTTCCTGTGCCTCCAGGCCCCGGTCCCCCTCTGCCTCCCTATCTTGGTTCCCCCCACCTCTCGACCCTAGTCCCGCTGCCTCCCGGCCCAGGTCCCCCTGTGTCTCTTGGCCCTGGTCGCTCTGTGCCTCCCAGCCCAAATCTCCCTCTTCGTCCAGGCCCTTGGGTCTCAATCCGTCCCGGGATTGGGTGCCCTCTACCTCCAGGCCCTTGTCCCCTTGCCTCCTGGCCCGGGTACCCCTCTGCCTACTGGCCCTGGTACCCCTCTGCTTCCTGGTCCAGGTACCCCTCTGCCTCCTGGCCTTTGTCTCACTCTGCCGCCCTGCCATGGTCCCCCTTTGCCTTCGTGGCCTCGTCCCTCTGTACTTCCCGGCACTGTTCTCCCTCTACCTCCCGGCCCTGATCCTTCTCTCCGTCGCGGCCCTGGGTCCCCTCTACCTGCCCGCTCAGGTCTCCCTGCCTCCCGGCCCAGGTATACCTCTACCTCCCGGCACTGGTCCCCCGTTTCCTTGTCCAGGTACCGCTCTGCCTTCCGGCTGTGGTCCCCCTCTGCTTCCTGGCCCTGGTCACCCCGTCCTCTCGGCCCTGGTCCCCCTCTGCCACCCGGCCCTGGTCACCCTCTGCCTCCCTGCTCTGGTCACCTTCTGCCTCCCTGCCCTGGTCTCACCCACGTCTCGGCCCGGGTCCCCTTGTGAATCCCGGCCAAGCTACCCCCGCCACATCCGGCACTTTTCCCCCTCTGCCTACCGGCACTGGTACCCCGTCTTCCCGCCTAGGTACCCCTCTGCCTCCCAGCCCTGGTCCCCCTCTGCCTCCCCGCCCTGGTCCCTCTGTGCCTCCCGACACTGGTCTCCCTCTACCTCCAGGCCCTGGACCCTCTCTCCTTCTCAGCCCTGGCTCCCCTCTACCAACCGGCCCTGGTCCCCATGACTTCCGGTCCAGGTACCCCACTACCTCCCAGCCCTGGTCCCTTTGTTTTCCAGTCCAGGTACCCCTTTGCCTCCCCTTCTTCCTCCCTGCCCTGGTACCTCCCGCCTCTCGGCCCTGGTCCCTGTCTGCCTCCCGGCCCAGGTACCGCGGTGCCTCCTGACCCTGGTTCCCCTCTGCCACCCAGACCTGGACCCCATCTCCCAGCCCAGGTGTACCCCTGCCTCTGGCACTGGTCCCCCACTGCGTCTCGGCCCTGGTACTCCTCTGCCTCTCAGCCGAGGTCCCCTTCTGCCTCTAGGCCCTGGTCGCTCTGTCTCCGGGCCCAGATACATCTCTGCCTCCCTGACCCCATCCCCTTCTTCCTCGCGGCCCTGGTCCTCCGTCTCCCGGCCCAAGTAACCCTCTGCCTCCTGGCCATGGTCCCCTTCTGCCACATTTCCCTGGTCCCCCTCCGCCTCCTGACCCTGGTAGCTCTGTGCCTCCCGACCACGGTATCCCTCTACCTCCAAGTCCCTCCAAGCCCTTGGGTCTCTCTCCATCCTGGCTCTGGGTCCCCTCTACTTCCAGGCCCTGGTACCGATGTCTCCCGACACAGGTATCCCTCTGCCTCTCGGCCCTGGTCCCCCTCTGCCGCCCTGACCTGGTACCCCTCTGCCTCCCAGCCCTGCTCCCCCTCTACCTCCCTGCCCTGGCTCCCCCTACTCCTCGGCCCTGGTCCCCCTCTGGCTTCTGGCCCAGGTACCCCTCTGCCTCCTGGCACTGGTTCCCCTTTGCCGAACCTTCCCTGGCCCCGCTGTCTACCGGCCCAGGTACCCCTCTGCCTCCAAGCCGTGGTCCCTCTCTGCCTCGAGGCCTTGGTACCCCTCGGCCTCCCGGCCTTGGTCCCCCTCTGCTTCCCGGACCTGATCCCCCTCCACCTCCCTGCCCTTGTTGCCCCTGCTTCTCCGTCCTGGTACCCCTTTGCTTCCCAGCCCAGGTACCCTTCTGCCTCCCGGCCCTGGTAAGCCTCTGCGTCTATGACCTGGTTGCCCCCTGCCTCTCAGCCCTGGTCCCCCTGTCTCCCATCCCAGGTACCCTTCTACCTCCCGGCCCTGGTCCCCCTCTGCCTCCGGGCCCTGGTCCCCCTCTGACTCCCTGCCCTTGTCACGCCCGCTTCTCAGCCCTGGCTTCCTTGGCCTCCCGTCCCTGGTAACCCTCCGCCTCCTGAACCTGGTGCCCCCCGCTTCCTGGTCCCGGTCCCCATCTGCTTCCCTGCCCAGGTACCTCTCGGCCTGCTGTCCCTGGTCCCCTTCTACCTCCCCGCCCTGGTCCCCTCCTGCCTATTGGCCCTGGTCCCCTTGTCTCCTGGCCCAGGTATCTCTCTGCCTTCCTGCCCTGGTCCACGACTGTCTCCCAGCCCAGGTACCCCTCTGCCTCCCGGCCCTGGTCCCACTGTCTACCAGCCCTGGTCCCCCTTTTTCTCCCAGCCCTGACCTCCCTCTGACTCCCTGACCTTGTCCCCACTGCTTCTCAGCCCTCGTCCCCATCTCCCGGCCCAGGTATCCCTCGGCCTCCCGACTCTGGTCCCCCTGTCTACCGGCCCTGGTCTCCCTCTGCTTCCCAGACCTGGCCGGCCTCTGCCTCTCTGACCTGGTCACCTCCCGCCTCTCGGCCCTGGTTTCCCTCTGCTTGGCAGCCCTAGGCCCCGTCTCCTGGCCCAGGTAACCCTCTACCTCCTGGCCTCGGTCCCCCTGTCTACCGGCCCTGGTCCCCCTCTATCTCTTTGACCTTGTCTCCCATGCTTCTCGGCTCTGTTCCCCCTTTGCCTCCCTCCCTGCCCTGATCCACGTTTCCCAACCCTGGTCCCCCTCTGCCTCCTGGCCCTGGTCCCTCTCTGCCTCCCGACCCTGGTCTCCCGTCTCCTGGCCCAGGTACACCTCTGTCTCCTGGCCCTGGTCCTCCTCTACATCCAGGACCAGGTCCCCCTCTGCCTCCCGGGCCTGGTCCCTTTGAGACTCCCGGCCATGGCCTCCCTCTACCGCCAGGCCACCGGGTCTCTCTCCTTCCCGGCCATGGGTCTCCTCTACCACCTGGCCCTGATCCCCGTGTCTACCGGCCCTGGTCCCCATCTGCCTCCCTGCCCTGGTCCCCCTCAAATTCTCGGCCCAGGATGGCCTCTGCCTCTCTGACCTGATCACACCCCTCCTCTCGGCCCTGGTTCCCCTCTGCTTCTCAGCCCTAGTCTCACTGTCTCCCGGCACAAGTACCCCTCCGCCTCCCAGCCCTGGTCCCCCTGTCCCCTGGCCCAGGTACTCCCCTGCCTCCCGGCCCTGGTCCCCCTATCTACTGGCCCTGGTCCCTCTATTTCTCCCGTTCCTGGTCGCCCTCTGCCTCCCTGACCTTGTCACACCGCTGCTCAGCCCTGGTACCCCTTTGCCTCCTGGCCCTGGTTCCCCTCTGCTTCCCGGCCCTGATCCCCCGTCAACCGGCCCGGGTACCCTCTGCCTCCTGGCCCTGGTCCCCCACTGCCACCAGGTCCTGGTCCCCTCTGCCTCCTGGCCCTGGTCACCCATTCATTCATTCATTCAATCGTATTTATTGAGCGCTTACTGTGTGCAGACTACTGTACTAAGCACTCGGGAAGTACATGTTGGCAACATATAGAGACGGTCCCTACCCAACAACGGGCCTCCCAACCCTAGTCCCCCGTCTCCCGGTCCCTTTGGGCCTCCCGGCCCTGGTCTCCCACTATCTCCAGGCCACTGGGTTTCTCTCCGTCCCGGCCATGGGTCTCGTCTACCTCCATGCCCTGGCCCCCTGCTCTGCCAACCCTGGTCTCCCTCTATCTTCCGGCTCTGGTCCACCTGTCTTCTGGCCTAGGTACCCTTCTGCCTCCCTGCCCTGGTCCCTCTCTCCCTTCAAGCCATGGGCCGTGGGTCTCTCTCCGTCGCGGCCATGGGTCCCCCTGTTCTGCCAGCCCTGGTTTCCCTCTACCTCCAAGTCCTGGCCCCTTTCTCCATCCCAGCACCGGGACCCTCTACCTCCCGGCCCAGGTCTCCCTGTCTCAGGCCCTGGTCTGCCTGACTGCAGGCCCAAGTACCCCTCTGCCTCCTGGCCCTGGTCCCACTCAGCCTCCTGGCCCTGGTCCCCCTCTGCCACCCGCCCTGGTGCCCCTCTACCTCCTGGGCCTGGTCCCTCTCCTTCACTGCACTGGTTCCCCTCTACCAACCAGCGCTGATCCCCCTCTACCAACCGGCCCTGGCCCCCATGACCTCCGGCACAGGTACCCCACTACCTCCCGACTTTGTTCCCTTTGTTTCCCGGTCCAGGTACACCTCTGCTTCCTGGCCCTAGTCACCCTCTGCCACCCGACCTAGGTCCCCCTCTGTTTCCCATTTCCAGTCCCCCTCGGCGTCCCTGCCCTGGTCCCTCCCACTTCTCAGCCCTGGTCCTCCTCTGCCTCCCTGCCCGTGTACCCCACTGAATCCTGGCCCTGGTCCCCCTCTGCCTCCCAGCCCTGAACCCCGTCTTGCAGTCCAGGTGGCCTCTGCCTACCCGACCTGGTCCCCCCCGTGTCTCGGCCGTGGGACCCCTCTGCCTCTCATTCATTCATTCATTTAATCGTATTTATTCATTCATTCAATCGTATTTATTAAGCGCTTATTGTCTACAGAACACTGTACTAAGCGCTGGGAACTACAGGTCGGCAGCATCCCCCTCCGACCCCCACTTCCCGGCCGGATGAGGGGCGGGCGGGGGCGCGGAACGCCGGGAAAGAGTCTTCTAGGCCGTGAGCCCGCTGTGGGGTTGGGACCGTCTCTATCTATTCTATTTATTTTATCTTGTTAGTATGTTTGGTTTTGTTCTCTGTCTCCCCCTTTTAGACTGTGAGCCCACCGTTGGGTAGGGACCGTCTCTATATGTTGCCAACTTGGACTTCCCAAGCGCTTAGTACAGTGTTCTTCACACAGTAAGCGCTCAATAAATATGAGTGATTGATTGATTGATTGATTGATATAGAGACAGTCCCTACCCGACAATGGGCTCACAGCCTAGAGGACTAGAAGAACTCCCGGCTCTGGTCTCGCTTTACCTCCAGGCCCTGGTCCCCCTTTGCCGCCCAGCCCTGGTCCCCTTCTGCCCCCTGGGCCTGGTCCCTCTGTGCTTCCCGGCCCTTGTCTCCTTCTACATCCAGGCCCTTGGGTCTCTCTCCGTCGCGGAGCTCGTTCCCCTTTACCTCCCGGCCCTGGTCCCACTTCTCCCGACCCAGGTAACCCTCTGTCTTCCGGCCCTGGTCCTCCTCTGCCTTGTGGCCCCTGTCCCATCTGCCTCCCTGCCTTTGGTCATCCCTGCTTCTCGGCCCTGGATCCCCTATGCCTCCCGGTCCAGGAACCCCTCTGCCTCCTGACCCTGGTCCTCCTCTGCCGCCCAGCCCCGGTTCCCCTCTGCCTCCCGGCCCTGGTCCCTTTGTGCCTTTCGGCCCTTGTCTCTTTCTACTTCCAGGCCCTTGAGTCTCTCTCTGTCCCGGCCTGCTGTGGAGGCGGCCGCGGCGCCATGTTGGCCGCTCCGCTCGTCGAGTGAGGGCAAATCTGCCGGCATCGGCCGCGTCCCGCCACCGAGAAGGGCGCCGCGCCCCGCGGGGTGGGGACTGGAGGGCCCCGCCGCCGGCCCATGAGGATATTGCCGTGAAAGGTCCGGTGGGCCCGCCTCCCGCCTCCGGGTCCAGCCTCCTCCCTCTCGCCTCCCCTCCTCGGGGTCGCGTTGTCATTGAGACCGGCGGCCCGTGGGACCGGCCTGCGGGGCTCCCGTCACCGCCGAGGGGTGTGGGGGACCGGGCCCCTCGGCTCGCTCCTCCCCGTCGCCCCTGGCAAGGGACCGAGGCCGCCCCCAGGGGTCTCCCCTCCTCCCGGGCGGGTTGGTGGCTGGCCTTGGCCATGAGTTTACCGCAGAAACTGGCTCTGAAAGCAGGCGCTGCAGCGGGCACGGGCCCCGTCCCGCCTAACCCGGTGGCTCTTCTTCCTCCTTCCTCCTCCTCCCTCTTCCCTCCTCCTCCCTCCTTCTCCTCCTCCTCTTCCTCCTTCTCCTCCTCCTTCTCCTCCTCCCCCCCTCGAATATCACGGCCCTCCAGACCCAGGCACCCCAAAAACTTCCCAGAGGAGCCGTGCAGCAGCCACTTGAGGATCGGATCTTCACTCCTCCAGGCTCAGCAGCGTACAACACCGTGACACAAGTAGCAAGACAACCAGGACCTCCCACCCCATCTCCTTATTCAGCACATGAAATAAACAAGGGCCATCCAAACCTTGCAGCAACAGCCCCGGGGCATGCGACTTCCCCTGGCCTCTCACGGTTTAGGCCTCCGTGCTTCTTCTATCCACCTGACATTTCTGTCAGCTCTGGTGCTGTCCCTTTCCCTCCCCGATCTTGCTTACTTATGTTTCTCATGGCCTTCCCTCTGTTGGTGAGCAGTCCCAAATCCTAAATTCCATTCTGGAGCTCTGGAAATTGTTAAGGGCCTTCTGGGTAGGGATTGTCTTTATCTATTGCCAACTTGTACTTCCCAAGCGCTTAGTACAGTGCTCTACACACAGTAAGCGCTCAATAAATATGATTGCATGAATGAATGATGTGGGTGGCGCAAAAGAATAGGTAAAATTCATTTCTGCTCTTACTAAATGTAATAAGCCAAGCACTGGGGTAGATAAAGTAGGTAAAGCCCTACTGAGAGCTCACCTCCTCCAGGAGGCCTTCCCAGACTGAGCCCCCTCCTTCCTCTCTCTCTCCTCCCCCTCCCCATCCACCCCGCCTTATCTCCTTCCGCTCCCCACAGCACCTGTATATATGTTTGTACATATTTATTACTCTGTTTATTTTATTTGTACATATTTATTCCAATTATTTTATTTTGTTAATATGTTTTGTTTTGTTCTCTATCTCCCCCTTCTAGACAGTGAGCTCGCTGCTGGGTAGGGACCGTCTCTATATGTTGCCAACTTGTACTTCCCAAGCGCTTAGTACAGTGCTCTGCACACAGTAAGCGCTCAATAAATACAATTGAATGAATGAATGAATGTCCCGGCCCTGGTCCCCCTCTGACCCCGGCCCTGGTCCCCCTCTGCGTCTCAGCCCTGGTACGCCTCTGCCTCTTGGCCATGGTCCCCCTCTGCCACTCAGACGTGGTCCCCCTGTCTCCCGGCCCAGGTACCCCTCTGCCTTCAGGCCCTGCTCCCCCTGTCTCCCAGCCCAGGTAGGTCTCTGCCTCCAGGCCCTGGGCCCTCTGTGCCGCCCAGCCTTGGACTCTCTGTGCTTCCTGTTTCTGGTCTCCCAGGAACAGATAGATCTCCGGGCCCTAGTGTCTCTCTACGTCTCGGCCCCTGGTCCCGTCTACCTCCGGGCCCAGGTACCTCTCTACCTCCCGGCCCTGGTCTCCCTTTTTCCTGGTCCAGGTAACCTTTGCCTACTGGACCTGGTCCTCTTCTGCCTCTCGGCCCTGATCCCCATCTGCCTCCCGGCCCTGGTCCCCCTCTACCTCCCTGTTCTGGTCCCCCCCTACTTCTTGGCACTGGTCCCACTGTTTCCTGGCCCGGCTAGCCCTCTGCCTCCCGGCCTTGGGAGCCCTCTGCCTCCCGGCCCTGGGCCCCCTCTGCCTCCCGGCACTGGTCCCCCTCTACCTCCCTGCTCTGGTCCCCCCTACGTCTCGTCACTGGTCCCGCTGTTTCCTGGCCCAGCTAGCCCTCTGCCTCCAGGCCCTGGGCCCCCTCTGCCTCCGGGCCCTGGTCCCTCTGTGCCTCCCAGCTCTGGTTTCGTTCAACCTCCTATCCCTTGGGTCTCATCTACCTCTCGGCCCTTATCTCCCCATCTCCTGGCCCAGGTACCCCTCTGCCTCCTGGCCATGGTCCCCCTCCGCCTCGCTGCTCAGGTTCCTCCCTGCCTCCCGGCCCGGGTCCACCTCTGCCTTCCTGCCCTTGTCCACCGCTCCTCTTGGCTCTGGTCCCCCTCTGCCTCCCGGCCCTAGTCTACTTCTAAGGCTAGGCACTTGGGCCACTCACCTTCTCGTCCCTGGGTCCCCCCTACTACCTGGTCCTGGTCCGCCGTTCTCCCGTCCAGGTACCCCTTTGCCTCCCGGCCCTGGTCCCCCATCTCCCGGCCCTGGTCCCCCTCTGTTTCATGGCTCTGGTCCTCCTCTGCCTCCTGTACCTCTTCCCCCATCTGCCCCCCAGCCTTGCTCCCCATTTGCCTCCCTGCACAGTTCCCCCCTGCTTATCGGCCCTGGTCCCCCTCTGCAGCCCGGTCCAGGTACCCCTCTGCCTCCTGGACCTGATCTACCTCTGCTACCCTGCCCTGGTCCCCCTCTAACTCTCGGCTCCAGTCCCTCTGTGCCTCCTGGCCCTGATCTCCCTCTACCTCCAGGCCCAGGTACCTCTCTACCTCCTGCCGCTGGTCCCCCTCTGCCTCCCCGCCCTGGTCCCCCCGGCCTTCCAGCCATGGTACCCCTACCATCCAGCCCCGGTACCTCTCTCCCTCCCAGCCCTGGTCCCCGTGTCTCCCGGCCCAGGTATCCCTCTGCCTCCTGGCCAGGGTCTCCTTCCACGTCCAGGCCTTTGGGTCTCCCTCCATCTCGGCCCTGGAACCCCTCTACCTCCCGGCTCTGCTCCCCCTGTCTCCTGGCCCAGGTACCCCTCTGCTTCCTGGCCTTGGGCCCCCTTTGCCTTCCCGCCCTGGTCCCGCTCTGCCGCCCAACCCTGCTCCGCCTCTACCTCTCTGCCCTGGTCCCCCCTTCTTCTGGACCCTGGGCCCTCTCTGTCTCCCGGACCAGGTACCCCTCCGCCTCCTGGCAGGGCCTGGTCCCCTTCTGCCTCCCGGCCCTGGTCCCTCTGTGCCTCCCGGCCCTGGACCCCCTGTGTCTCCCGGCCCTGGTCTCTCAATGCCTCCAGGCCCTGGTCTCCCTCCACCTCCAGGCCCTTGGGTCTCCCTCTGTCCTTGCCCTGGGTCCCCTCTACCTCGTGAACCTGGTCCTGTTGTCTACCGTCAGGTCCTGGTACGCCTATGCCTCCTGGCCCTGGTCCCTCGTCTCCCAGCCCAAGTACCCCTCTGCCTCCCTGCCCTTGTCCCTATGTCTGCTGGACCAGGTACCCCTCTGCCTCCTGGCCCTGGCCTCCCTCTGCCTCCCCGCCTTGGTCACCATCTGCCTCCAGGCCCGGGTCCCTCCCTGTCTCTCGGCCCTGGTCTCCCTCTACCTCCAGGCCCTGGTCGTCCGTCTCCTAGCCCAAGTACCCCACAACCTCCCTGCCCTTGTCCTCATGTCTCCCTGCCCATGTAACCTTCAGCCTCCTGGCCCTGATCCACCTCTGCCTCCTGGCCCTGGTCCCCTGTCTACCGGCCCTGGTACCCCTTGCCTCCTGGCCATGGTCCACCCCCGGGCAGCCCTGCTCTGGTCCCCCTCTACCTCCCGGCCCTAGATCCACTCTACCTCACGGCCCTGGTCCCCCATTCTCCCCGCCCAGGTACACTTCTGCCTCCAGGCCCTTGTCCCTCTGGCTTCTCAGCCCTAGTCCCCCTCTACCTCTCGGCCCTGGTTCCCCATCTCCCGGCTCGGGTACCCCTCTGCCTCCTGGCCCTGGTCCCCCCTGCCACCTTGCCCTGGTCCCCCTCTGCCTCCAGGCCCTGGTCCCCCTCTGCTTCTTTGCCCTGATCCACGGTCTCCTGGCCCAGGTAAACCTCTGCCTCCTGGTCCTGCTCCCCCTCTGCTGCCCTACCCTGGCCCCCCTCTGCCTTCCGGACATGGTCCCCCTGTGCCTCCCTGCCATGGTCTCCTTCTACCTCCAGCCCCTTGGATCTCTCTCCGTCCCAGCCCCGGGACCCCTCTACCTCCTGGCCCTGGTCCTCCTGTCTCCTGGCCCAGGTAACCCTCCAACCCCTGGCCCTGGTCTCCCTCTACCTCCAGGACCTTGGATCTCTCTCTGTCCCGGCTCTGGGTCCCCTCGACCTTTTGACACTGCTCACCCCATGCCCCGGCCCAGGTACCGCTCTGCCTCCTGGCCCTGGTCTCCCAATGCCTCCCGGCCCTGGTCCCCAATCTCCCAAACCAAGTCGCCCTCTGCTACCTGAACGTGGTCTCCCTCTGCTGCCCTGCTCTGGTCACCCGCTTCGTCATGGCCCTAGTCCATCTATGTCTCCCGGCCCTTGTATCCTTCTATCTCCAGGTCCCCCTGACTCCTGGCCTTGGTCCCCCCAGTCTCTCGGAACTGGTCCCCCATTACCGCTTGGCCCTGGTCACCCTGACTGCCGGCCCAGGTACATTTCTGCCCCCCACCCCCGGCCGTGGACCCCGTCTCCCGGCCCAGGTACCCCTCTGCTCCAGACCCTGGTCCCCCTCTGCCTCCCTGCCCCAGTGCCCCTCTACCTCTAGGGCCTGGTCCCTCTCCTTAACAGGCCTGGTTCCCCTCTACCAACCGGCCCTGGTTCCCATGACCTCCAGCCCAGGTACCCCACTACCTTCTGGACTTAGTCCCTTTGTTTCCCGGTCCAGGTACCCCACAGCCTCCCAGCCCTGGTCACCTTCTGACTCCTGACCCAGGTCCCCCTCTGCCTCCCAGTCCTGGTCCCCCTCTGCGTCCCTGCCCTGGTCCCTCCCGCCTCTCAACCTTGGCTCCCTCTTCCTCCCGGCCCATGTACCCCACTGCCTCCTGGCCCTGGTCCCCCTCTGTCTCCCAGCCCTGAACCCCGTCTCCCAACCCAGGTACCCCTCTGTCTCCTGGCCCTGATCACCGTCTGCCTCCCAGCTCTGGTGACTCCGTGCCTCCGGGCCCTGGACTTTCTGTGCCTCCCGGTCCTGGTCTCCCTCTACCTTCAGGCCCTTGGGTCTCTCTCCATCTCGGCCCTGGGACCCCTCTACCTCGCATCCCTGGTCCACCTGTCTTCTGGCCCCGGTACCCCTCCGTCTCCATACCCTGGTTCCCCCCATTATCGGCCCTGATCCCCCTCTGCCTCCCGGCCCAGGAATCCTTCTGCCTCCTGGCCCTGGTTCCCCTCTGCCTCCTAGCCCTGGTCCCCCTCTGCCTCCAAGCCATAGTCACCCAATGCCTCCCAAACCTGGTCCCTCTGTGCCCCCTGCCCTGATCCACCTGTCTCCCAGCCCAGGTACCCCTCTACCTCCCGGCCCTGGTCCTCCTCTTCCTCCCGGCCCAGGACCCCGTCTCCCAGCCCAGGTACCCCTCTGTCTCCCGACCCTGGTCCCCCTCTGCTACCCTGCCTTGGTCACACTATGCCTTCAGGCCCTGGTTCCCCTCTCCATCCCAGCCCTAGGTCCCACATACCCCACGGCCATGCTGCCCGTCTCCCGGCCCTGGTCCCCCTCTGCCTCCTGGCCCTGGTCCCCTGTCTTCCGGCCCAGGTACCACTCGGCCCCACTCTGTCTACCTGCCCTGGTCCTCATCTGCCTCCTAGCCCTGGTCCCCCTTGGCCTCCCGGCCCTGGTCCCCCTCTGCCTCCCTCCGCTTGTTCCCCATGCTTCTCGGCCCTGGTATCCCTTTGCCTCCCGGCCCAGGTACCCCTCTGCCTCCTGGCCCTGGTCCCCCCTTACCATCCTGCCCTGGTCCCCCTCTGCCTCCCAGAACTGGTCCCTCTGTGCCTCTCGCCCCTGGTCCCCCTCTGCTGCACTGCCCTGGTCCACCCCTGTCTCTTGGCCCTAATCTCCCTGTCTCCCGACCCAGGAAAACTTCTGCCTCCCTGCCCTGGTCTCCCTGCCTTCTGGCCCGGGTACCCCTTTGCCTTCTGGCCCTGGTCGCCCTCTGCCTACTTGCCCTGGTACCCATCTGCCTCCCGGCCCTGGTCCTCCTCGGTCACCGGGCCCTGGTCTGCCTCTGCCTCCCTGCCCTTGTTGCCCCCGCTTTTCGACTCTGGTCCCCTTTTCCCTCTCGCCCCAGGTACCCCTCTGGCACATGGCCCTGGTCCCCCTCTGCCTCCTGGCCCCGGTCCCCCAACTCCCGACCCAAGTACCCCTCTGCCTCCTGGACCTAGTCCCCCTTTGCCTACCTGCACTGGTCCCCAATGGCCTCCTGACCCTGGTCCTCCTCTGCCTCCCTGCCCTTGCCCCCCCCCCGTCCAACCCCCACATCACGACCCTGGTCCTCCTTTGCCTCCCTGCCCAGGTACCCCTCTGCCTCCTGGCCTAGGTCACCCTCTGTCTCCCAGCCCTGGTCTCCCATCTCCCGGCCCACTTACCCTTCGGCTTCCTGGCCCTGATCCCCGGCCTTGGTTTCCTTCTACCTCCAGGCCCTTGGGTGAGTCTCTGTCCCGGCCCTGGGTTCACTCTACCTCCCGGCCTATGTATCCCTCTGCCTCCTGGCCCTGGTCCGCCTCTGCCTACCCGCCCTGGTCCCTATCTGCTTCCCTGCCCTTGTTCCCCTTTGCCTCTCGGCCCTGGTCCCCGTGTTCTGGCCCAGGTACCCCTCTGCCTCCCTGCTCTGGTCCCCCTCTGCCTCTCGGGCCTGCTTCTCCTCTGCTTCTCAGCCCCAGTCCTCCTGTCTCCCAGCCCAGGTACCCCTCTGAATCCCGGCCCTGGTCCCCCTGTCTCCTGGCCCAGGTACCCTCTGTCTCTTGTCCCTGGTCCCCCTCTGCCTCCCCGCCCTGATCCCCGCCTGCCTCCCAGCCCTGGTCCCTCTGTGCTTCCCGGCCCTGGTCTCCCTCAACCTCCAGGCCCTGGTCCCACTCTCTGTCCTGGCCCAGGGTCTCCGCTACCTCCCGGCTCTGGTCCCCTTGTTTCCCGGTACAGGAAACCCTCTGCCTCCTAGCCCTGGTCCCCCTCAGCCTCTCGGCCGTGGTCCCCCTCTGCCTCTCAGCCCTGGTCCCTCTGGCTCCCGGCCCAGGTACCCCTCTGGCTCCCTGCCATGGTCCCTGTCTCCCGGCCCAGGGAGCCCTCTGCCTCCTGGCTCTGGTACCCCTCTGCCATCAGGCCTTGCTCCCCCTAGGCCTCCCAGCCAGGTACCCCTCTGCCTTCTGGCCCTGGTCCCCCCCTTGCCTCCCAGCCCTGGTCCCCCTCTGAAACTTGGACCTGGTCCCCTTGTCCACTGGTCCAGATACCCCCCTGCCTCCCTGTCCTGGTCCACCTGTCTCCCAGCCCAGGTACCCCTCTGCCTCCTGGCCCTGGTCCCTCTCTGCCTCCAGGCCCTGGTCCCCCTCTGTCTCCCAGCCCTGGTCCCTCTGTGCCTCCTGGTCCTGGTCTCCCTCTACCTTCACACTCTTGGGTCTCTCTCCGTCCCTGCCGTGGGTCCCTCTCTACCTCCTGGCTCTGGTCCCCCTGTCTCCCAGCCCAGGTTCCCCTTTGCCTCCCGATTCTGGTCCCCCTCGCCAACAGGCCTTGGCCCCCCTATGCCTCCTGGCCAGGTACCCCTCTGCCTTCTGGTCCTGGTCCCCATTTTCCTCCAGGCTCTGGTCCCTCATCTCCCAGCCCAGGTACCCCTCTGCCTCCTGGCCCTGGTTCACCTCGGCTTCCACATCCTGGTCCCCCTGTGCCGCTCGGCCCTTGTCCCCCTCTGCCTCCCGAACCCGGTCCCCCGTCTCCTAGCCCAGGTACCCCCTGCCTCCTGGCCCTGGTCCCCCTCTACCTCCATGACCTGGTCCCCCTCTTCTTCCCGGTCCTGGATCCCCCCCCCGCCTCTCTGCCCTGTTCCCCCTCAGCCTCTCGGCCCTGGTCCCACTCTGTCGACCTGCCACTGTCTCCCTACGCCTCTCGAACCTGGTCCCTCTGTGCCTCCCATCCCTGGTCTCTGTACTACATCCAGGCCCTTGGGTCTCACTCCGTCCCGGCTTAGGATTCCCTCTACCTCCCGGCCCTGGTCCCCCTCTGCCTCCTGGCCCAGGACCCCGTCTCCCAGCCCAGGTACCCCCTGCCTCTCGGCCCTGGTCACCCTCTGCTGCCCTGCCCTGGTCCCCCTCTGCTGCCCTGCCCTAGTCCCCCTCTGCCTCCCAGCCCTGGTCTCCTTCTACCTCCAGGCCCTCGGGTCACTCACCGTCCTGTCCCAGGGTCCCTTCTACCTCCCAGACCTAGTCCCCTTGCCTCCCAACCAATGTACCCCTCTCTGCTTCCTGGCGCTGGTCCTCCTCTGCTTCCCCATCCTGGACCACCTCTGCCTCCCATCCCTGGTCCCCCTCTGCATCCTTGCCCTGCCTCTCAGCCCTGGACCCCACTGCCTCTGGGCCCTGGTCCCACTCTGCCGCCCTGCCCTGGTCTCCCTCTGCCTCCCGGCCCTGCTCCCCCTCTACCTCCCCGCCCTGGTCCCCCCCTGTTTCTTGGCCCTGGTCCCCTTCTGCCTTCCAGCCCAGGTACCCTTCTGCCTTCCGGACCAGGTACCACTCTACCTCCTAGACCAGGTACCCCTCTGCCTCCTGGACAAGGTACCACTCTGCCTCCTGGTCCAGGTTACCCCTCTGCCTCCTGGCCCTGGGTCCCCTCTGCCTCCTGGCCCTGCTCCCCCTCTGCCTCCTGGCCCTGGTTCCCCTCTGCCTCCTGGCCCTAGTCCCTCTGTACCTCCCAGCCCTAGTCTCCTAGTCTCCTATTACCTTGGGTCTCCTCTACGCGTCCTGGCCCTGGGTCCACTTCACATCCCGGCCCAGGTACCACGGAATATTCCGGCCCTGGTCCCCCTGTCTCCTGACCCAGGACCCCTCTGCCTCCCAGTCCTGGTCCCCCTCTGCATCCCTGCCCTGATCCCTCCCGCCTCTCAGCCCGGGTCCTCTTCTGCCTCCCAGCCCTGAACCCCGTCTCCCAGCCCAGGTACCCCTCTGACTCCGGGCTCGGGCTCCCTCCTGCGTCTCGGCCCTGGTTCCCCTCTGCCTCTCGGCTGTGGTCCCCCACTGCCTCTTGGCCCTGGTCCCCCTGTCTATGGGCCTAAGTACCCCTCTACCTCCCGAGAACTGGTTCCCCTGTCTCCCGGCCCAGGCACCTCTCAACCTCCCGACCATGGTCCCCGGGTCTCATGACCCAGATAACCCCTCTACGACCGGGCCCTGGCCCCCTATCTCCTGGACAAGGTACCCCACTGCCTCCTGGCCCTGGTCCCCCTCTGCCTCCCAGCCCTTGTCCCTCTGTGCCTCCCGGCCCTGGTCTCCCTCTACCTTCAGGCCCTGGGCCCTCTCTCCTTCCCAGTCCTGGTTCTCCTCTACCAACCAGCCCTGGTCCCCATGACTTCCGGTCCAGAGGTACCCCACTACCTCCCAGCCCTGGTCCTTTTGTTTCCCGGTCCAGGTACCCCTCTGCCTCCTGGCCGTGGGTCCCCTCCACCTCCCAGCCCAGGTCCCCGTCTGCCTCCCAGTCCTGGTCCACCACTGCCTCCCTGCCCTGGTACCTCCACCTCTCAGCCCTAGTCCCCCTCTGCCTCCCAGCCCAGGTGCCTCTCTGCCTCCCGGCCCTGGTCCCCCACTGCGTCACAGCCCTGGTACCCCTCTGCCTCTCGGCCATGATCCTCCTCTGCCTATCGGCCCTGGTCACTCTGTCCCCAGGCCCAGATACCCCTCTGCCTCCTTGCCCTGGTCCCCCTGTCTCCCGGCCCAGGTAACCCTCTGCTTACTGGTCATGGTCCCCTCCTGCCACGTTGCCCTGGACCACCTCTGCCTCCCGGCTCTGGTCTCCTTCTGCCTCCAGCCACTGGTCCCGTCTCCTGGGTCTCTCTCCGACCTGGCCCAGGGTCCCCTCCACCTCCCGGCCCTGGTCCCCCCATGACTCCCTGCCCTAGTCTGCACCGCCTCTCAGCCCTGGTCTCCCACTACCTCCCGGACCTGGTCCCCCGTCTCCTGGCCAAGGTACCCCTATGCCTCCCTGTTCTGCTCCCTCTGTGCCATGGCCCTGGTACCACTCTGCCGCCTGGCTCAGGTCCCCCACTGCCTCCTGACCCTGGTTCCTTTGTCTCCAGGTCGAGGTACACTTCTGCCTCCCTGCCCCGGTCCACCAGTCTCCTGGCCCAGGTACCCCTCTGCCTCCTGGCCCTGGTCCCCCTCTGCCTTCAGGCCTTAGTCACCCACTTCCTCCCGGCCCTTATCCCCCATCTTCCGGCCCAAGTAACCCTGTGCCTCCCGGCCATGGTCACCTTCTGCCGCATTGCCCTGGTCCACCTCTGTCTCCCGGGCCTGGTAGCTCGGTGCCTCCCTGCTCTGGTCTCCTTCTAACTCCAGGCCCTTGGGTCTCTCTCCATCCTGGCCCTGGGTCCCCTCTACCTCCCAGCCCTGGTCCCCCTATGCCTCCCTGCCCCAGTACAACCCGCCTCTCAGCCCTGGTCCCCCACTACCTCCTGGCCCTGGTCCCCCATCTCCTGGTCAAGGTACCCCTATGCCTCACTGTTCAGTTCCCTCTGTGTCATATCCCAGGTACCCAACTGCATCCTGGCCCTGGTACCCCTTTGCTGCCCTGCCCTGGTCCCCATCTGCCTCTCCGTCCTGGAACCTCTATGCCTCCAGACCCTCGTCTCCTTCTACCTCCAGGACTTGGGTCTCTCTCCTCCCGGCCGTGGCTCACCTCTACCTCCATGTCCTGGTCGCCTTGTCTCCTGGCCCACGGACCATTCAGCCGCCTTGCCCTGGTCCCCCTCTGCTGCCCTGCTCTGGTCCCCCTCTGTCTCCCGGCCCTGGTCCCTCTGTGCCGCCCGGTTCTGGTCTCCTTCTACCTGGACCTCTCTCCGTCCCGGCCCTGTTTCCCCTCTACCTGCGGCCTTGGTCCGCCTGTCCCCCGACCCAAGTATCCCTCTGCATCCCTGCTCTGGTCACCCCCTGCCTCCTGGTCTCGGTCCCCCTCTGCCTCCCTGCCCTGGTTCCCACCTGAGTCTCAGTCTTGGTTCTCCCTGCCTTTCGGCCCTGGTGCACCTGTCTCTTGGCCCAGGTCCGCCTGTCTCGCGGCCCAGGTTCCCATCTGCCTCCCGGACTTAGTCCCCCTGTCTCCCGGCCCAGGTATCCCTCTGCCTTCTGGCCCTGGTCCCTCTCTGCCTACCTGCCCTGGTTCACCTCAGCCTCCGGGCCCAGGTCCCCCTCTCTGTCCCAGCCCCGGGTCAGACATACCACCCAGCCATGCTGCCCATCTCCCGACCCTTGTCCCCCTCTGCCGCCTTGCCCTGGTCCCCCTCCCGCTCTCGGCCCTAGTCCCCCTCTGCCTCTCGGCCCTAGTCCTCCTGTCTCCCGGCCCAGGGTCCTCTCTGCCTCCCTGTCCTGGTCCCCCTCCCTCCCGGCCCAGGTACACTTCTTCCTCCCGGCCCTGGTGCCCCTCTACCTCCCGGCCCTGGTCCCCCATCTTCCGGGCCAATTACCCCTCTGCTTTCTGGACTTGGTCCCCCTCTGCCTACCTGCCCTGGTCCCCCTCTGCCTCCCGACCCAAGTACCCTTCTGCCTTACGGCCCTGGTACCCCATCTACCGGCCAAGGTACCCCTCTGCCTCCTGGCCCTGGTACCCCAGTGCCGCCCTGCCCTAGTCCCACTTTGCGTATCGGTCCTGGTCCCCCTCTCCCGGCCAAGGTACCCTTCTAAATCCTGGCCCTGGCCCCCCTCTGCCTCCCCGCCCTGGTCCTCCTCTGGCTCCCCGCCCTGGTTCCCCTCTGCCTCCAGCCCCTGGTCCACCTCTGCCTCCTGGCACTGGTCCCAATCTGCCTCCCGGCCCTGGTTCCCCTCTGCCTCATGGCCCTGACCCCCCTCTGCCTCCCGGCCCTGATCCCCGTCTGCCTCTCGGGCCTGGTCCCCCTCTGCCTCCTGGCCCTCGTCCCCCTCTGCCTCCCGGCCCTTGTAGCTCTCGACCTCGCGGCCCTTATTCCCCTCTGCCTCGCTGTCCTGATCGTCCTCTGCCTCCCTGTGCTTGTTACTTTCTGCCACCCGGTCCTGATCCCCATCTGCCTCCTGCATCTGGTCCCCCTCTACCTACCTACCCTGGTCCCCATTTGCCACCCAGCCCTATTCCCCTTCTCCCTCCGGCCCTAGTTCGTCCTCTGCCTCTCTGCCCTGGTCCCCCCCCGCTTCTCGGTCCCGGTCCCCCTCTGCCTCCTGGCCCTGGTCCTGCTCTGACACTCTGCCCTGGTCCCATTCTAGCTCCTGGTCCTGGTCCTTCTGTGCCTCATGGTCCTAGTTTCTTTCTACCTCCAGCCCTTTGGGTCTCTCTCCAATCCGGCCCTGGGTCCCCTCTACCTTCTGGCCCTAGTCCCCGTCTCCCTGCCCGGTACCCTTCTGCCTCTTGGCCACGGTACCCTTCTGCCTCCCCGCCATGGGCCCCCTCTGACTCCCGGCCCTTGTCTCCCTCTGTCTTTCAGCACTGGTCCCACTTTACTTTCTGGCCCTGGTTCCATTCTCCCTCCGGCCCTAGGTCCAATCGACCTCCCTGCCTTGGTCCCCATCTTCTGCCCGGACCTGGTCGCCCTCTAACTACCGGCATCGGTGCCCCTGTTACTCCCAGCCCTCGTCGCCTTGTACCTCTCAGCCCTGGTCCCCTGTGTCTCCTGGCACTGGTCCCCTTGTACCTATCAGCCCTGGTCTCCCTCTTTCTCCAGGCCCTGACCCCTCCCTCTGTCCTGGCCCTGATTCCCCTCTATCTACCGGCCTAGGTGCCCCCGTCTACAGTCCCAGGTACTCCTCTGCCTCCCGACCATAGTCCCCTGTCTCCCGGCCCTGGCCACCCTCTGCCTCCCGACCCTGGTCCCTCTAAGCCTCCTGGCCCTGGTCTACCTCTATCTCCAGGCCACTGGGTCTCTATTCGTACCTCTGGGCCTTGGTCCCCCTGTCTGCCAGCCCTGGTCTCCCTCTACCTCCAGGCCCTGGCCCCACTCTGCATCCCGACCCCGGGACCCTCTGCCTCCTGGCCTCGCTCCCCCTGTCTCCCGGCCCAGGTACTCCTTTGCCTCCCGACACTGTTCTCCCGGTCTACAGGCCCTGGTCCCCCTCTGCCTCCCGGCCCTTGTCCCCTTATGCATCCCTGCACTTGTCCCCCGGGCTTCTCGGTCCTGGTCCCCCTTTGCCTCCCGACCCAGGTACACTTCTGCCTCTTGGCCCTGGTCCCCCTCTACTTCCCGGGCCAGGTACCCCATCTACTGGCCCAGGTACCCCTCTGCCTCCTGGCACTGATACCACCCTACCTCCCCACCCTTGTCCCCCTCGGCCTCCAGGCCCTGGTGACCCTCTGCCTCCCTGTCCTGGTTCCCCCCACGTGCTTCCGGGCCCAGGTCCCTCTGTGCCTTCTGGCCCTGGTCCCCTTCTATGACCAGGCCCTTGTTTCTCTCTCCATCCCGGTCCTAGGTCACCTCTACCTCCAGGCCCTGGTTCCCCTGGTCTCCCGGCCTAGTTACCCCTCTACCTCCTGGCCCTGATCCCCCTCTGTCACCCTGCCCTGGTAAACTTCTATCTCCTGGCCCTGGTCCCCCTCTACCTCCCGGCCCTGGTCCATCTCTGCCTCCCGAACCTGGCCTCACATCTCCCTGCCCAGGTACCCCTCTGATCCCTGGGCCTGGTCCCGCTCTGCCTCCTGCCCCTGGTCCCTTTAACCCTACCTGCCCTGGCTTCCCTCTACCTCCAGGCCACTGGGTCTTTCTACGGCCCGGCGATGGGTCCCCTCTAACCCCCGGCCCTGGTTGCCCTGTTCTGCCAGCCCTTGTTTCCCTCTACCTCCAGGCCCTGGCCCCTCTCTCTGTCCTGGTCTTGGGACCCTCTACCTCTCGGCCTAGGTCTCCCTGTATCCCAGCCCAGGTAATCCCCTGCCTCCCGGCCCTGGTCCCCTTCTGACTCCATGCCCTTGTCACCTCCTCTTCTCGGCCATGGTCCCCCTTTGCCTCCCGTCCCTGGTACCCCTCTGCCTTCTTACCCTGGTCCCCCTCTGCCTCCCGGGCCTGGTCCCCCGTCTACCGGCCCAAGTACCCCTCTGACTCCTGGCCCTTGTCCTCCCCTGCCTCCTGGCCCTGGTCGCCATCTGACTCCCTGTCCAGGAACCCCTCAGACTGCTGGCCCTGGTCCCCCGTCTACCGGCCCTGGTACCCCTTTGCCTCCTGGCCATGGTCCCCCCTGCCATCCTGACCTGGTCTCCCTCTGCCCCCCGGCCCTGGGTTCCCCCTACCTCGCGGCCCTCATCCCCCAGTGTCTCCTGGCCCAGGTATCCCTCCGTCTCCCTGCCCTTGTCCCCCACCATTTCTTGGCCCTGGTCCCCTTCTTTCTCCCAGCCCTGGTCCCCCGGCCAAGGTACCCTTCTGCCTCCTGGTCCTGGTCCCCATCTGCCTCCCTTGGGTCTCTCTCCATTGCGGAGCTGGTTTCCCTTTACCTCCCGGCCCTGGTCCCCTGTCTACCAGCCCAGGTACCCCTCTGCCACCTGGACCTGGTCCCCCTCTGCTTACATGCCCTGGTCCCCATCTGCCTCCCAGCCCTGGTACTCCGTAGCCTCCCGGCCCTGGTCCCCCCGGCCTCCCTGCCCTTGTCTTCCCCGATTCTCGACCCTGGTGCCCCTTTGCCTCCCGGCCCAGGTACCCCTCTGCCTTCTGGCCGTAGTCCTCCCCTGCCATCATGCCCTTATCCCCCTCTGCATTCCGGACCTGGTCCCTCTGTGCCTCCAGGCCTTGGTTCCCTCGTACCGCCAGGCCCTTGGGTTAGTCTCCATCCCGGCCCTTGGTCCCCTCTACCTCCCGGCCCTGGTCCCCCTGTCTCCAGGCCCAGATACCCCTCTGCCTCCTGGCCCTGGTCCGGCCCCGCCACCCTGCCCTGGTCTCCCTCTGTCACCCTGCCCTGGTCTCCTTCTGCCACCCTGCCCTGGTCCCCCTCTGTCACCCGGCCCTGGTCCCCTATCTCCCGGCCCTGATACACCTCTGCCTCTTGGCCCTGATCCCCCTCTGCCGCCCGGACCTGGTCTCCCGTCTCCAGGCTCAGGTACCCCTAAGCCTCACAACCATGGGTCACCTCTACGTCCGGTGTTGGTTCCCCATCTCCTGGCCCAGGTACCCTTCTAAATCCTGGCCCTGGTCCCCCTCTGCCTCTCCGCCCTAGTCCCTTTGAGCTGCCCAGCCCTTGACTCCCTCTGTCTCCCTGTCCTGGTCCCCCCCCACCCCCCAGCCTCTCGTCCCCTGGTCCCCCTCTGACTTTCAGCCCTAGTTCCCCTTTCCTTCCGAGAAGCTGGGGGTGATAAGGGCAGGAAGGCAGAGGTGCCCCTTTGCCTGCCGGCCCTTGTCCCCGTTTCAATCAATCAATCAATCAATCGTATTTATTGAGCGCCTACTGTGTGCAGAGCACTGTACTAAGCGCTTGGGAAGTACAAGTTGGCGACATATAGAGACAGTCCCTACCCAACAGTGGGATCACAGTCCAAAAGGGGGAGACAGAGAACAAAACCAAACATATCAACAAAATAAAATAAATAGAATAGATATGTACAAGTAAAATTAATAAATAAATAGAGTAAAAAATATGTACAAACATATATACATATATACAGGTGCTGTGGGGAAGAGAAAGAGGTAAGACGAGGGGATGGAGAGGGGGAAGAGGGGGAGAGGAAGGAGGGGGCTCAGTCTGGGAAGGCCTCCTGGAGGAGGTGAGCTCTCAGTAGGGCCTTGAAAGGAGGAAGAGAGCTAGCTTGGCAGATGGGCAGAGGGAGGGCATTCCAGGCTAGGGGGATGACGTGGGCCGGGGGTCGACGGCGGGACAGGCGAGAACGAGGCATGGTGAGGTGATTAGCGGCAGAGGAGCGGAGGGTGCGGGGTGGGCTGTAGAAGGAGAGAAGGGAGGTGAGGTAGGAGGGGACGAGGTGATGGAGAGCCTTGAAGCCCAGGGTGAGGAGTTTCTGCCCATGCGTAGATTGATTGGTAGCCACTGGAGATTTTTGAGGAGGGGAGTAACATGCCCAGAGCATTTCTGGACAAAGACAATCCGGGCAGCAGCATGAAGTATGGATTGAAGTTGGGAGAGACATGAGGATGGGAGATCAGAGAGAAGGCTAATGCAGTAGTCCAGACGGGATAGGATAGACGGGATAGTGCCAGTTTCCTGGCACTGGTCCCCCTCTGCCTCCTGGCCCTAGACCCACTCTCCCTCCCTACTCTGGTCCACACCGCCTCTCGACCCTGGTCCCCCTCTGCCTCCTGGCCCTGGTCCCCCTGTTTCCCGGCGCTGGTGCCCCTCTGCCTCCTGGTCCTAGTTTCACTCTGCAACCCTGCTCTGGTCCACACCACCTCTCGGCCCTGGCCCCTCTCTGCCTCCCAGCCCAGGTACCTTTCTACATCCCGGCCCTGGTCCCCCTGCCTCAAGACCCAGGTACCCCTCTGCCTCCTGGCCCTGGAAACTCTGTGCATCCCGGCACTGGTTTCCATCTACCTCCAGGCCCTTGGGTCTCTCTCCGTTCCGGCCCTGGGTCCCGTCTACCTTCTAGCACAGATCACCCTGTCTCCCAACAGTCAACCCTCTGCCTCCTGGCCCGGGTCCCCCTCTGTCTCCTGGCCCTGGTCCCCCTCTGACTCCCTATCCTGGTTCCCCCTGCCTCTCGGCCGTGGTCCCACTCTGCCCCTTGGTCCTGGTCCCCCTGTCTCCAGGCCCAGGTACCCCTCTGCCTCCCGGCCCTGGTCGCCCTGTCTCCCAGCCCAGGTACTGCTCTGCCTCCTGGCCCTGGTCCCCATCTGCCTTCATGCCCTGCTCCCCATCTGCCTCCCAGCCCTGATCCATTTGAGCCTCCCGGCCCTGGCCTCCCTCTACCTCCAGGCCATAGGGCCCCTCTACCTCCCGGCCCTGATCTCCCTCTACCTCCAGGCCCTGGCCCCTCTCTCTGGCCCGGCACTGGGACCCTCTACCACTTGGCCCGGGTCCTCCCCATCTCCCAGCCCAGGTACCATTCTGCCTCCCGGCCCTAGTCCCCCTGTCTCCCGGCACTGGCCTCTTATACCTTCCCGCCCTGGTCCCACTCTGCCTCCGGGCCCTGGTACGCCTCTGCCTCTCTGACCTGGTTACCCCCTGCCTGTCGGCCCGGGGCCCCCTCTGCTTCTTTGACCTGGT
This sequence comes from Tachyglossus aculeatus, assembly GCF_015852505.1. NCBI lineage: Eukaryota > Metazoa > Chordata > Mammalia > Monotremata > Tachyglossidae > Tachyglossus > Tachyglossus aculeatus. The sequence goes on from NC_052076.1 coordinate 74,525,626, forward strand.
CCCCCGTCTCCCAGCCCAGGTACCCCTCTGCCTCCCCGCCCTGATCTCCATCTGCCTCCCGGCCCTGGTCCCTCTGTGACTCCTGGCGCTGGTCTCCCTTGACCTCCGGGCCCTGGTCACTCCCTCTGCCCTGCCCTGGGTCCCCACTACTTCCCATCCCTGATGCCCCTGGTTCCCAGTCAAGTTCCCCCTCTGCCTCCCTGCCCTGGTCCCCCCAGCCACCCCCACTCCCGCCTCTCGGCTCGGATCCCCCTCTGTCTCCCGGCCTAGATCTACGCCACTGCCACCAGGCCCTGGTCCCCCTCTGCTTCCCTGCCCTGGTCCCCCCCGCCTCTCAGGGCGGATCCGCCTCTGCCTCCCGGCCCCGGTTCCCCATCTACCCCTGGTACCCCTCTGCCTCCTGAACCTGGTCCCCCTCTGCTTACCTGCCCTGGTCCCCATCTGCCTCCAGGCCCTGGTAACTCTGTTGTCTCCCAGCCCCGGTCTCCTATCTCCAGGCCCATGGGTCTCTCTCTGTCCCGGCCTGGGGCCCCCTATACTACCCGCCCTAGGTACCCCTCTGCCTTCTGGCCCTGAGCCCCCTCTGCTGCCCTGCCCTGGTCGCCATCTGCCCTTGTTTCCTGGTCCCCCTTTACTTCTTGGCCCTGGTCCCCCTCAACCTTCAGGCGCTGGTAATGTTCTCCCTCTGGCCCATGGTCCCCTCTACCTCCCTGCCTTGGTCCCCATCTTCCACCTGGACCACACTGGTGCCCCGGTTCTTCCCAGCCCTCGTCGCCTTATACCTCCCGGCCAGGTCCCCCTCTGCCTACTGTCCCTGGTCCCCGGATGCCTTCCAGCCCTGGTCTCCCTCAGTGTCCAGGCCCTGGCCCCTCTCCTCGTCCCAGCCATGGTTATCCTCTATCTCCCAGCCTAGGTGCCCCTATCTCCTGGACCAGGTACCCCTCTGCCTCCTGGCCCTGGTCCCACTCTGTCTTCATGCCCTGGTCCCCCTATGCCTCCCGGCCCTGGTCCCCCGTTCTATCAGCCCTGGTCTCCCTCTACCTCCAGGCCTTGGCCTCTCTCTCTGTCCTGGCCCTGGGACCCTCTACCTCCTGGCCTAGGTCCCCCTATCTCCCGGCCCAGTTCGCCCTCTGCCTCCTGGTCCTGGTCACCCTATCTCCCAGCCCAAGTACCCTCTGTCTCCTGGCCCTGGTCCCACTCTGCCTTCCCACCCTGGCCCCCCTCTGCTTCCCGGCCCTGGCCGGCCTCTGCCTCTCTGTCCTGGTTGTCCCCCGCCTCTCGGCCCTGATTCCCCTCTGTTTCTCAGCCCGAGTCCCACTGGCTCCCGGCACAGATACCCGCCCCCCGCCCCCCCCCGCGCTATGTCCCAGGTTCCCCTGTGACTGCCAGCCCTAGTTCCCCTTTGCTTCCAAGAACAGGGTGGGGACAAGGGCAGGGAGGCAGAGGAACCCCTCTGCCTCCCATCCCTGGTCCCCGTTTCCCAGCCCTGGTACCCCTCTGCCTCCCGGCCCTGGTCCCATTCTGCCTCCCGACCCTAATCCCACAGTCTCCTTGCCCAGGTACCCCTCTGCCTCCTGGCCCTGGTCCTTGTGTGCCTCCAGGCAGTTGTTCTACCCGCATCTTGGCCCTGGTCCCCCATCTCCCAGACCAGGTACCTCTCTGCCTCCTGGCCCTGGTCCCCCCTGCCACCCTGCCCTGATCACCATCTGCCTCCCGTCCCTGAGTCCCCTGTGCCTGCCAGCCTTAGTTCCCCCTTACTTCCAAGAAGCTGGGGGGACAAGGGCAGGGAGGCAGAGGAACCCCTCTGCCTGCCGGCCCTGGTCCCCCTCTACCTCCAGGCCCAGGTCCCCCTCTACTTCCCGACGCTGGTCCATCTAAGCCTCCCGGCCCTGGTCCACTTCTGCTTCCCGACTCTGGTTCCCCATCTCCTGGCCCAGGTACCCCTCTACCTCCTGGCCCTGGTCCCCCTCTGCCTCAAAATCCCTGGCCCCCCTCTGCCTCCCAGCACTTGTCCCACCCACTTCTTGGCCCTGGTCCCCCTTTGCCTTCTGGCCCAGGTACCCCTCTGTCCCGGCCCTGTTCCCCCTCTGCCTTCTGGCCCAGGTACCCCTCTGCCCCCTGGCCCTGTTCCCCCTCTGCCTTCCAGCCCATGTACCCTCTGAGTCCTGGCCCTGGTCTCCCGTATCCCGGCCCAGGTACCCCACTGCCTCCTTGCCCTAGTCCCCCAGTGCTGCCCTGCTCTGGTCCCTGTCTGCCTCCCGGCCCTGGGTCCCCTCAACTTCCCGGCCCTGGTCCCCCTGTCTCCTGGCCCTGGCACCCTTCTAAATCCTGGCCCTGCACCCCCTCTCCCACCCGCCCTGATCCCACTCTGCATCCCAACCCTTGTCCCCCTCTGCCTTCCTGCCTTGGCCCCAACCGCCTATCGTCCCTGGTCCCCCTCTGACTTTCGTCTGTAGTTCCCCTGTACTTACGAGAAGCCAGGGGGGTTGGGGAGGTGGCAAGGGCAGGGTAGCAGAGGTACCCCTGTGTTTGCTGGCCCTGATCCCCATTTCCCAACCCTGGTCCCCCTCTGCCTCGCAGCCCTAGTCCCCTTCTGTCTCCCGACCCTGGTCCCATCTCCCGGCCCAGGTACCCCTATGCTTTCAGGCCCTGGTGCCCCACTGCCTCCCTGCCCTGGTCCCCCTCTGCCTCCCAGCCCTGGGTCCCCTCAGACTTCCAGCCATGGTCCCTCTGCATCCTGGCCCTAGTCCCCGTGCCTCCCCACCCTGGTCCCCCTCTGCTTCCCGGCCTTGGTCACCCTCTGCCTCCCTGCCTTGGTTGCCCCCTACCTTACGTCCCTGGTCCCCCTCTGACTTTCGGCCCTAGTTCCGCTTTACTTCAAAGAAGCAGGGAGTACAACGGCAGGGAGACAGTGGTACCACACTGCCTGCTGGCTTGATCCCCATTTCCCGGCCCTGGTCCCCCCATGCCTCCCGGCCCTGGTCCCCCTCTGTCTTCCGGCCCCGGTTCCCTTCTGCTTGCCAGCCCTGGCCGGCCTCTGCCTCTCTGACCTGGTCGCCCCCCACCACTCGACCCTGGTTCCCCTCTGCTTCTCAGCCCTAGTCACCTTGTCTCCCGGCACAGGTACCCCTCTGACTCCCAGCCCTGGTCCCCCTATCACCCGGCCAGGGTCCCTTCTGCCTCCCGGCCCCGGTCCCCTTGTCTACCGGCCCTAGTCCCTCTCTGCCTCCAGGCCCTGGTCTCCCTCTGCCTCCCTGCCCCGGTCCCCCTCTGCTTCCCAACCCTGGCCTGTCTCTGCCTCTCTGACCTGGTCTCCCCCTGCCTCTCGGCCCTGATTGCTGCCATCTTGTACTTCCCAAGCGCTTAGTACAGTGCTCTGCACACAGTAAGCGCTCAATAAATACGATTGATTGATTGATTCCCCTCTGCTTCTCAGCCCTAGGCCCCGTCTCCTGGCCCAGGTAACCCTCTGCCTCATGGCCCCGGTCCCCCTGTCTACCGGCCCTGGTCCCCCTCTATCTCCTTTCCCTGGTCCACCTCTACCTCCCTGACCTTGTCCCCCATGTTTCTCAGTCCTGGTCCCCCTTTGCCCCCTGCCCTGATCCCGGCTTTCCAGCCCTGGTCCCCTTCTGCCTCCTGGCCCTGGTCCCTCTCTGCCTTCCGACCCTGGTCTCCCGTCTCCTGGCCCAGGTACACCTTTGCCTCTGGACCTGGTCCTCCTTTACCTCCAGGACCAGGTCCCCCTCTGCCCTCCGGCCCTGGTCCCTTTAAGCCACCCGGCCATGGCCTCCCTCTACCTCCAAGCCACTGCGTCTCTATCTGTCCCGGCCATGGGTCCCCTCTACCTCCAGGCCCTGGTCCCCTGGTCCCTCTATGCCTCCCGACCCTAATCCCTGTCGGGCTCCCTGCTCTGGTCCTCCTCAAATTCCCAGCCCAGGCCGGCCTCTGCCTCTCTGACCTGGTCACGCCCCGCCTCTTGGCCCTGGTTGCCCGCTGCTTCTCAGCCCTAGTCCCACTGTCTCCCGGCATAGATACCCCTCTGCCTCCCAGCCAGGGTCTCCCGTCCCCTGGCCCAGGTACCCCTCCGCCTCCCGGCCCTGGTAGCCCTGTCTACCGGCCCTGGTCCCCCACTTTCACCCGGTCCTGGTCACCCTCAACCTCCCTGACCTTGTCTCACTGCTTCTCAGACCTGGTCCCCCTTTGCTTCCCGGCCCAGGTACCCCTCTACCTCCTGGCCCTGGCTCCCATCTGCTTCCCGGCCCTGCTCCCCCGTCTACCGGCTCGGTTACCCCTCTGCCTCCTGGCCCTGATCCCCCGCTGCCTCCAGGCCCTGGTCACCCATTCATTCAATCGTATTTATTGAGTGCTTACTGTGAGCAGAGCACTGTACTAAGTGCTTGGGAAGTACAGTTTGGCAAAATATAGAGATGGTCCCGACCCAACAATGGGCCTCCCAACCCTAATCCCCCATCTCCCGGTCCCTTTGGGCCTCCCGGCCCTGGTCTCCCACTACCTCCAGGCCACTGGGTCTCTCTCCGTCCAGGCCATGGGTCCCCCCTACCTCCATGCCCTGGTCCCCATGTTCTGCCAGCCCTGGTCTCCCTCGATCTTCCGGCCCTGGTCCCCCCTGATTCCCTGCTCTGGTCCCCCTCTCCCTCCAAGCCATGGACCATGGGTCTCTCTCTGTCCCGGCCATGAGTCCCCCTGCTCTGCCAGCCTGGTTTCCCTCTACCTACAAGCCCTGGTCCCTTTCCCCATCCCGACCCTGGTCACCCTCTGCCTCCCGACCCTGGTCCCCCTACTCCAGACCCCGGTATCCCTCTGCCTCCTGGCCCTGATCCCCCTCTGCCTCCCGGCCCTGGTCACCCGAGCCTCCCGACCTTTGTCTCCCGTCTCCCGGCCCAGGAACCCCTTGCCTCCTGACCCTGGTCCCCCTTCTCTGGACCCAGGTACCCCTCTGCCTCCTGGCCCTGATTCCTCTCTGCCTCCCGGCCCTGGTCACCCAAACCTCCCGACCCTAGTTCTCCGTATCCCGGCCCAGGAACACCTTGCCTCCTGGCCCTGGTCCCCCTCTGCCTCCCGAACCTGGTCCCCCTCTGCCTCCCTTCCCTTGTCCACTCCCTTCTCGGCCCTGGTCCCCCTTTGCCTTCCAGCCCAGGTACCTCTCAGCCTCCTGGCACTGGTCCCCCTCTGCCTCCCGGCCCTGGTCCACCTACTAGCACAGGTTCCCTTCTAAATCTTGGCCCTGGTCCCCCGCTGCCTCCTCGCCCTGGCCCCGCTCTGACACCCTGCCCCCCGGCTTCTCGGCCCTGGTACCCCTCTGCCTCCTGGCCCTGGTCCCCCTCTGCCACCCTGCCCGGGTCCTCCTCTGCCTCCCGGCCCTCAACCCTCTGGGCCTCCCGGCCCTGTTCTCCTTCCACCCCCAAGTTCTTAAGTCTCTCTCTGTCCCAGCCCTGGGTCCCCTCTACCTTCCAACCCTGGTCCCCCTGCCTCCTGGCCCAGGTACCCCTCTGCCTCCTGGCCCTGGTCCCCACTGCTTCTCGGCCCTGGTTCCCCTCTGCCTCCCGGCCCTGGTCCCCCTGTGCCGGCCAGTCCTGGTCTCCCTCTACCTCCGGGCCCTGGCCGCCCTCTCGGCCCTGGCCCTGTGTCCCCTCTACCTACCAGCCCTGGTCCCCCTGTCTCCTGGCCCAGGTACCCCGCTACCTCACGCCCTGGTCCCTCTGTTTCCCAGTCCAGGTAACCCTCTGCTTCCTGGCCCTGGTCCCCCTCTGCCTCCCTGCCCGGGTCCCCCCGGCTTCTCAGCACCTGTACCCCTCTGCCACCCGGCTCAGGTATCCCTTTCCTTCCGGCCCTGGTCCCCCGTCTCCCAGCCTAGGTACCCCTCTGCCTCCTGGCCCTGTTCGCCCTCGGCCTCCCTGCCCTGGTCCCCCCGGTCTCTCGGCTCTGATCCCCCTCTGCCACTCGGCTCTGGTCCCCATCTGCCGCTCAGCCCTGGTCCCCCTGACCGCCGGTCTAGGTGCTCCTCTGCCTCTGGCCATGGAACCCTCATCTCCCGACTCGGGTACCCCTCTGCCTCCTGGCCCTCGTCCCCCATTGCCTCCAAGCCCTGGTCCCTCCCTGCCTCCCTGACCTTGTCCCCCCAACTTATCGGCCCAGGTACCCCTTTGCCTCCTGGCCCAGATCCCCCTTTGCCTCCCTGCCCAGGTACCCCTCAGCCTGCTGGCCTTCGTCCCCCTCTGCCTCCAGGCTCTTATCCCCCTCTACTTCGTAGCCCTCTACCCTGTCTCCCAGGCCAGGTGCCCCTCTGCCTCCTGGCTCTGGTCCCCCGCTGCGTCTCGGCCCTGGTACCCCTCTGCCTCTCGGCCGTGGTCTTCCTCTGCCTATCGGCCCTGGCACTCTGTCTCCAGGCCCAGATACCCCTCTGCCTCCCTGCCCTGGTCCCCCTGTCTCCCAGCCCAGGTAACCCTCTGCCTACCGGTCATGGTCCCCTCCTGCCACGTTGCCTTGGACCTCCTCTGCCTCCCGGCCCTGGTAGCTCTGTGCCTCCCGGCCCTGGTCTCCTTCTACCTCTAGGCCCTGGTCCCCGTCTCCTGGCCCAGGTACCCATCTGCCTCCTGGCCCTGATCCCCCTCTGCCACCCTGCACTGGTTCCCCTCTGCCTCCCGGCCCTGGTTCATTCATTCATTCAATCGTATTTATTGAGCGCTTACTGTATGCAGAGCACTGTACTAAGCACTCTGTGCCTCCTGGTTCTGGTCTCCTTCTTCCTCCAGGCCCTTGGGTCTCTCTCCATCCTGGCCCTGGACCTCCTGTCCCCTGATCCATGTACCCCCTCAGCCTCCCGGCCCCGGTCCCCATCTGCCTCCTGGTCCTGGTCCCCCTCTGCCTCCCTGCCCTGGTTCCCACCTGAGTCTCAGTCCTGGTTCCCCTCTGTCTTTCGGCCCTGGTCCTCCCGTCTTCCGGCCCAGGTTCCCCTCTGCCTCCCGGACCTAGTCCCCCTGTCTCCTGGCCCAGGTACCCGTCTGCCTTCTGGCCCTGGTCCCCCTCTGCCTACCTGCTCTGGTCCCCCTCGGCCTCTAGGCCCGGGTTCCCCCTCCGTCCCAGCCCCAGGTCAGATATACCACCCAGCCCTGCTGCCCGTCTCCCAGCCCTGGTCCCCTTCTGGCGGTCATCCCCCTCTTCCAACCGGCCCTGGTCCCCTTCTGGCCATCATCCCCCTGTTTCCCGGCCCAGGCACCCCTCTGCCTTCTGGCCCTTGACCCCTCTTCCTACCAGCCCTGGTCCCACTGTGCCTCCAGACCCGAGTCCTCCTCTGCCTCCAGGCCCGGGTCCCCCTCTCCTTCACAGCCCTGGGTCCCATATACAACCTGGCCCTGCTGTCCGTCCCCCAGCCTGGTACCCCTCTGCCTCCTGGCCATCGTCCCTCTGTCTCCCGGCCCAGGCACCACTCAGACTCCCGGTCCTTGCTCCCCTTCACCTCGCAGCCCTGGTCCCCCTCTGCTTCCCGGTCCAGGTACCCCTCTGACTCCTGGTCCTGGTCCCCTTCTGCCTCCGGGGCCTGGTCCCTCTGTGCTTCCCGGCACTGTTCTCCTTCTACCTCCAGGCCCTGGTCTTTCTCTCTGTTGCGGCCCTGGGTCCCCTCTACCTGCCCGCTCTGGTCTCCCTGCCCCCCGGCCCAGGTACTTCTCTACCTCCCTAGGTCGCCCTCTGCTTCTCTGCCCTGGTCCCGCCCCCTTCTCTCTCCATCCGGGACTTGGGTTCCCTTTACCTCCAGGCCCTGGTCCCGCTGTCTCCCGCTGTAGGTACCCCTCTGCCACCTGGCCCTGATCGACTTCTGCCACCCCGCCCTGGTCCCCCTTTATCTCTCGGCCCTGGTCCCTCTGTGGCTCTGGGCTCTGGCCTCCTTTTCATTCATTCAATCGTATTTACTGAGCGCTTACTGTGTGCAGATCACTGTACTAAGTGCCTCCCGGCCCTAGTCCCCCTTTCTCTCGGCCCAGGTAACCCTCTGCCTCCCAGCCCTGGTACCTCTCTGCCACCCTGCCATGGTTCCCTTCTGCCTCTCGGCCTTGGTCCCCCTATCTCCCGGCCCACGTACCCCTCTGCCTCCTGCCCTGGTCCCCCTTCCTCACGGCCCAGGTACTCTTCTGCCTTCCGGCCCTGGTCCCCCGTATCCCGGCCCAGGTACGCCTCTGTCTCCTGGACCTGGTCCCCCTCTGCCTACATGCGCTGATCCCCATCTGCCCCCCGGCACTGGTCCCCCCCTGCCTCCCAGCCCCTGTCTCCCCCGATTCTCTACCCTGGTCTCCCTTGGCCTCCCGGCCCAGGTACCCCTCTGCCTCCTGGCCCTGATACCCCCCTGCCACCATGCCCTTATCCCCCTCTGCTTTCTGGACCTGGTCCCTCTGTGCCTCCAGGCCTTGTACCGCCAGGCCCTTGGGTGAGACTCCATCCTGTCACTGGGTCCCCTCTACCTCCCAGCTCTGGTCCCCCTATCTCCCGGCCCAGGTATCCCGCTGCCTCCTGGCCTTGGTACGACCCCGCCACTCTGACCTGGTCTCCCTCTGCCACCCGGACCTGGTTCCTCCGTGCAACTGGCCCTAGTCCCCCAGGGCCTCCTGGTCTTGGTTTCTTCTACCTCTAGGTCCTTGGATGAGTCTCCGTCCTGGCCCAGGTACCCCTCTGCCTCCCTGTCCTGGTCCCCTTATCTCCCGGCCTGGGTACCTCTCTGCCTCTTGACCCTGGTCCCTCTCGGCCTACCCGCCCCGGTCCCCATCTGCCTCCCAGCCCTGGTCCCCCTCTGCCTCCCTGCCCTTGTCCCCCCCAGCTTCTCGACCCTGGTCCTCCTCTGCCTCCCGGCCCAGGTACCCCTCTGCCTCCTGACCCTGGTCCCCCCTCACCATCCTGCCCTGGTCCCGACCTGCCTCTTGGACCCGGTCGCTCTGTGCCTCCCGGCCTTGGTTTCTTTCTAGCTCCAGGCCCTTGGGTGAGTCTCAGTCCAGGCCCTGAGTCCCCTCTACCTCCTGGCCCAGGTACCCCTCTGCCTCCTAGCCCTGGTTTCTTTCTAGCTCCAGGCCCTTGGGTGAGTCTCCGTCCAGGCCCTGCGTGCCCTCTACCTCCCAGCCCAGGTACCCCTCTGCCTATTGGCTCTGGTACCTCTGTCTCCCAGCCCAGGTACCCCCCTACCGCCTAGCCCTGGTCCCTCTCTGCCTCCGGGCCCTGCTCCCCCTCGGCCTCCCGGCCCTGGTCCCCGTCTGCCTCCCTGCCCTTGTCGCCCATGCATCTCCACCTGGTCCCCCTCTGCCTCCCGGCCCAGGTTCCCCTCGGCCTCCAGGCCCTGGTCTGCCTCTGTGTCTATGATCTGGTCCCCTAGAAGGCCCCACTCGGCTTCAAAGCCCTACGGAGAGCTCACCTCCTCCAGGAGGCCTTCCCAGACTGAGCCCCCTCATTCCTCTCCCCCTTCTCTCCCTCCCCATCCACCCGCCTTACCTCCTTCCCCTCTCCACACCACCTGTATATATGTATATATGTTTGTACATATTTGTTACTCTATTTATTTATGCATTTTACTTGTACATATTTATTCTATTTTATTTGGTTTATATGTTTTGTTTTGTTTGTCTCCCCCTTCTAGACTGTGAGCCCGCTGTTGGGTAGGGACCGTCTCTATACGTTGCCAACTTGTACTTCCCAAGCGCTTAGTACAGTGCTCTGCACACAGTAAGCGCTCAATAAATACGACAATGAATGAATGAATGAATGGTCACCACATGCCTCTCGGCCCTGGTCCCTCTCTGCTTCTCAGTTCTGGTCTTCCTGTCTTCCTGCCCTGGTCCCCCTCTGCCTTCCGGCCCTGGTCCTTCTGTGTCTCCTGGCCCTGGTCTCCCTGGACCTCCAGACCCCGCTCCCTCTCTCTGTCCTGCCCCAGGTCTCATCTACCTCCCAGCCCGGGTCCCCCTGTCTCCCGGCCCAGGTTCCACTCTGCTTCCTGGCCCTGGTCCCCCTCTCGGCTCTGGTCTCCCTGTCTCCCGGCCCAGGTCCCCCTATACCTCCCTATCCCGGTCCCCCCTACTTCTTGGCCATGGTCCCACTCTACCTCCCGGCCCAGGTACAACTCTAACCTCCTGGCCCTGGTCACCCGCTGCTCCAGGCCGTGGTCCCCCGTCTCTCGGTCCAGTTACCCCTCTGCCTCCCAGCCCTGGTCCCCATCGCCCACCCCAGGTATCCCTCTGCCTCCCGGCTCTGGTCTGCCTCTGCCTCTCTGATCTGTTCGCCCCCTGCCTCTCGGCACTTGCTCCTCTCCTTTTCTCAGCCCTGGTCCCCCTGTCTCCTGGCCCAGGTACCCCTCTACCTCCCGAGCATGGTCCCCCTGTCTCCCGGCCCAGGTACTCCTCTGCCTCCTTGTCCTGGTCCCCCTCTGCCTCTCCGCCCTGATCCCCGTCTGCATCCCGGCTCTGGTACCTCGATGCCTCCTGGCCCTGGTCCCCCTCAACCTCCAGGCCCTGGTCCCTCTCTCCATCACGGCCTTGGGTCACCTCTACCTCCAGGCCCTATTCCCCGTTTCCCAGGCCAGGTACCCCCCTGCCTCCAGGCCCTGGTCCCCCTCTGCCCCCCTGCCCTTGTCGCCCCCGCTTTGTCTCCGGACTCTGGTTCCTCTGTCTCCTGGCTCACGTCACCCTCTGCCTCCCGGCCCTGGTCCCCTCATCTCCCGGCCCAGGTATCCCTCTGCCTTTTCATTCATTCATTCATTCATTCAATCTTATTTATTGAGCGCTTACTGTGTGCAGAACACTGTACTAAGCGCTTGGGAAGTACAGGTTGGCAACATATAGAGACGGTCCCTACCCAACAGCGGGCTCACAGTCTAGAAGGGGGAGACAGACAACAAAACAAACCATATAAACCAAATAAAATAAATAGAATAAATATGTACAAGAAAAATGCATAAATAAGTAGAGTAACAAATATGTACAAACATATATACATATATGCAGGTGGTGTGGGGAGGGGAAGGAGGTAAGGCAGGGGGATGGGGAGGGAGATGAGGGGGAGAGGAAGGAGGGGGAGAGGAAGGAGGGGGCTCAGTCTGGGAAGGCTTCCTGGAGGAGGTGAGCTCTCCGTAGGGCTTTGAAGCCGAGTGGGGCCTTCTAGGGCGCATGCGTCCTGCTGCTGGGAGGCCGCGCACGGCACTGTGGGAGCGGTTAGGCTGGTGGCATCCGAGGGTTCGAGGAGGGCCTTCTAGGGCACATGCGCTCTGCTGCTGGGCATTGTGGGAGCTGTAGTCTGGTGGCAGCCGAGTGGCCGAGGAGGGCCTTTTAGAGCGCATGCGTCCTGCTGCTGGGCATTGTGGGAGCTGTAGTCTCGTGGCAGCCGAGTGGCCGAGGAGGGCCTTTTAGGGCGCATGCGTCCTGCTGCTGGGCATTGTGGGAGCTGTAGTCTGGTGGCAGCCGAGTGGGGCCTTCTAGGGCGCATGCTTTCTGCCACTGGGAGGCCGCGCACGGCATTGTGGGAGCGCTTAGGCTGGTGGCAGCCAAGTGGGGCCGTCTAAGGTGTATGCGTTCTGCTGCTGGGTGGCCGCACATGGCATTGTGGGAGCTGTAGGCCGTTGGCATCCGAGTGGCCGAGGAGGGCCTTCTAGGGCACATGCGTCCTTAATAATAATAATAGCCATGGCATTTGTTAAGCACTTACTATGTGCAAAGCACTGATCTAAGCGCTGGGGGGATACAAGGTGATCAGGTTGCCCCACGTGGGGCTCACAGTCTTAACCCCCATTTTACAGATGAGGGAACTGAGGCCCAGAGAAGTTAAGTGTCTTGCCCAAGGTCACCCAGCTGATAATTGGCGGAGGCTGGATTTGAACCCATGACCTCTGACTCCAAAGCCCGGGCTCTTTCCACTGAGCCAAGTTCCTTCTCACGGCCACGCATGGCATTGTGGGAGTCGTAGTCTCATGGCCACGCACGGCATTGTGGGAGTCGTAGTCTGGTGCTAGCCGAGGAGCGGACGGAGGGCCTTGTAAGGCGCCTGCGTCTTTCGTCTAGGAGGCTGCGGTCTGATGAAGTCCGAGGGGCGGAGGGAGGGAGGTCGCGGTAGGGCTCATGCATCCTGCTGTTGGGCAGCCGCACGCGGCATCCGAGTCGGGCCTTCTAGGGCGCATGCGTCCTGCCGCGGGGCGGCCGCGCGTGGCGTTGTGGGAGCCGTAGTCTGGTGCTAGCCTAGCCGAGGGGCGGAGGGAGGGCCTTGCAAGGCGCATGCATCTTTCGTCTAGGCGGCCGCGGTCTGATGATACCCGAGGGGCGGAGGGAGGTCCTGGTAGGGCGCATGCGTCCTGCTGCTGGGCGGCTGCAGACGGCGTTGTGGAAGTCGTACTCCGGTGCTAACCGACGGAGGGCTTTGTAAGGCGCGTGCGTCTTTCATCAAGACGGCCGCAGTCTTCTGGCCCTGGTTCTCCTCTACCTCCAGGCCTGGCTCCCCCCTCCGCCCCAGCCATATACAGCCCAGCTCTGCTGCCCATCTCCTGGCCTCGTACGCCTCTGCCTCCTGGCCGTCGGCCCCCTGTCTCCTGGTCCAGGTACTCCTCTGTCTCCCAGACCTGGTCCCTCTGTGCATCCCGGACTTGGTCTCCTTCTACATCCAGGCCCCTGGGTCTCTCTCAATCCCGGCCCTTGGTTCCCTCTACCTCCGGGCTCCGGTCCAACTGTCTCCCAGCCCAGGTACCCCACTACCCCCCAACCCTGGTCCCCTTCTACCTCCCATTCCTGGTCCCCCTCTGCCTGCCCTGGTCCTCCCCTGCCTCTCAGACCTGCTTCCCCTCTGCTCCTCGACGTGGTCCCCCTCTGCCTCCCGGTCCAGGTACCCCGCCGCATCCTGGCCCTTTCCCCCCTCTGCATCTACGACCTGGTCCCCGTGTCTCCCGGCCCAGGTAGCCCCTCTGCCTCTGGGCCCTGATCTCCCTCCGCCTCCCCATGCTGGTCCCCCTCTACCTCCCGGCCGTGGTCCCCCTCTGCCTCCCTAGCCTGGTTCCCCCCACCTCTCGGCCCTAGTCCCGCTGCCTCCCGGCCCAGGTCACTCTATGCCTCCCGGCCCTGGTCGCTCTGTGCCCCCCAGACTGAATCGCCTTCTACATCCAGGCCCTTGGATCTCTCTCCGTCCCAGGACTGGGTGCCCTCTACTTCCAGGCCCTGGTCCCCTTGCCTCCTGGCCCAGGTACCCCTCTGCCTCCTGGCCCTGGTACCCCTCTGCCCCCCAGTCCAGGTACCGCTTTGCCTCCTGGCCCTGGTCCCTTTGTGCTTCCCGGCACTGTTCTCCCTCTACCTCCAAGCCCTGGTCCTTCTTTTCGTCGAGGCCCTTGGTCCTCTCGACCTGACCGCTCTGGTCTCCCTGCCTCCCAGCCCAGGTACCCCTCTACCTCCTGGCACTGGCTCCTTGTTTCCCGGTCCGGGTCCCCCGCTGCCACCCTGCCCTGGTCACCCTCTGCCTCCCTGTCCTGGTCTCCCCGGCCTCTCGGCCCGAGTCCCCTTCTGACTCCCGGACTAGGTACCCTGCCGCATCCTGGCCCTTTCCCCCACCTCAGCCCCCGGGCACTGGTACCCCGTCTCCCCGCCTAGGTACCCCTCTGCCTGCCAGCCCTGGTTGCCCTGTCTCCAGGCCCAGGTACCCTTCTGCCTCCTGGCCCTGCCCCCCCGCCACCCTGCGCTGGTCCCTATCTGCCTCCAGGCCCTGGTCTCCTTCTACATCCAGGCCCGTGAAACTCTCCCCATCCCGGCCCTGGGTCACCTCTTCCTACCAGGCCTGGTCCCCCATCTCCTGGCCTAGATACCCCTCTGCTTCCCGGCCCTCAAGTACCCTTCTGCCTCCTGGCCCTGGTCCGCCTCTGCCACTCTGCGCTGGTCCCCCTCTGCCTCCCGACTCTGGTCCCTCTTCCCTCCTGGCCCTAGTCTCCTTCTACCTCCAAGCCCTTGGGTCTCTCTCCTTCCCGGCCCTGGGTCCCCTCTACCAACCGGCCCTGGTCCCCTGGTCCCCTGGTCTCCCGGTCCAGGTACGCCTCTGCCTCCTGGCCCTGGTCCTCGTTTCCTGGTCCAGGTACCACTCTGCCTTGTAGCCCTGGTCCCCCTCTGCCTCCCTTCCCCAGTCCCCCCGCCCCTCAGCTCTGGTCCCCCTCTGCCTCCTGGCACAGGTACCCTGCTGCCTCCTAGCCCTGGTCCCCATTTCCCGGTCCAGGTACCACTCTGCCTTATAGCCCTGGTCCCCCTCTGCCTCCCTTCCCCGGTCCCCCCGCCCCTCAGCTCTGGTCCCCCTCTGCCTCCTGGCCCTGGTCCCACTCTGCCTCCCGGCCCTAGTCCCCCTGTCTCCCTGCCCAGGTACCCCTCTGACACCTGGCCCGTGTCCCCCTTTGCCTTTCTCACTGGTCCAACTTTACTTTCTGGCCCTGTTTTTCCCCCTTCCCCGCCCCGCCGACCTTCTGGCCCTGGTCCCCTACTCCCTCCAGCCCTAGGTCCAATCTGTCTCCCTGCCTTGGTCCCCATCGTCTGCCCGGACCTGGTTGCCCTCTGCCTACCGGCATTGGTGCCCCGGTTACTCCCAGCTCTCGTCGCCTTATATCTCTCGGCCCTGGCCGGCACTGGTCCCCTTGTACCTGCCAGCCCTGGTCTCCCTCTTCCTCCAGGCCCTGGCCCCTCTCTCTGTCCCAGCCCTGGATCCCCTCTAACTACCAGCCTAGGTGCCCCTGTCTACAGGCCCAGGTACCCCTCTGCCCCCAGCCCTGGTCCCCCTCTCCCTCTCTGCCCTTGTCAGCCCTGCTTCTCGGACCTGGTCCCCTTTGCCTCCTGTCCCTGGGCCCCCTCTGCCTCCCGTCCCTGGTCCACCGTCTACTGGCCCGGATAACCCTCTGCCTCCTGACCCTGGTCCCCCCTGCCTCCTGCTCCCACTCTGACTCCCTGCCCTCCCTACCCGGCCCGGGTCCCCCTATACCTCCCGGCCCTGGTCCACCCCTCCTCTCGCAGCTGGTCTGCCCAGCCACCCTGCCCTGGTCCTCCTCTGCCTCCCGTCCCTGGTTCCTCTAAGCCTGCTAGCCCTAGTTCCCCTTTAGTTCCAAGAAGCCGGGGGACAAGGGCAGGGAGGCAGAAGAAGCCCTCTGTCTGCTGGCCCTAGTCCCCGCTTCTTGGCCCTGGTCCCTCTTTGCCTTCCGGTCCAGGTACTGCTCTGCCTCCTGGCTTTGGTCCCCATTTCCCTCCCAGCCCTGATCCCCCATCTCCCAGCCCAGGGACCCCTCTGCCTCCTGGCCTTGGTCCCCCACTGCCACCCTGCTGGGGTCCCCATCTGCTTCCAGGCCCTGCGTCCCCTCAGCCTTCTGGCCCTGTTCCCCTAGTCTTCTGGCCCAGGTACCCCTCTGCCTTCCCGCCCTGGCCCCCCATGCTTCCCGGCCCTGGCCGGCCTCTGCCTCTCTAACCTGGTTGGCCCCCGCCTCTCGGCCCTGATTCCTCTCTGCTTCTCTGCCCTAGTCCCACTGTCTCCCAGCACAAGTACCCCTCTGCCTCCTAACAGTGGTCTCCTGCGTACCATTCCTGGTCCCACTCTGTCTCCCGGCCATGGTTCCCCTTTGCCTCCCTGACCTTGTCCGCCCCCCCCCGACCCCCGCTTCGCGGCCCTGGTCCCCCGTCTACCGGCCCGGGTACCCCCCTGTCTCTAGGCCCTGGCCCCTATCTGCCTCTCTGCCCAGGTACCCCTCAGCCCTGGTCCCTGTCTACCTCCTGGCCCTGGTCCTCCATCTACAAGCCTTGGTCCCTCTGCAAAGCCTCTACAAGCCTCTGCCTCCTGGCCATGGTCCCCCCATGATGCCCTGCCCTGGCCCCCCTCTGCCTCCCGGACCTGGGTTCTCCCTACCTCCAGGCCCTGGTCCCCCAGTCTCCCCACCCAGTTAACCCTCTGCCTCCTGGCCCTGGTCCCCCGTATCCCGGCACAGGTACCCCTCTGCCTCCCGGCCCTGGTCCCCCGCCTACTGGCCTGGGTACCCCTCTGCCTCCCGGACCTGGTCCCCCGTCTACCGGCCTGGGTACCCTCTGCCTCCTGGCCCAGGTACCCCCCCGCCTCCTGGCCGAGGTCCCCATCTGCCTCCCTGCCCGGGTACCCCTCAGCCTGCTGGCCCTAGTCCCCCTCTACCTCCTGGCCCTGGTCCCCCGTCCACAAGTCTTGGTACCCCTCTGCCTCCCGGACCTGGGTTCCCCCTACATACAGGCCCTGGTCCCCCAGTCTCCCCGCGCAGGTAACCCTCTGCCTCCTGGCCCTGGTCCCCAATATCCTGGCCCAGGTACCCCTCTGTCTCCTGGCCCTGGTCCACTTCTGCCTCCAGGCCCTGATACCCCTCCGCCTCCCTGACCTTGTACCCCACCGCTTCTCGGCCCTGGTCCCCCTTTGCCTTCCAGCCAAGGTACTCCTCTGCCTCCTGGCCCAGGTCCCCCTCTTCCTCCCAGCCCTGGGGTCCCCCATCCCCCGGCCAAGGTATCCTTCTGCCTCCAGGCCCTGCTCCCCCACTGCCACCCTGCCCTGTTCCCCTTCTGCCTTCTGGCTCTGGGTCCCCTCTACCTCCCGGCCCCGGTCCCCCATCTCCTGGCCCAGGTACCCTTCTAAATCCTGGCCCGGGTCCCCCTCTGCCTCCGTCCCTGGTTCCCCTGTTCCTGCCAGCCCTAGTTCCCCTTTAGTTCCAAGAAGCCGGGGGACAAGGGCAGAGAGGCAGAGGAAGCCCCTATCTCCGGCCCTGGTCCCCCTGTCTCCCGACTCAGGTACCTCTCTCCCACCTGGCCCTGGTCACCCCTGTCTACCGTCCCTGGTCCCCCTCTGCCTCCCTGCCCTTGTCACCCCTGCTTCTCGGCCCTGGTCCCTTTTTTCTCTCGTCCCTGGTAACCCCCTGCCTCCTGTCCTTGGTCCCCCTCCTCCTCCTCCCGGCCACGGTCCCCCCTGTCCCGGCCCAGGTAGCCCTCTGTCTCCTGGCTCTGGTTCCCCCTGCCACCCTGCCCTGGTCCCCTTCTGCCTCCCATCCCTTGTTCCCCTGTGCCTTCTAGCCCTAGTTCCCCTTTACTTCCAAGAAGCAGGAAGGACAAGGGCAGGGAGGCAGAGGAACACCCCCATCTCCCGGCCCGGGCATCCCTCTGTCGCCTGGCCCTGGTCCCCATCTGCCTCGAGGCCCTGGTCCCCCCCTACTTCTCGGCCCTGTTCCCCCTTTGTCTCCCGGCCCTGGTCCCCCTCTGCCTCCTGGCCCTGGTTTCCTACCTCCAGGCCCTTGGGTCTCTCTCCGTTCTGATCCTGGGTCCTCTCTACCTCCCAGCCCAGGGTCCCCTGTCTTCAGACCCAGGTACCCCTCTGCCTCCGGGCTCTGGTCTCCCTCTACCTCTAGGCCCTGGTACCTCTGTGCCTCCAGGCCCTGGTCCCTCTCTCTGTCCCGGCCCTGGGTCTGCTGTACCTCCCAGCCCTTATCCCCGGCTTTTCCGACCCAGGAACCCCTCTGCCTCCTGGCCCTGGTCCTCCTCTGCCTCCCGGCACTGGTCTCCTTCTACCGGCCCTAGTTCCCCTGTCTCAAGAACAACGTACCCCTCTGCCTCCAGGCATGGTCACCCTCTGCCTCCTGCCGCTGGTCTCCCTCTGCCTCCTGGACCTGGTCCCCCTCTGCCTCCGGGCCCTGGTCCCGCTCTGCCTCCCAGCCCTGGACTCCATCTCCCAGTCCAGGTACCCCTCTGCCTCCTGGTCCTGGTCCCCCTCTGTCTCCCGGCCCAGGTACCCCACTGCCTCCTGGCCCTGGTCCCGCTCTGCCTCCCAGCACAAGTACCCCTCTGACCCCCGGCCTTGGTCCCCCTGTCTTCCGACCCAAGTACCCCTCTGCCTCCCGGCCCAGGTCCCCCTCTGCCTCCCGGCCCTGGTCTCCTTCTACGTCCAGGCCCTTGGGTCTCTCTCCGTCCCGGCCCTGGGTCCCCTCTACCACTCAGCTCTGGTCCCCCTGTCTCCAGACCCAAGTACCCCTCTTCCTCCAGGCCCTGGTCCCCCTCTGCCTCCCGGCCCATGTAACCCTCTGTCTCCTGGACCTGGTCCCCTTCTGCCTACCTACCCTGGTTCCCATCTGCCTTCCATCCCTGGCCTTCCTTGTCATCCCGGCCTGGTCCCCCTCTGCCTCCCTGCCCTTGACCCCCTGCTTCTCGAACCTGGTCCCCCTTTGCCTACCGGCCCAGGTACGGCTCTGCCTCCTGGCCCTGGCCCACCCCTGCCACCCTGCCCTGATCCCCCTCTGCCTCCTGGCCCTGGTCCATCTGTGCTTCCTGGCCCTGGTCCATCTGTGCTTCCCGGCCCTGGTCCCCCACGGCATCCCGGTCTTGGTTTTCTTCAACCTCCAGGCCATTGGTTGAGTCTCCGTCCCGACCCACGGTCTCCTCTACCTCCCAGCCCTGGTCCTCCTGTCTCCCGGCCTAGGTACCCCTTTGCCTCCTGGCACTGGTCCCCATCAGCCTCCCGGCCCGAGTCTCCCTCTGCCTTCTCGGTCCTGGTCCCCCTCTGTCCCGTCCCGGGTACCCCTTTGCCTCCTAGCTCTGGCCCTGCTCAGCCTCCAGGCCCTGGTCGCCCCCGCTTCTCCGCCCCTTTGCCTACCATCCCAGGTACCCTTCTGCCTCCCGGCCCTGGTCCGCATCTGCATCTATGACCAGGTCACCCCCCCGCCTCTAGGCCCTGGACCCCCTCTACTTCTCAGCCCTGGTCCTCCTGTCTCCTGACCCAGGTATCCCTCTGCCTAATGGCCCTGATCCCCCTCTACCTCCCTGCCCTTGTGGCCCCTGCATCTCCGTCGTGGCCCCCCTTTGCCTCCCAGGCAAGGTACCCCTCTGCCTCCCAGCCCAGGTACCCCTCTACTACCTGGCCCTGGTCCCCCTCTGCCTCCCTGCCCTGATCCCCCTCTGCCTCCCAGCCCTGGTCCCTCTGTGCCTCCCGGCCCTGGTCTCCCTCGATCTCCAGATCCCGGTTCCTCTCTCCATCATGGCCCTTGTCCCCTCTACCTCCCGGCCCTGGGCCCCGTCTCCTGGCCTAGGAACCAGTCTGCCTCCAGGCCCTGGTCCCCCTCTGCCTACCCGCCCTGGTCCCCATCTGCCTCCCGGCCCTAGTCAACCTCTGCCTCTCGGCCCTGGTCCCCGTCTCCCGGCCCACGGACCCTTCTGCCTCCCTGCCCTGGTCCCCCTGCCTCCCGGCCCAGGTACCTCTCTGCCTTCCTGCCCTAGTTCTCCCCGCTTCTCGACCCTGGTGCCCCTTTGCCTCCCGGCCCAGGTACCCCTCTGCCTCCTGGCCATGGTCCCCTGGTCCCCTTCTGCCTCCTGGACCTGGTCCCTCTGTGCCTCCTGGTAACCCAGGGCCTCCCGGCCTTGGTTTCCTTCTACCTCCAGGTCCTTGGGCGAGTCTTCGTCCGGGACCTGGATCTCCTCTACCTCCCGGCCCTGGTCCCCCTGTCTCCCGGCCTAGGTACACCTCCTCCTCCTGGCCCTGGTCCCCCCACTGCCAACCCGCTCTGGTGCCCATCTGCCTCCCGGCCTTGATCCCCCTCTGCTTCTCGGTCCTGGTCTCCCCGCCCCCAGCCTAGATACCCCTCTTCCTCCTGGCCCTGATCCCCCTCTGCCAACCGCCCTAGTCCCCATAATAATGATAATAATAATGATGATGGCATTTATTAAGCGCTTATTATGTGTAAAGTACTGTACTAAGCGCCGGGGAGGTTACAAGGTGATCAGTTTTTCCCATGGGCGGGGGGCCTTACAGTCTTAATCCCCATTATACAGATGCGGTAACTGAGGCCCAGAGAAGTGAAGTGATTTGCCCAAAGTCACACTGCTGACAATTGGTGGAGCCAGGATTTGAACCCATGACCTCTGACTCCAAAGCCCGAGCTCTTTCCACTATGCCACGCACCTTCTCTCATCTGCCTCCCGGCACTGGTCCCCCTCTGCCTCTCGGCCCTGGTACGCTTGTCTCCCAGCCCAGGTAACTCTCTGCCTCCCATTCCTGGTCCCTCTCTGCCTCCAGGCCCTGGTCCACCTCGTCCTCTCAGCCCTAGTCCCCTTCGGCCTCCCTGCCCTTGTCGCCCTCACTTCTCCTCCCTGGTCCCCCTTTGCCTCCCAGTCCATGTACCCCTCTGTCTCCCAGCACTGGTCAGCCTCTGCGTCTAT
Source organism: Tachyglossus aculeatus (assembly GCF_015852505.1). Classification (NCBI taxonomy): domain Eukaryota; kingdom Metazoa; phylum Chordata; class Mammalia; order Monotremata; family Tachyglossidae; genus Tachyglossus; species Tachyglossus aculeatus. The sequence continues at coordinate 74,545,815 of NC_052076.1, forward strand.
GACCTGGTCGCCACCAGCCTCTCGGCCCTGGTCCCCGTCTGCTTCTCAGCCCTGGTCCTTCTGTCTTCAGGCCCTAGGTCTCCTCTAACTCCCAGCCCTGGTCCCCGTCTCCCGGTCGAGGTATCTCACTTCCTCCTGGCCCTGTTCCCCCTCTGCCTGACGGACCTGATTCCCCTCGGCCTCCCTGCCCTTGTGGCCCCGGCTTCTCCGCCCTGGCCCCCCTCTGCCTCCCTGCCCTTGTCCCCCCTGCTTCTTGGCTCTGGTCCCCCTTTGCCTCCCAGACCAGGTACCCTGTGCCTCCCAGCCCAGGTCCCCATCTGCCACCCTGCCTTGGTCCGCCCTTGCCTCTCGTCCCTGTTTCCCCTCTGCCTTTCGGCCCTAGTTCCCTTTTACATGTGAGAAGCGTGGGGACATGTGTAGGGAAGCAGAGGTACCGCTCTGCCTGTGGGCCTGGGTCCCCGTTTCCCGGCCCTGGACCCCTCTGCCTCCTGGCCCTGGCTCCCCTGCACCTGCCAGCACTGGTCTCCCTCTACCTCCAGGCCCTGGGTCCCCTCTACCTCGCGGCCTGGGTCCCTCTGCCTCGTGGCCCTGGTCCCCCTCTGCTTCCCCGCCCTGATCCCACTCTGCCTCCCGGCCCTGGTTCCCCTCTGCCTCCCTGTCCTTGTCCCCCTTTATCCCAGCCCAGGTACCCCTCTGCCTCCTGGCCCCTGGTCCCCCTCTGCTGCCCTGCCCTGGTCACCCTCTGCCTCATGGCCCTGGTCCCTCTGTGCCTCCCGTCCCTTGTCTCCTTCTACCTCCAGGCCCTTAGGGTCTCTCTCCCTCCTGGCCCTGGGTCCCCTCTACCTCCTGGCCCTGGTTCCCATCTCCTGGCCCAGGTACCCTTCTGTCTCCTGGCCCTGGCCCCCCTCTGCCGCCCAGACCTGGTTCCTGTCTGCCTACTGGCCCTGGTCCCTCTGCTACTACCGGCTCTGGTCTCCTTCTACCTCTAGGCCCTTGGGTCTCTCTCCATCCCGGCCCTGGTCCCCGCTTCCTCCCGGCCTTGGTCCCCCAGTCTCCTGACCCAGGTCCCCCTCTGCCTCCCTGCCCTAGTCCCCCCCCCGCCCCCTGTGCCTCGGCCCAGGTACCCCTCTGCCTCTTGGCTCTGGTTCCCTCTGCCTCTCAGCCCTGGTCTCCCTCTGCTTCCTGGCCAAGATACCCCACTGCCTTTTCCACCAGGTCCCCTTCAGCCTCCCGGGCCTGGACCCCGTCTCGCAGCCCAGGTACCCCATGCCTCCCGGCCCTGGTCCCCCCCATCTCCCGGCCCAGGTACCCCTCTGCCTCCTGGCCCTGGTCCCCCTCAGCCTCCCGGCCCTGGTCCCCCTCAGCCTCCCAGCCCTGGTCTCCTTCTACCTCCAGGCCCTTGGGTCTCTCTCTGTCCTGGCCCTGAGTCCCCTCTACCTCCCAGGTCTGGTCCCCCTGCCTAGGGTCCCCTCTGCCTCCTGGCCCTGGCCCACCTCTGCCTCCAGGCTCCGGTCCCCCTCTGCCTACCTGCCCTTGCCCCCCACCCCACATCTTGGCCCTGGTCCCCCTTTGTCTTCTGGCCCAAGTACCCCTCGGCGCCCTGGCCCTGTTCCCCCTCTGCCTTCTGGCCCAGGTACCCCTCTGCCTCCTGGCCCTGATCCCCCTCTTCCTCCTGCCCCTGGTCCCCCGTATCCCGGACCAGGTACCCCTCTGCCTCCTGGCTCTAGTCCCCCACTGCCGTAGTCACCTCAGCCTCCCCTGCCCTGGTCCCCCTCTGCTTCCCGGCACTGGGTCCCCTCAGCCTCCTGGCCCTGGTCCCCCCAGTCTCCTGGCCCAGGTACCCTTCTAAATCCTGGCCCTGCTCCCCCTATGCCTTCCTGCCCTTGTCCCCCTCTGCATCCCAGCCCTTGTCCCCCTCTGCCTCCCTGCCTTGGTCCCCCCCCACCTATCATCCCTCTCTGACTTTCAGATGCAGTTCCCCTGTACTTACGAGAAGCGGCGGGGGTGGGGGCAGTGGGCGGCAAGGGCAGGGAGGCAGAGGTACCTCTGTGCCTGCTGGACCTGATCCCAATTTCCCAACTCCTGGTCCCCCTCTGCCTCCCAACCCTTGTCCCCCCTGTCTCCCGGCCCAGGTACCCCTCTGCCTCATGGCCCTGGTCCCCCTCTACCTCCAGGCCCTGATCCCTCTCTACCTCCGGACACTGGTCCCTTTGAGCCTCCCAGCCCTGATCTCCCTCTACGTCCAGGCCACTGGGTCTCTCTCCTTCCCGGCCAGGGGTCCCCTCTACTTCCTGGCCCAGGTTCCCCTGTGCTACCAAGCCCTGGTCTCCCTCTATCTCCAGGCCCTGGCCCCTCTCTCCGTCCCAGCCCTGGGACCCTCTATCTCCCGGTCTAGGTCTCCCTGTCTCCCGGCCCAGGTACCCCTCTGCCTCCCGGCCCTGGTCCCCCCATGCCTCCCGGCCCTGGTCCCCCTTTGCCTCCCGGCCCTGGTCCCCTTCTGCTTCCTGGCCCTGGTCGGCCTCTGCCTCTCTGTCCTGGTCACCCCCGGCCTCTCGGCCCTGGTTCCCCTCTGCTTCTCAGCCCCAGTCCCACTGTCTCCTGGCACAACTACCCCTCTGTCTCCCAGCCCTGGCCCCCTGTCTCCCGGCCCAGGTACCCCTCTGCCTCCCATTTCTGGTCTCCTGTCTAATGGACCTGGTGCCCCTCTGCCTCCCAGCCCAGGTCCCCCTTTCTTCCGGCCCAGGAACTCCTCTGCCTCCTGGCCCTGGTTCCCCTCTACGTCCCGGCGCTGGTCCACCATCTACTGGCCCGGATACTCCTCTGCCTCCCGGCCCAGTTTCCCCTCTGCCTCCCTGCCCAGGTCACCCCCAGCCTCTCGGTCCTGATCCCCCTCTGCCTCCCTGCCCCGATCGCCCCCTGCCTTACGTCCCTGGTCCCCCTCTGACTTTCAGCCCTAGTTCCCCTTTACTTCTGAGAAGCAGGGGGTACAAGGGCAGGGAAGCAGTGGTACCACTCTGCCTGCCGGCTTGATCCCCATTTCCCGGCCCTGGTCCCCCTCTGCCTCCCGGCCCTGGTCCCCCTCTGCTTTCCCGGCCCTGGTCCCCCCCTCTGCCTTCCCAGCCCTGGTCCCCCTCTGCCTTCCCACCCTGGTCCCCCTCTGTCTTCCCGCTCTGGTCCCCCTCTGCTTCCCGACCATGGTCCGCCTCTGAATCTCTGACCTGGTTGCCCCCCACCTCTCGGCCCTGTCTCCCGGCCAGGGGCCCTCCTGCCTTCTGGCCCCAGTCCCCTTGTCTACCGGCCCTGGTCCCTCTTTGCCTCCGGGCCCTGGTCCCCCTCTGCCTCCCTGTCCCGGTCCCCCTCTGCTTCCCAGCCCTGACCAGCCTCTGCCTCTCTGACTTGGTCTCCCCCCGCCTCTCGGCCCTGGTTCCCCTCTGCTTCTCATTCCTAGGCCCCGTCTCCTGACCCATGAAACCCTCTGCCTCCCAGTCCCGGTCCCCCTATCTACTGGCCCTGGTCTCCCTCCGTCTCCTGTCCCTGGTCCCCCTCTACCTCCCTGACCTTGTCCCCATGCTTCTCGGCCCTGGTCCCCCTTTGCCTCCCGGCCCTGATCCCCGTTTTCCAACCCTGGTCCCCCTCTGCCTCCTGGCCCTGGTCCCTCTCTGCCTCCCGACCCTGGACTCCCATCTCCTGGCCCAGGTACACCTCTGCCTCCTGGCCCTGGTCCTCCTCTACCTCCTGGCCCTGGTCCCTTGGAGCCTCCCAGCCATGGCCTCCCTCTACCTCCAGGACACTGGAGGACACTGGGTCTCTCTCTGTCCCGGCCGTGGGTCCCCTCTACCTCCCGGTCCTGGTCCCCGTCTGGCTCCCTGCCCTGGCCCCCCTCAAGTTCCCGGCCCAGGCCGGCCTCTGCCTCTCTGACCTGGTCACGCCCCGCCTCTCGGCCCTGGTTCCCCTCGGATTCTCAGCCACAGTCCCACTGTCTCCCGGCACAGGTACCCCTTTGCCTCCTAGCCCTGGTCCCCCGTCCCCTGGCCCAGGTACTCCTCTGCCTCCCGGCCCCGGTCGTCCTGTCTACCAGCCCTGGTCCCCCTCTTTCTCCCGGTCCTGGCCGCTCTCTGCCTCCCTGACCTTGTCCCATGGCTTCTCCGCCCTGGTCCCACTTTGCCTCCCGGCCCAGGTACCCCTCTGCCTCCTGGCCCTGGTTCCCCTCTGCTTCCCGGCCCTGGTCCCCCGTCTACCGGCCCGGGTACCCCTCTGCCTCCTGGCCCTGGTCTCCCGCTGCCTCCAGGCCCTGGTCCCCCTCTGCCTCCCGACCCTGGTGCCCCTTCTCCGATCCCAGGTACCCCTCTGCCTCCTAGCTATGATCCCCCTCTGCTTCCCGGCCCCTGTCACCCAAGCCTCCCGACCCCAGTCCCCTGTCTTCTGGCCCAGGGACCCCTTGCCTCCTGGCCCTGGTCTCTTTCTGCCTCCAGGCCCTGGTCCCCCTCTGCCTCCCTTGCCTTGTCCCGCCCCCTTTTCGGCCCTGGTCCCCCTTTACCTTCCAGCCCAGGTACATCTCAGCCTCCTGGCACTGGTCCCCCTCTGCCTCCCGGCCCTTGTCCACCTGTCTACTGGCCCAGGTTCCCTTCTAAATCCTGGTCCTGGTCCCCCTCTGCCTCCTCGCCCTGGTTCTCCTCTGCATCCCGGCCCTGGTCCCCCTCTGCCTCCTGGCCCTGGTCCCCCTCTGCCTCCTGGCCCTGGTCCCCATCTGCCTCCCGGCCCTGGTCCCGCTGTTTCCCAGTCTAGGTTCCCCTCTGCCTCCCGGCCCGGGTCTCCCTCTGCCCACCTCCCCTGGTCCCCAAGGCATCTCAGCTCTGGTGCCCCTCTGCCTCCGGCCAAGGTACCCCACTGCCTCCTGGACGAAATCCCCTTCAGCTTCCTTGCCCTGGCCCCCATCTACCAGCCCAGGCACCCCTTGGCCTCCCGGCTCTGGTCCCCCTGTATCCCTTCCCAGGAACCCCTCTGCCTCCCGGCCCTGGTCCCCCTCGGCATCCTGACCCTGGTCCCCCTCTGCAGCCTGCCCTGGTCCTGTGCCTCCCGGTCCCAGTCTCCTTCTACCTCCAGGCCCTTGGGTCTCTCTCTGTGCCAGCCCTGGGTCCCCTCTACCTCCCGGCCCTGGTCCCCTTCTGCCTCGTGGCCCTGGTCCCCTGTCTCCTGGCCCAGGTACCCCACTGCCTCCTGGCCCTGGTCCCCCTCTGCCACCCTGCCGTGGTCCCCCTCTGCCTCCCGGCCCTGGTCCCTGTGTAACTCCCCACCCTGGTCTCCTTCTGCCTCTACGGCCTTGGGTTTCTCTCTGTTCTGGCCCTGGTCTCCGTCGCCCGGTCTAGGTACCCCTCTGCCTCCTGGCCCTGGTCCCTCTCTGCCTCCTGGCCCTGGTCCCCTCCCGCCTCCTGGTCATGGTCCCCCCCCTGCCGCCTGGCCCTGGTCCCCCCCTGAATCTCGGCACTGGTCCTCCTCTACATCTCGGCCCTGGTCCCCCATCTCCCGACCCAGTAGCCCCTCTGCCTCCCAGCCCTGGTCCCCCTCTGCCTCCCAACTCTGGTCACATGTACCTCCCTGCCCTGGTCTCCCCCTCTTCTCGGCCCTGTTCATTCATTCATTCATTCATTCAATCGTGTTTATTGAATGCTTACTGTGCGGAGAGCACTGTACTAAGCGCTTGGGAAGTACAAGTCGGCAACACATAGCACTCAGTACAGTGCTCTGCACACAGTAAGCGCTCAATAAATGACTGAATGAATGAATGCTTTTGTTAATTATATCTGTAATCATATTTTTCGAATTGATGCCTGTTTACTTGCATTGATGTCCTGATGCCTTTTTACTTGTATTAGTACCTGTCTCCTCCTCTAGACTGGAAGCTAATTGTGGGCAGGGATCATCTCTCTTTTTTGCTGTACTGTACTTTCCCAAGCGCTTAGTACAGTGCTCTACTCACAGTAAGCGCTCTGTGGCTTAGTAGAAAGAGCACAGGCTTGGATGTCAGAGGACTTGGGTTCTAATCCTGGCTCCACCACTTGTAAGCTGTGTGACCTTAAGTCAAGCCACTTAACTTCTCTGTTCCTCGCTTACCTCATCTGCAAAATGGGGATTGAGACTGTGAGCCCCTGGTGGGACAATCTGATGACCATGTATCTACTCCTTGCTCAGAACAGTGCTTGGCACATAGTAAGCAATTAACAAATAACATTATTATTGCTATTGTTATAAGTACGATTGAATGGATAAATGAAGTGTGGGTTGAACCAAAAATTTGCTAGCCTCTCATACACACACCCATAAATACACACACACACACACACACGCCCTCCCTCCCTCCCCACCTTTTGGAGGACTGTGCCACCCAAGACTCCATCTTGACAGCAGGGCATGTCTGGGCATTGACCTCTGTCCACATTAGAAAGATGCCCCTCAAGGCTGGAGAGATGCATTGAGCAGTTTTTTTAAACGAGTAGTAACTAGATTCTCCACTCGGCCATCCTGCCCTGAGCTGTGTGCTGCCAGGGGATTTTGGCTGGAGGGCTTTGAGCAGCCTGGACATCCTATTGCAGGAAGGGGAACCTCGGGACTCACCCTGGCCTCCTCTGGGGATGGGCAGAAGAACCTCGGTCTCATCGGAGTGAAGTGGCACTGGAGCTTCTCCTCTGGTTCCTGCCCGTGGACATGTCGAGTTCTGAACCCTGGTCTTGAGACACCTGAACCGGTGATCCTAAGAGTCTGACTGGGACCACATCTGTTGAAAAGAAAACCAGTGCTCAAAGTTGGGTGTGGAAAGGGGAAGCGGAGAGGCAGGAAAAGGTGGCGGGGGGGAAGCACAGACAACCTAGTTTTGCCAACACTTTTGACCACTCTCCCTGCCCCCTCCCGGCCCAACATGGTTAAGTGGATCTGCAGCTACGCTGACTGCCACACTCTGCCCTACAAACACTTACCCATTCCTTCTTCACATCCCTAGAAGGGGCTTGTTCTCCACACGCTGGAGGGACAGAACTACACACGGTATAGAATTCCATTTCTAGAAAAGAAAACCTGCTTTGTCCTTCCACCTGCACCCCCAGTTCTGTTACTCCAGGAACTCCAGTCCCCCCGATACGGTAAGCACTTAGAACAGTGCCAGTGCCTAGAACAGTGCTTGGTACATAGTAAGCACTTAACAAATACCAACATTATCGTTAATATTAATCTTATTGTGGGGAGGGAATGTGTCTGTCATACTGTACTCTCCCAAGGGCTTAGTACAGTGCTCTGCACACAGCAAGAGCTCCATCAACCTAACTGATTGATTGAAGGGGTAGAATCGCACAGTAGATGAGTGCAATTTCTAGTACAATACCTGCCTTTTGTCCTCCCCGCCCACACCCCTGCTTCCTTGACCTCAGGTAGGAGTCTGCACACTTTGCTTCTCAGAGAAAATTAGGATAGAGACCCTGATAGACACCCTGTCCTCCTCCTGATACTGGATCCCTCAAGCTTCTGTGTTTTGCCCAGAAATGTCCTTTATCTGGGGCCTGAGACTTTGCAGTGACCCTGAAGAGGGACTACAGACACAGCAAAGCTTGCCCCGTCTATAGAATTAAGGGCCCTGTCTCTTCTCGGTCCCAAATGAGTCAGACAGAACTAGCTTCCTGCACAGAGCCGCAGACCCTGTCCTCCCATGAGTGGCAGCTGCTTCATTACTCATCTTCCCCCCACACACACACACTCTCTCTCTCTCTCTCTCTCTCTCTCTCTCTCTCTCATTCTCTCTCTCTCTCTCTCTCTCTCTCTCTCTCTCTCTCTCTCTCTCTCTCTCTCTCTCTCTCTCTCTCTCCCTCCCTCCCTCCCTCCCTCCCTCCCTGTGCAGTACAGGTCAATCAATCAGTCGTATTTATTGAGCACTTACTGTGTGCAGAACACTGTACTAAGCGCTTGGGAAGTACAGGTTGGCAACATATAGAGACAGTCCCTACCCAACAGTGGGCTCACAGTCTAAAAGGGGGAGACAGAGAACAAAACCAAACATACTAACAAAATAAAATAAATAGAATAGATATGTACAAGTAAAATAAATAAATAAATAAATAAATAGAATAATAAATATGTACAAACATATATACATATATACAGGTGCTGTGGGGAAGGGAAGGAGGTAACATGGGGGGATGGAGAGGGGAATGATGGGGAGAGGAAGGAAGGGGCCTCTTCTCAGTCTGGGAAGGCCTCCTGGAGGATGTGAGCTCTCAGTAGGGCCCTGAAGGGAGGAAGAGAGCTAGCTTGGCGGATAGGCAGAGGGAGGGCATTCCAGGCCCAGGGGATGATGTGGGCCGGGGGTCGATGGCGGGACAGGCGAGAACGAGGCACGGTGAGGAGATTAGCGGCAGAGGAGCGGAGGGTGTAGGATGGGCTGTAGAAGGAGAGAAGGGAGGTGAGGTAGGAGGGGGCGAGGTGATGGAGAGCCTTGAATCCCAGGGTGTGGAGTTTCTGCCTGATGCACAGATTGATTGGTAGCCACTGGAGATTTTTGAGGAGGGGAGTAACATGCCCAGAGCGTTTCTGGACAAAAACAATCCGGGCAGCGCATGAAGTATGGATTGAAGTGGGGAGAGACACGAGGATGGGAGATCAGAGAGAAGGCTAATGCAGTAGTCCAGATGGGATAGGATGAGAGCTTGAACGAGCAGGGTATCGGTATGGATGGAGAGGAGAGGGCGGATCTTGGCAATGTTGCGGAGCTGAGACCGGCAGGTTTTGGTGACGGCTTGGATGTGGGGGGTGAATGAGAGAGCGGAGTCCAGGATGACACCAAGGTTGCGGGCTTGTGAGACGGGAAGGATGATAGTGCCGTCAACATAGATGGGAAAGTCAGGGAGAGGGCAGGGTTTGGGAGGGAAGACAAGGAGTTCAGTCTTGGACATGTTGAGTTTTAGGTGGCGGGCGGACATCCAGATGTAGATGTCCTGAAGGTAGGAGATGCGAGTCTGGAGAGAGGGGGAGAGAGGAGGGGCAGAGATGTAGATGTAGGTCACTTAGTAATGGGGTAAATCTGGGGGTGGAATGTCTCCACGGTGTAAGAGGCAGAGGAGAAGCACTGAGCAGCTGCTCTGGAGAGATATCCCTGGCCCCTCAAACCAGAACCATTCTCTGGTCGGAGAGCAGCAGCCTGCCCCCTGGTGGCACCAATCGTTATTCTGGGAGGCTGCACCTCTCTATCATCCCCTGGTGGCAGCAGCGGGCTTGTTCAGGGAGGCTGCGGTTGGTGGCAGTACAGTACACTATAATGATAATAATGCTAATAATAATTGTACTTAATGATAACAATGATGGTATTTGTTAAGCGCTTACTATGTGCAAAGCACTGGGGTACACAAGGTAATCAGGTAATTCCACGTGGGGCTCACAGTCTTAATCCCCATTTTACAGATGAGGTAACTGAGGCACAGAGAAGTTAAGTGACTTGCCCAAAGTCACACAGCTGACAATTGGCAGAGCCGGGATTTGAACCCGTGACTTCTGACTCCAAAGCCGGGCTCTATCCACTGAGACACGCTGCTTCTCTATTGTTAAGCACTTACTAGGTGCCAAGCACTGTTTTTATGGCATTTATTAAGCACTTACTATGTGCAAAGCACTGCTCTAAGCGTTAGGGAGGTTACAAGGTGATCAGGTTGTCCCACGGGGGGCTCTCAGTCTTAATCCCCATTTTACAGATGCGGTAACTGAGGCACAGAGAAGTTAAGGGACTTGCCCAAAGTCACACAACTGACAATTGGCAGAGTCAGGATTTGAACCCATGACCTCTGACTCCAAATTCTGTGCTCTTTCCACTGAGCCACGCTGCTTCTCTGTTCTAAGCACGCTGCACTGTTCTAAGCACTGTGGTAGATACAAGGTAATCGGGTTGCCCCACATGGGGCTCACGGTCTTAATCCCCATTTTACATTCATTCATTCATTCATTCATTCATTCAATCGTACTAAGCGCTTGGGAAGAACAAGTTGGAAACATATAGAGACCATCCCTACCCAACAACAGGCTCACAGTCTAGGTAACTGAGGCACAGAGAAGTTAAGTGACTTGCCCAAGGTCACACAGCAGACAAGTGGCAGAGCTGGAATTAGAACTCATGAACTCCCAAGCCCATGCTCTTTCCACTAAGCCAGCGTGGCTTAGTGGATAGGATGGGCCTGGGGGTTAGAAGGTCCTGTGTACTAATCCTGGTTCTGCCACATGCTTGCTGTGTGACCTTGGGCCGTTACCTCAGTTACCTCACCTGTAAAATGGGGATTAAGACTAATATGGGCCTCATAGGCCCATATGGGCCAGGGACTGTGTCCAACCAGATTAACTTGGATCTACCCTAGCTCTTACAACAGTGCTTGGCACAAAGTAAGCAAATAAAATGTACCATTGTTATTATTATTATTATTATCGTACCACAGTAAACTTGTTCTGGGGTGCTGCTCCTCTCTACCTCCCCACAGTGCTACTAGGCAGTATTCTGTGAAGCTGCACCTCTCAGTCACCCCCTCACAGCATCAGGTGTCGTTCTGGGAGGCACGGGCCTGGAAATCCGAGGACGTGGGTTCCCATTCCGGCTGCACCACATGTCTCCTCTGTGACCTTGGGCATGTCACTTAACTTCTCTGAGGCTCAGTTACCTCATCCGTAAAATGGGGATTAAGACTGTGAGTCCCATGTGGGACATGGACTGTGTCCGATCTGATTACCCTGTATCTACCCCAGGACTTAGAACAGTGTTAGGCACACAGTAAGTGCTTAACAAATACAACCATAATAACTATTATGATGATTATTATGATTTTATTATTATTGTTATTATTATTATTTTGGAGACAAGATAACTGAGGCATAGAAGGGTGAAATGACTTGCCCAAGGTCACTCAGCAGACACACAGCAGGGCCTGGATTAGAAATCGGGTCTGACCTACCAGGCTCTATCCACTAGGCGGCGATGCTTCTCTCCCACACGGCGCCTCTCTATCGCCACCTGGTGGTACTTTGCTCTTCCAGCGCCGGCTTACCCCATGGGCCTCCATCTCGTCTATCTGGACTGCGGCCTCCTTTTCCATGTCCCTCCTCTGGTCTGGAACTCCCTCTCCCTCCCTTCATCATCCCCCTCTCCAAAACATTAAGGTCACAACTCCGCCAAGAGGCCTTCTCTGATTAAACCCTTTTTCCTCCGGCTCCTTCTCCCTTCTGTATTGTCTACACCCTGGGATTTGTGAAATTTGAACAATCGCTTTTGGCCCGGCATCATTTGTATGCATATCCGAGCAACCAAACAGAAAGAGCCGAAGCCTAACAAACACTAAAGTAATGACTGAAATTAAGAAATGAAAAAAAAAGTCAGGTTGCAACAGAAATGAGAAGAGCACCTACGCTGATCAATCCCCCAAAGACTGGCCAAATCCAACTTCCCAGATAATAATAATAACAACTGTGGTCTTTGTTAAGCACTTATTATCTGCCAGACACTGTACTAACCACTGGTTTAGGCACAAGATAATTGGGTTGTACACAGTCCCTGTCCCACACTGGGCTCACAGTCTTAATCCCTATTTTATAAATGAGGAAACTGAAGCACAGAGATTAATGGAGAAGGGAAGGTCAGCGGTTTGGAACGGTCCCTGCCGGATCACTTGGGGAGTGTCAAGGATGGGGCAGAGAGAGGCAGGGGTGCTGGATGTTCCATGCTGGGTCACTGATGGAGAGTCAGGGATGAGGAGGACAAAGACACGGGGGTTGGATGGTCACACTGCCAAGCAAGTGGTCGTGTGACCATTAGGTTTGGGGTTATTGTTCAAGTTTTTGTGGGGACAAAGGACCAACTACCAGTGGCCTGAAAGGGTTTCTGCCCTCACCCCACCAACAGGGCCAAGCCCCTGGCTGAGCAGAATTCATCAGTCAGCCAGTCAGTTCGATTTACTGGGCAGTTACTGAGTGCAGAGCACAATATGAAGCAGTTGGTTCACCAATATTCATTCATTCATTCACCCATTCAATCGCATTAATTGAGTGCCTACTGTGTGCACAGCACTGTACTAAGCTCTTGGAAAGTACAATTTGGCAACAGAGACAGTCCCTACCCAACAACGGGCTCACAGTCTAGGAGGGGGAGACAGACAACAAAACAAAACAAAACAAGTAGGCAGGCATCAATGGCATCAAAACAGATAAATAAAATTATAGATATACACACATCATTAGTAAAATAAACAGAATAAGAACTATGTACAAATTATACACATGTGCTGTGGGAAGGAGTAAAGCAGAGGGAGGGAGTCGGGGAGATGGGGAGGGGAGGAGGAGCAGAGGATAAGCGGGGGCTCAATGCTCAATCTGGGAAGGCCTCTGGAGGAGGTGAGCTCTCAGGAGGGCTTTCAAGGGAGGAAGAGAGCTGGTTTGGCGGATATGTGGAGGGAGGGCATTCCAGGCCAGAGGTAGGACGTGGGTCGGGGGTCAACGGCGGGACAGGTGAGAACGAGGCCCAGGGAGGAGGTGAGCGGCAGAGGAGTGTGCGGGCTGGGCTGTAGAAGGAGAGAAGGAGGTGAGGTAGGAGAGGCCAAAGGAATGGAGACCTAACAAGTCAATAGTGAGGAGTTTTTGCTTCATGCAAAGGTTGATGGACAACCACCGGAGATTTTTGAGGAGGGAAGTGATATGCCCAGAGCGTTTCTGTAGAAAGGTAATCCGGGCAGCAGAGTGAAGTATAGACTGAAGTGGGGAGAGACAGAAGGATAGGAGATCAGAAAGGAGACTGATGCAGTCATCCAGTCGGGATAGGATGAGAGACTGAACCAAGAAGGTAGTGGTTTGGATGGAAAGGGAAGTACGGATCTTGGCGATGTTGTGAAGGTGAGACCGGTAGGTTTTGGTGAAGGATTGGATGTGTGGGGTGAACGACAGAGCGGAGTCAAGGATGACTTGACTGGACCCAATATAACAGAGGCATTCCTTGATTATCATTACTATTATTATTATTATTTATGTATTATTTATTTATTATTATTATGGCATTTGTTAAGCGCTTACCATATGCCAAACAGTTACAAGCATTGGGATGGATACAAGATAATCAGGTTTTCCCACATGGGTTCACAGTCTTCATTCCTATTTTTAAAGGTGAGGTAACTGAGGTACAGAGAAGTGAAGTGACTTGTCCAAGGTCACACAGCAGACAAATGGCGGAGCTGGGATTAGAACCCACATACTCTGAATCCCAAGCCCATGCTCTTGCCGCTATGCTACACTGCTTCACAGTGAGCTTACAGTCTAGAGGGGGAGACAGCACTCATATGAAGAAATACATTACACATATGGATGTAAGGCCTGAGGGGCTGGAAGGGAGGTGATGCATGAAGGGAGCAAGTCAGGGCAATGCAGAAGGGAGTGGGAGAAGAGGAAAGAAGGGCTTAGTCAGGGAAGGCCTCTTGGAGGAGATGGGCCTTCATTGAGGCCCACTGAAGGTGGATAGAGTCATTGTCTGTCGGATATGAGGAGGGAGGCCGTTCCAGGCCATTCCAGAGGCAGGACATGGGCGAGAGGTCGGCGGCGAGACGGACAAGGTCGAGGTACAGTCAGAAGGTTGGTATTAGAGAGGTGAAGGGTGTGGGCTGGGTTGTGATAGGAGACTAGCGAGGTGAGGTAGGATGGGGGGGGCAAGGTGAGCGAGTGCTCTAATGCCCACAGTAAGGAGTTCCTGTTTGATGAGGAGGTGGATGGGCAACCACTGGAGTTTCTTGAGGAACGGGGAAACGCATCCTGGATGTTTCTGTAGAAATATGTTGGTAGCAGAGGACTAGTATGGACTAGACTGGGGGAGAGACAGAAGGGCTGAGGATGCGTAGACAGGGGCGCAGATGTAAGAAGGTTTGTTCCATCTGCCGAATTTGGGGCCCCGGGCCTTCGAGAAACAGTGTGCCTCAGTGGAAAGAGCACGACGGGCTTGAGAGTCAGAGGTCATGGGTTCTAATCCCGGCTCCAGCACTTGTCAGCTGTGTGACTTTGGGCAAGTCACTTCACTTCTCTGTGCCTCGGTTACCTCATCTGTAAAATGGAGATTAAATCTGTAAGCCCCACGTGGGACAGCCTGATTACCCTGTATCCTTCCCAGTGCTTAAAACAGGGTTTTGCACATAGTAAGTGCTTAACAAATACCATCATAATAATAATTATTATTATTCTCCATCCCCGTCAAGGCAGACTGAACCAGTTCCCTACACAGGGCCCCATCCCCGTTTTCAGTATCAGCCTCTGCTAGATATGACAGCCTCCTCCTCATTCTCTCCTCCAGAGATGAACTTTGAAGCATGCAAATTCATAAACAAACATATTCACCAGCCATAAAACATCTTCCTTTAGAGGTGGCAGCCCAGCTCCTGGCTCCATCTCTCCACGAGGACTAAGGTTGGGACATCTGCTGCTCTGTACGCAAGCTGTGGTCACGGTAAGGGTGCCCACTCCCCCAGGTGGCATGAGACATGAGAACAGGACCTATGCTGATCAATCCCCCACAGAATGGCCAAATCCGACTTCGCGAATGATCATAACTGCGGTAATTGTTTTGCACGTATCATTTGCCAGACGCTGTTCTAACCGCTGGGGTAGATACACGATAATTTGGTTGGACACAGTACCTGTCCCACACTGGGCTCACAGTCAATCTCCATTTTACATATGTGGAAACTGAGGCACAGAGAGTCATGGAGAAGGGAAAGTCAGGGGTGTTAGATGGTCCCTGCTGGATCCCTGGGAGAGAGTCAGGGATGGGGAGGGGAGAGGCAGGGTGTTAGATGATGGTCCATTCGGGGTCACTAGGGGAGAGTCTCCAATCTGGCTTCTGCCCCCTTCACTCCACTGAAAACACCCTCTCAAAGATCACCAATGACCTTCTTCTTGCCAAATCCAAAGGCTCCTACTCCATCCTAATCATCCTCGACCTTTCAGCCGCCTTTGACACTGTCAACCGTCCCCTTCTCCTCAACACGTTATCCAACCTTAATAATTAAAATGATGGTATTTGTTAAGCGCTTACCTTGTGTCAAATCACGTTGTCCCACATGGGGCTCACAATATTAATCCCCATTTTACAGATGAGGCAACTGAGGCATAGAGAAGTGAAGTGACTTGCCCAAAGTCACACAGCAGACAAGTGGCAGAGTCGGAATTAGAACCCACAACCTCTGACTCCCAAGCCCAGGCTCTTTCGACTAAACCACGCTGCTTCTCTGACCTTGGGTTGGCTTCAATGACTCTATCTCCTCCGGTTCTCCTCTTATTTCTCTGGCCCTTCAATTCTCAGTCTCCTTTGGGGGCTCCTCCTCCTCCTCCCAGCCCCTTACTGTAGGGGTCCCGTAAGGTTCAGGTCTTGGTCCCCTTCTATTCTTCATCTGCACTCACTCCCTTGAAGAACTCATTCGCTCTCTCGGCTTCAGCTATCATCTCTATGCAGATGATACCCAAATCTAGATCTCCTCCCCAGTTTATTTTTTCTCTCTCTCTCCGTTGCATCTCCTCCTGCCTTTGGGACATCTCCACCTGGATATCCTCCTGTCACCTAAGACTCAACAGGTCCAAGACAGATCTCCATGTTTTCTCTAGAGCCTGGGCTTGGGAATCAGAGGTCACAGGGTCTAATCCTAGCTGGCCCACTTATCAGCTGTGTGACATTGGGCAAGTCACTTCACTTCTCTGCCTCAGTTAACTCATCTGGAAAATGGGGATTAAGACTGTGAGGCCCACATGGGACAGCCTGATTATCTTGTATCTACCACAGTGCTTAGGACAGTGCTTGGTACATAGTAAGTGCTTAACAAATACCATCATCATCATCGTCGTCATCACCAACATTATGATTCCCTCCGAAATCCTGGTCTCTCCGGAACTCTCCCGTCACTACAGACAGCATAACCATCCTTCATGTGTCACAAGCCTGTAACCTTGGTGTCGTCCTTGACCCTACTCTCTCATTCACCCCACACTACCAATCCGTCACCAAATCCTGCCAGGCTCGCTCACCTTCACACATTGCCAAGAGCCACCCTTTACTCTCCAAACCAAACCTCCACCATGTTAGTACAATCACTCATTCCTCCCCCACTGGATTACTGATTCAGCATCCTTTCTGACCTCCCAACCTCCTGCCTCTCCCCACGTCATTCATTCCTTCATTCAGTCGTATTTATTGAGTGCTTACTGTGTGCTAAACACTGTACTAAGCGCTTGGAAAGTACAATTCAGCAACATACACAATCCCTACCCAACAATGGGCTCACAGTCTAGAAGAGGAGAGACAGACAACAAAACAAAACAAGCAGACAGGCATCAAAAGCATCGATATAAACAGAATTATAGATATATACACATCATTAATAAAACAATAATAAATATGTACATATATACACAAGTGCTGTGGGGTGGGGCGGGGGGGAATAGCAGAGAGAGGGAGTCGGGACGATGGGGAGGGGAGGAGTACTAGAAGAAAACAGGGGCTCAATCTGGGCAGGCCTCCTGGAGGAGGTGAGCTTTCAGTAGGGCTTTGAAGGGAGGCAGTGTGCTTATCTGGCGGATGTGAGGAGGGAGGGTAGTCCATATTTCACTCCGCTGCCCCGATTATCTTTCTACAGAAAAGTTCAGGGCATGTCACCCCCATCCTCAAAAAAATCTCCAGTGGTTGCCTATCAACCTCCTTATCAAGCAAGAACTCCTCATCGTTGGCTTCAAACCTCTCCATCCCCTTGTCCCCTCCTACCTCACCTCCGTTCTCTCCTTCTCCAGCCCAGTCCGCACCCTCCGCTTCTCTAATGCCGCTAGCCTCCTCACTGGGCCTCGTCCTCTCCTGTCCCGCCATCGACCCCTGGCGACCTCCGGCCCACGTCCTTCCCCTGGCCTGGAATGCCCTCCCTCCACACATCCGCCAAGCTAGCTCTCTTCCTCCTTTCAAAGTCCTACCGAGCGCTCACCTCCTCCAAGAGGCCTTCCCAGATTAAGCCCCCTTTTCTTCAGCTCCCCCTCACCTCACCCCGACTCGCTCCCTTTGCTCTACCCCCCCTCCCCACCAAACAGCACTTGTGTAAATATGTACATATTTATAATTCTATTTATTTATATTAAAGATGTGTTTATATCTATAATTCTATTTATTTATATTGATGTTATTGATGCCTGTTTACTTGTTTTGATGTCCCTCTCCCCGCTTTTAGACTGTGAGTCCGTTGTGGGCAGGCACTGTCTCTGTTGCTGAATTGTACTTTCCAAGCGCCTAGTACAGTATTCTGCACAGATTAAGCACTAAATAGAGTGAACGAATGAAGTGTAGTTTCCAGTACAATCCCTACCCCCGGTTCTCTCAGCCCACACCCCTGCCGGTTTGAACTCAGCTAGGACCCCACACAATCCTGTCCGGAGCCTCTGCCACTTGTCAGCTGTGTGACTTTGGGCAAGTCACTCCACTTCTCTGGGCCTCAGTTCCCTCATCTGTAAAATGGGGATTAATCAATCAATCAATCGTATTTACTGAGCGCTTACTGTGTGCAGAGCACTGTACTAAGCGCTTCGGCAGTACAAGTTGGCAACAAATAGAGACGGTCCCTACCCAACATTTTACATTCATTCATTCAACTGTATTTATTGAGCACTTACTGTGTGCAGAGCACTGTACTAAGCACTTGGGAAGTACAAGTTGGCAACAAATAGAGACGGTCCCTACCCAACATTTTACATTCATTCATTCATTCAATCGTATTTATTGAGCACTTACTGTGTGCACAGCACTGTACTAAGCACTTGGGAAGAACAAGTTGGAAACATATAGAGACGGTCCCGACCCAACAACGGGCTCACAGTCTAGGTAACTGAGGCACAGAGAAGTTAAATGACTTGCCCAAGGTCACACAGCAGACAAGTGGCAGAGCTGGAATTAGAACTCATGAACTCCCAAGCCCGTGCTCTTTCCACTAAGCCAGCGTCCCCCTGTGCCTCCCCTGTGCCTATATGGCAACATATAGAGACGGTCCCTACCCAACAGCGGGCTCACAGGCTAGAAGGGGGAGACAGACAACAAAACAAAGCATATTAACGAGATAAAATAAATAGAATAGATATGTACAAGTAAAATTAAAAATAAGTAGAGTAATAAATATGTACAAACATGTATGCATATACACAGGTACTGTGGAGAGGGGAAAGAGGTAAGGCAGGGGGATAGGGAGGGAGAGGAGGGGGAGAGGAAAGCGGGGGCTCAGTCTGGGAAGGACTCCTGGAGGAGGTGAGCTCTCAGTAGGGCTTTGAGGGGATAAAGACTGAGCTCCCTGTGGGACAACCTGATCACCTGGCGATCTCCCCAGCGCTTAGAACGGTGCTTTGCACATAGTAAGCGCTAAATAAATGCCATCATTACTATTATTATTAGAAATATCGACGCTCCCGCCCGTCCTCGCCCCGGCCCCACACTCACGAGTCATGGCGACCACCGCAACGCCACAAAAGCCTAAGCGACCGAGCGCACGTCCGCTCCGCGCAGCTACCGCCCCCTCTGCCTCCTGGCCCTGGTTCTCATCTGCCTCCAGGCCCTAATCCCACTCTACCTTCCAGCCCTGGTCACTCTGTACCTCCTAGTCCTGGTCTCCCTCTACCTTCAGGCAGTTGGGTCTCTCTCCAGCCCAGCCCGGCGTCCCCGCTACCTCCATGCCCAAGTCCCCCTGTCTCCCAGCCCAGGTACCTCTCTACCTCCCAACCCTGGCCCCCGGGTCTCCTGGCCAATGTACCCCTCTGCCTCCCGGCCCAGGTCCCCCTACGGCTCCCAGCCCTGGTTGGCCTCTGCCTGCATATCCTGGTTCCCCCTGCTTATCTGCCCAGATCCCCCTCCGCCTCCTGGCCCTGGTCCCCCGTCGCTTGGGCCAGGTACCCCTCGGCACCCTGGCCCTGGTCCCCCTCTGCCTCCAGGCCCTGGTCCCCTTCTGCCTCCCAGCCGTGGTCCCATCTGCCTCCCTGCCCTGATCACCGGCCATTTCCTGGCCCTGGTTCCCCTCTGCATCCCGGCCCGGGTACCCCTCTGCCTCCTGGCCCTTGTTCCCCTCTGTCTCCCGGCCCAGGTACCCCTCTGCCTCCTGGCCCTGGTCCGCCTCTGCCGCCCGGCCCTGGCCCTTCTCTGCCTCCTGACCCTGGTCCCTCTGTACCTCCCGGCCCTAGTCTCCTATTACCTTGGGTCTCCTCTACCCATCCTGGCCCTGGGTCCCCTCCACAACCCAGCCCAGGTACCACTCTACATTCCGGTCCGGGTCCCCCTGTCTCCAGGCCCAGGTACCTCTCTGCCTCCTGGCCCTGGTCCCCCTATGCTTCCCCATCCCAGTCGCCCTCTGCCTCCCGGCTCTGGCCCTCTGTGTTTCCCGGCCCTGACCTTCCTCTACCTCTAGGCCCTGGTTCCTCACTGCTTCCCAGCCCTGGGTCCCCTCTGCCAACAGGCCCAGGTCCCCATGTCTTCTGGCACAGATACCACTCTACCACCCAGCCCTGGTCCCCGTTTCCCGGGCCAGGTACCCCTCTGCCTCCTGGCCTGGACCCCCCCCGCCTCTTGGCCCTGGTCCGCCTCAGCCTCCCGGCCCAGGTCCCCCTCTACCTCCCGGCCCTGGTCCCCCCTCTGCCGCCTGGCTCTGGTCCCACTCAACCTCCCGGCCCTGGTCCCTCTGTGCCCCCCGCCCTGGTCTCCTTCTATCTCCAGGCCCTTGCGTCTCTCTCCGTCCTGGCCCGTGGTCCCCTCTACCTTCCAGGTCTGGTCCCCATCTCCAGACCCAGGTACCCCTCTGCCTCCAGGCCCTTGTCCTCCTGTCTCCAGGCCCAGGTACCTCTCTGCCTCCTGGCCCTGGTCCCCCTATGCTTCCCCATCCCAGTCGCCCTCTGCCTCCCGGCTCTGGCCCTCTGTGTTTCCCGGCCCTGACCTTCCTCTACCTCTAGGCCCTGGTTCCTCACTGCTTCCCAGCCCTGGGTCCCCTCTGCCAACAGGCCCAGGTCCCCATGTCTTCTGGCACAGATACCACTCTACCACCCAGCCCTGGTCCCCGTTTCCCGGGCCAGGTACCCCTCTGCCTCCTGGCCCGGACCCCCCCGCCTCTTGGCCCTGGTCCGCCTCAGCCTCCCGGCCCAGGTCCCCCTCTACCTCCCGGCCCTGGTCCCCTCTCTGCCGCCTGGCTCTGGTCCCACTCAACCTCCCGGCCCTGGTCCCTCTGTGCCCCCCGCCCTGGTCTCCTTCTATCTCCAGGCCCTTGCGTCTCTCTCCGTCCTGGCCCGTGGTCCCCTCTACCTTCCAGGTCTGGTCCCCATCTCCAGACCCAGGTACCCCTCTGCCTCCAGGCCCTTGTCCTCCTGTCTCCTGGCCCTGGTCCCCCTCTGCCTCCTGGCCTTGGTCCCCCTCTGCTTTCCTGCCCTGGTCCCCCTCTGCCTCCTGACCCTGGTCCCCTTCTTCCTCCCTGCCCTGGTCCCTCCCATTCTCAGCCCTGGTCTCACTCTGCCTCTGCGCCAAGGTACCCCACTGCCTCCTGGCCCTGGTCAACCTCTGCCTCGCAGACAAGGACCCCGTCTCCCAGCCCAGGTGCGCCTCTGCTCCCTGGCCCTGGTCACCCTGTCTCCCAGCCCAGGAACCCTTCTGCCTCCCGGCCCTAGTTCCCCTCTGCCTCCCGGCACTGCTCCCTCTGTGCCTCCCAGCCCTGGTGGTCTTCTACCTCCAAGCCCTTGGGTCACTCACCGTCCCGTCCCGGGGTCCATTCTACCTCCTGGCCCTGATCCCCGTTTCTCGACCCACATACCCCTCTCCTCCTGGCCCTGGTCCCACTCTGCCTCCCCGGCCCGGGCCCCTTCTGCCTCCCAACCCTGGTCCCCCTCTGACTCCCAGTCCTGGATCCCCCCACCTCTCGGCCCTGGTCCCCCTCTGCCTCTCGGCCCTGGTCCCCCTGCATCCAGGCCCTGGTCCCCCTCTGCTGCCCTGCCACGGTCACCCTATGCCTCCCGAACCTGGTCCCTCTGTGGCTCCCATCCCTGGTCTCCTTACTACCTCCAGGCCCGTGGGTCTCACTCCATCCTGGCCCAGGGTACCCTCTACCTCCCAGCCCAGGATCTGGTCTCCCAGCCCAGGATCTGGTCTCCCAGCCCAGGTGCCCCACTGCCTCCCGGCTCTGGTCCCCCTGTCTCCCGGTCCAGGTACCCCTCTGCCTCCTGGCCCCAGTCCCCCTGTGCCTCCCAGCCCTGGTCTCCTTCTACCTCCCGGCCCTGGTCCCTCTGTGCCTCCCATCCCTGGTCTCCTTCTACCTCCAGGCCCTTGGGTCATTTACCATCCCATCGCAGGCTCCCTTCTATCTCCCGGCCCCGGTTCCCTTGTCTCCCGACCCACATAGCCCTCTGCTTCCTGACCCCGGTCCCCCTCTGCT
Organism: Tachyglossus aculeatus; assembly: GCF_015852505.1. Classification (NCBI taxonomy): domain Eukaryota; kingdom Metazoa; phylum Chordata; class Mammalia; order Monotremata; family Tachyglossidae; genus Tachyglossus; species Tachyglossus aculeatus. The sequence continues at coordinate 74,567,270 of NC_052076.1, forward strand.
TCCCCGCCCTGGACCCCCTCTGCCTCCCATCCCTGGTCCCTCTCTGCCTCCTGGCCCTGCTCCCCCATTTCTTGGCCCTGGTCCCCTTCTGCCTTCCAGCCCAGGTACCCCTCTGCCTCCTGGCCCAGGTACGCCTCTGCCTCCCGGCCCTGGTCTCCCTCTACCTCCAGGCCCTTGGGTCTCTCTCCATCCCGGCCTTGGGTCCCTTCTACCTCCCGGCCAAGGTACCTCGCTACCTTCCGGCCCTGGTTCCCCTGTCTCCTGGCCCAGGTACTCCACTGCTTGCTGGCCCTGGTCCCCCGCTGTCTCCCGGCCCTGGTACCCTGTCTCCCAGCCCAAGTACCCCTCTGCCTCCCTGCCCTTGTCCCCCTGTCTCCTGGCCCAGGTACCCCATGCCTCCTGGCCCCAGTCCCCCTCCGCCGCCCTGCCATGGTCCACCTCTGCCTCCTGGCCCTGGTGTCCTCCTACCTCCAGGCCTTTGGGTCTCTCAACATCCTGGCCCTGGGTCCCCTCTACCTCCTGGCCCTGGTCCCCCTGTCTCCAGACACAGGTCCCCCTCAGCCTCACAACCCTAGTGCCCCACTGCTTCCCGACCCAGGTACCCTTATGCCTCCCGGCCCTGGTCCGCCTCGGCATCTATGACCTGTTCGCCCACCGCCTCTCGGCCCTGGTTCCCCTCTGCTCTCAGCCCTGGTCCTCCTGCCTCCGGTCCCACATACCCCTCTGCTTCCCGGCCCAGATACCCCTCTGCTTCCTAGCCCTGATCCCCCTTTGCCTCCCCTCCCTGTCCTCATCTGCCTCCCGGCCCTGGCCCCTCTCAATCTCCAGGCCCCGGTCCCTCTCTCCATATCGGCCCCCATCTCCCTGTCGCCCGGCCCAGGTTTCACTCTGCCTACTGGCCCTGGTCCCCCTCTGCCTCTAGGCCCTGATCTCCCTGCCTCCCGGCCCAGGTCCCCAAATTCTAGGCCATTGTCCCGCTACCTCCCAGGCCAGGTACGCTTCTGACTCCTGGCCCTGGTCATCCTCTGCCTCCCGGCACTGGTCCTTCATCTCTTGGCCCAGTCACCCCTCTGCCTCCCGGCCCTGGTCCCCCTGTCTCCCAGCCCAGGTACCCCTCTGCCTCCCGGCCATGGTTCCTCTGTCTCCCGGACCAGGTTCCCGTGCCGGCCCAGGTTTCACTCTGCCTACTGGCCCTGGTCCCCCTCTGCCTCTAGGCCCTGATCTCCCTGCCTCCTGGCCCAGGTCCCCAAATTCTAGGCCATTGTCCCGCTACCTCCCAGGCCAGGTACGCTTCTGACTCCTGGCCCTGGTCATCCTCTGCCTCCCGGCACTGGTCCTTCATCTCTTGGCCCAGTTACCCCTCTGCCTCCCGGCCCTGGTCCCCCCGTCTCCCAGCCCAGGTACCCCTCTGCCTCCCGGCCATGGTTCCCCTGTCCCCCGGACCAGGTACCCCTGTGCCTCCTGGCCCTGCTCCCCAGCTTCCTCTCCACCCTGATCCCCATCTGCCTCCCAGCCCTGGACCTCTGTGCCTCCCAGACCTGGTTCCTCTGGCCCTCCCGGCCCTGGTCTCCCTCAACCTCCACGCCCTGGTCCCTCTCTCCGTCTCAGCCCCGGGTCACGCCTACCTCCTGGCCCAGGTCCTCTACCTCCAGGCCCTTGGGTCTCTCTCCGTCCTGTCGCTGGGTCCCCTATACCACCCGGCCTAGGTCCCCCTCCCCTTGTCTTCTGGCTCAGGTACCTCTCGGCCACCCTGACCTGGTTCCCCTGTCTTTCGGCCGAGATACCCCTCTGCCTCCTGGCCCTGGTCCTTTTCTGCCTCCCCACCATGATCCCCGTCTGCCTCCCGGCCCTGATCTCTCTGTGACTTCCGGCCCTAGTCTCACTCAACCTCCATGCCCTGGTCCCTCTCTCCGTCCCAGTCCTGCATCATGCCTACCTCCCGGCCCTGGTCCCCCTGTTTCCTGATCCAGGTACCCCCCTGCCTCCTAGTCCTGGTCCCTCTCTGCCTCCCGGCCTAGGTACCCCTCTGCCTCCTGGCCCTGGTCCCCCTCTGCCTCCCCACCCTGATCCCCGTCTGCCTCCCCACCCTGGTCTCCCTCAACCTCCATGCCCTGGTCCCTCTCTCCGTCCCAGCCCTGGGTCACGCCTACCTCCCGGCCCTGGCCCCCCTGTTTCCTGGTCCAGGTACCCCTCTGCCTCCTAGTCCTGGTCCCTCTCTGCCTCCAGGCCCTGCTATCCCTCGGCCTCCCGGCCCTTGTCCCCCTCTGTCTCCCGGCCCTTGTCACCCCCGCTTTCCTGCCCTGTTCCCCCTTTACCTCCCGGCCCAGGTACCCCTCTGCTTCCTGGCCCAGATTACCCTCTGCCTCCCTGCTCAGGTATCCCCCTGCCTTTTGGCCCCGGTCCCCCTATGGTTCCAGGCCCAGGTGCCCCTCTGCCTTCAGGCCCGTGCTCCTCCCTCTGTCCCAGCCCTGGGTACCATATACAACCCGGCCCCATTGCCTGTCTCCTGCCCTGGTCCCCATCTGCCTCCTTGCCCTTGTCCCCCATGCTTCTCGGCCCTGGCCTCCCTTTGCCTCCCAGCCCAGGTACCCCTCTGCCTCCTGGCCCTGGTCCCTCCTTACCATCCTGCCCTGGTTCTCCTCTGCCTCCCGGACCTGGTCCCTCTGTGCCTCCCGTCCCTTGTTCCCCTCTGCCTCCCTGCCCTGGTCCCCCTGCCTTCCAGTCCAGGTACCCCTCTGCCTTCTGGCTCTGGTCGTCCTCTGTCTACCTGCCCTGGTACCCATCTGCCTCCTGGCCCTGGTCCTTCTCGGCCACTCGGACCTGGTCCCCCTCAGCTACCCGGCCCTGCGCCCCCCCCCCCCACCCCCTTCCAACGCATTTTGACTCTGGTCCCATTTCTTCTCTTGGCCCAGGTACCCCTCTGGCTCCTGGCCCTGGTCCCCCACTGGCTCCTGGCCCTGGTCCCCCAACTCCAGACCCAGGCACCCCTCTGCCTACTGGACCTAGTCCGCCTCTGCCTACCTGCCCTGGTCCCCCTCTGCCTCCCGGCCCTGGTCCCCCTTCTCCGGGCCCAGGCACCCCTCTGCCTCCTAGCCCTGGTCCCTCTCTGCCACCAGGCCCTGGTCCCTCTCTGCCTCCCACCCCTGGTCCCCCTCTGCCTCCCAGCCCTGGTCCCCGTCTCCTGGCCTAGGTACCCCTATGCCTCCTGGCCCCAGTCCGCCTCTGCCTACCCAATCCCCGTTTTACAGATGAGGTAACTGAGGCACAGAGAAGTTAAGTGACTTGCCCAAAGTCACACAGCTGACAATTGGCGGAGTCGGGATTTGAACCCATGACCTCTTTCCTCTTTCCACGCTGCTTTGCTGTGAGTTCAACTCAAGTTGGTGCTTGGAAGACTGCAACAGAACCATAAACAGACTCATTCCCTCCCCCCGATGAGCTTACAGTCGAGAGGGGGAGACAGGCATTAATATTAATAAATAAATGATGGATATGGACAAGTGCTGTGGAGCTGGGAGGGGGGTTGAATAAAGGGAGCAAGTCAGGGTGACACATAAGGGAGTTGAAGAAAAGGAAAAGAGGGCTAAGTCAGAGAAGGCCTCTTGGAGGAGATGGGTCTTCAAGAAGGCTTTTTAAAAATTTATTTATTTATTTTTAATGGCATTTATTATGCACTTACTATGTGCAAAGCACTGTTCTAAGCGCTGGGGAGGTTACAAGATGATCAGGTTGTCCCACTGGGGGCTCACAGTCTTCATCTCCATTTTACAGATGAGGGAACTGAGGCCCAGAGAAGTAAAGTGACTTGCCCAAAGTCACACAGCTGACAGGAGGCAGAGCTGGGATTTGAACCTATGACCTCTGACTCCCAAGCTCAGGCTCTTTCCACTGAGCCACGCTGCTTCTTGCTGCTTTGAAGCCTGGAGAGTCATTATCTGTTGGATTGAGGAGGGAAGGGGTTCCAGGACTTGGGTGAGAGGTCATCTGGAAAGCAGACCCCACAGGCCCCAAACTCCACAGCTCTGCTGCCCCACAGCCCCACAACCCCGTAGACCCTCATACCCACAGCACCACAGCCCCACACCTCCACTCATTCCTTCATTCAATCGTATTTCTTGAGCGCTTACTGTGTGCAGAACACTGGACTAAGTGCTTGCCTGCCAGCCCAGGGCCCAGTCCCCCCCGTCCTCCCAGTCTCCCCCGTCCTCCCAGTCTCCCAGCCCCACTCCCCTCGGGTCCCCATTGCAGTTAGTCTGATTTCAGGAGTGCGGCTACAGGGAAGGGGGCCCATCCACTTGTACGGTTTGCCCCCACCGGAGATTCAAGGCGACCCAGGGACACCACAGCTGCCAGGCCTGCACCTCCTGTGCACTCTTCAACCGCGTCCAGCTGCACGGACACGGCCGATGCTGTCTGCGGGCACTGCCTGCCGGGGTGAGTTCCGGCCGGCCTGAGCAGTGGGGCAAGGGGTGGCGGAGGTTCTTCCGGCGGGGTCACAAGGCAGCAAGGGGCAGTCCATATTCACTCCCCCCGGGGGACCCAGGAGAAGAAACCCCGACCTGAGCAAGTGGCCTGATTAGCCTGGGGTCAGAAGGAAATCAGGTTGTGGGTCCAAAGGAAAGTAGGCAACAGGCCTGAAGGAAATCAGGCAGGTGGTCTGAAGGAAATTGAAGGAAAGTCCACAGTAAATCTGGTAGTGGGTCTGAAAGAAACCAGGCAGTGGATCTGAAGGAAACCAGGCAGTGAATGTGCATAATAATAATAATTGCGGTATTTGTTAAGTACTTACTATGTGCCGGGCACTGTACTAAGTCCTGGGGTGGATACACGCAAATCGGGTTGGACACAGTGCCTGTCCCACGCGGCAGAGCTCATAGTCTCAATCCCCATTTGACAGATGAGGTAACTGAGGCCCAGAAGAAGTGAAGGGACTTGCCCAAGATCACATAGCAGACAAGTGGCAGAGCTGGGAATAGAACCCGGGTCCTTCTGACTTCCACTACTCCATGCTGCTTCTCTCCACAAGGAAGGAGACCATTCATTTTCCATTCATTCAATCGTATTTATTGAGCGTTTACTGTGTGCAGAGCACTGTGCTAAGTGCTTGGGAAGTACAAGTTGGCAACAAATAGAGACGGACCAGGCAGCAGGCCTGAAGGAAATCCAAAGGAAACGGGGGCAGTGGTCTAAAGGAAATCAGGCAGGGGGCCTAAAGGATATCAGATTGAGTCCAAGGGAAATCTGAAGGAAAACAGTCTGCAGACCTAAGGGAAATCAGGCTGTGGTTCTGAAGGAAATTAGGCAGCAGTTCCAAAGAAAACAAGGCAGCGGGCTCCGAGGAAATGGGGCAGCGGTGCCGAAGGTGAGTGAATAACGTCCGCTGCTCCTGTCAGGCCCGGCAGGTTCTACAGCAAGACCCGGATCTACAGCAAGACCCGGATCGGAGGCTGGCAGGACCGGGAATGTTTCCCCTGCGCTCCGCAGACGCCACCCTCGGAGAACCAGTGTGGGTGCCCACTTCGACCCTCCCCAGACCCCCGGTGGCCCTGGCTGCCTGCCCAGGGTGGCCCTGTATGCCTGGCCGCCCCGCTGACCCCCCTTCCCCCATCCTCAGGTCCCCTCCGGCTGGACGCGGGGCAGCGGCCCGGACCCTCGGCATCGTGGCAGGAAGCCGTGCTGCTCAACCTGGTGAGCTGTGCCCTGGTGGCCATTGCCCTGGTGCTGGTCACCCTGGCCTTCCTCTACCTCCGACGCTTCCTCAAGAGCCACTGCCAGCAGGGTGAGGACACCCACCCCCATCCTCCTTCCTATCTCTGCCTTAGCTTGGTGAAGAACCCCACCCCCCTCCTCCTCCCTCCCCCTGTTCCAGCACAGTGAAGACCCCCATCCCCCTCCTCCTTTCCCCTGCCCCAGCACAGTGAGAACTCCTAGAATAATAATAATAATAATAATGGCATTTATTAAGAGCTTACTATGTGCCGAGCACTGTTTTAAGCGCTGGGGGAGATACAAGGTCATCAGGTTGTCCCCCGTGGGGCTCACAGTCTTCATCCCCATTTTACAGATGAGGGAACTGAGGCACAGAGAAGTCAAGTGACTTGCCCAAAGCCACACAGCTGGTCAGTGGTGGAGCCGGGGTTAGAACCCACGACCTCCGCCTCCCAAGCCCGGTCTCTTTCCACTATGCCACGCTGCTCCTGTCCCCCTCCTCCTTGTTCCCCCTGCCCCAGCATGGTAAGGGGCCCCTGTCCCCTCCTCCCTCCTTTCTTTCTTCCTCCTCCTCCCTCTCCCAGCACGGTGAGGACCCCCATTCCTCTCCTTCCCTCGCCATCCAGTGTGATCAGAACAGTGGGACCCTCCCCTCCTCTGCCCCTTCTCCTCTCAATCAATCAATCGTATTTATTGAGCACTTACTGTGTGCAGAGCAATGTACTAAGCGCTTGGGAAGTACAAGCTGGCAACATATAGAGACAGTCCCTACCCAACAGTGGGCTCAAATTCTAGAAGGGGGAGACAGAGAACAAAGCCAAACATACTAACAAAATAAAATAAATAGAATAGATAGGTACAAGTAAAATAAATAAATAAATAGAGTAATAAATATGTACAAACATATATACATATATACAGGTGCTGTGGGGAAGGGAAGGAAGTAAGATGTGGGGGATGGAGAGGGAGACGAGAGGGAGAGGAAGGAAGGGGCTCAGTCTGGGAAGGCCTCCTGGAGGAGGTGAGCTCTCACTAGGGCCTTGAAGGGAGGAAGAGAGCTAGCTTGGCGGATGGGCAGAGGGAGGGCATTCCAGGCCAGGGGGAGTACGTGGGCCGGGGGTCGATGGTGGGACAGGAGGGCTGAGTAGGTGCGAATGAGGTTGTCATTAATGTAACTTGGTGATAACAAGGGCCTTTTTCCCGGGGTGCGGTGGGGGGGGAAGAGTCAGTCAGGACCGGACCGGGAAGGGGGGTTGGGGGGCACTGTAAGGAAGGTCGCTTAAGTGTGTGTGTGGTGGGGGGCGGGGGTGGAAGCAGGGGGCGTCTATGGTGGCGCTCGGAGGAGAGAAGCCTTCCGGGAGCAGCGAGGGCCACGCGGTGTGATGGCGGGCGGGCCTCTCGGGAACGCAGTCCTGGGCGTCTATGGCGGCGCTCTGAGGAAAGGATCCTTCCGGGAGCAGCAAGGCCGCGCGATGTGATGGCGGGCGGGTGGGCCTCTCGGAAACGGAGTCCCGGTCATCTGTGGTGGCGCTCTGAGGAGAGGATCCTTCCGGGAACGGCAAGGCCACGCGGTGTGATGGCGGGCGGGCGGGCCTCTCGGGAACGGAGTCCCGGGCGTCCATGGCGGCGCTCTGAGGAAAGGATCCTTCCGGGAGCAGCAAGGCCACGCGGTGTGATGGCGGGCGGGCTTCTCGGGAACGGAGTCCCGGGCGTCTATGGCGGCGCTCCGAGGAGAGGATCCTTCCTGGAGCGGCAAGGCCGCGCGGTGTGATGGTGGGTGGGCGGGCCTCTCGGGAACGGAGTCCCGGGCATCTCCTTCCTGCTCCCTGCCCCAGCTGGGTGGGGACCTCCCCTCCTCCTTCCTCATTCTCCTTTCCCTTTTCCCTTAGGGTGAGGGTCTCCCCCCTACCTCCATGCCCTCCCCCCACCCCTCCTTGCCTGGTGGTGACCTGCTCTCTAGCCCCTCCCCCCACCCTTGACCCCGCTCTCCCTTGGGCTCCCTGCCCTCTCCACCCCACCCCCTCAGTCTTCAGGAGGTCCCAGGACTTCATGGGTCAAATGAGCCCCTGTCCGATGTCCAGCTCAGGGGGCTGCTCCCCAGATGAAGAGCCCCCGCCCGGCCCCTGGGGCTTGGCTGCCAAAAGCTGGGGCTCGTGTGTCCGACCGGCTGGAGCTGGAGGTGAGCACTGTCTACCTGGCACTTGGGAGAGGGGGGATCCCTGGATCTCACCCGGCCACCCTGGGAAAAGATAGGGTCTCTCCGAACACTCACACACGCACAGGGTTCCCATCCCCCAGGGACTGCCCCACTGCAAGGAGATCCAGATCTTGGGGTCTCGACTCCAACCCCGCTGCCTGGGGAGGGAGGGAGGGAGAGAGAAGCGGGTGACAGGGCGCCTGTCGGAGGTTAGGTGTAGGCCAGTCACAGGAGGGAGGAGGTTGAGGGGGGTGGGCGGCCCTGACTCCAGCCCCTGTAGAAGAGATTAGATGTCCAGCTGGTCACCGGAGGAAGGAGGTGGGGGGTCCTGACTCCAATTCCCATCACAGAGGTTAGTTGTAGGCCAGTCACTGGGGAGAGAGGGGGGTTGGGGGGTACCCTGAGTCGAACACCTGTTGGTGCCTGCTTCCCTGACAGCAAGTGTGGTGAACGACATGGCCCCTGGCCTCCAGATGCCCCTCGCGCCCGCTGGCTGTGAGCTCTGCCCAGCCTGCCCTACTCCAGGCCTGGGCGCCCGGCCACCTGCGAGTTCCCCGGACCCCCAGCTGATGCTCTGTTCATCGGAGGGACACTCCGGCTGGGCACCAGGGTCCCTTTCCTCCGCTGGACCCCCCAGTGCTGGCCCCCCTCCTGCCTTCATCCCCGCCTCTTGCGCCTCGGAGACTCACGCCCGTTGGCCCCACGATCCTGTCGAGTGCACGGAATTCGGCCTACACAAGTTCTCCAACATTGGCACCAATGCAGGGGCAGGGCTGGTGTGTCCCCCCCCCCCCCCGCCGCCTCCATGCCGGGCGACCCCCGCCGGCTCCCCAGCCCCCCACAGTGAGCCCTCTTTCCCTCCTGGGTGGAGCCGGGGGGGCATTGTTTGGGGTCTAGGGGCAGCAGGTGGGGCCGCATCAGCAGTGGAAAGGGTCTAGAGGTGACCCAGAGGGGTGGGAGGGGTGAACCTGGGGAACCACCGATGCCTGATTTTGCGAGGATCTGGAGAAGTGGCCTGGGTGCAGGCAGGCAGTGGGTGGGAGTTCTGAACTACTGCCCTGGCACTAACCTGTGTGCCTTTCTCTCTCCTTCCCCTCCCAAGCATCCTCGTCCCACGGTGCCCACGTTCCCTGGTGATTTGGCCATACCTGTGTAAGCCGGATGGGCTCGGAGAAGGGAGCAGGGGTCCCGTCCCCGGCCCCTGGCCTGCCACCAGCCGGGTTTTTTGCCCCCACAGGGACAAGCGTCTTGAAGCAGGTCTAGTTTTGGGGGGCTTAGGGGGAAGGGCGACACTCTTCGCTGCTGTACGTTCTTTTCCCAGCTACAGTAGCCCTTGGGGGTAGTTTGAGGGTCGGGATGGGAGAGTTCTCCACAGTGGCGTCGAGACAAGCCCCGCCACTTTTATTTGCGTGCTCTTCTTTGGGGAGCACTTTGGAATTCCTTTCCCTAATGTTTCCCTTCTGGATTGTGGTTCTGGGTATTCCTGAGCACTGTCCCCGCTTCTTGGGGAACATTTTACATAATGCTAAGGGTCCTGAGGAGACCTGAACTTCCAGGCACTGTACCTCCTCCCTTGGGAGCACTTTTTATCTACTTAAGAGCGATCCTCTTTCTACAGGATCCTGAGCAATGTCCCCCGTCCTGAGAGAGCACATTTAGTAGCTTTCAGGAGCCTGAGGGCCATGTTCCATAAAATGACTCCGGGTGCAGGAGTTTCTGGAGCTGCTGGGCTTAGTGTGGGCTGGGCATTGGCTTAAGTATAGTCTCAGGCATGGGCTCTGTGTGGGCTAGGCATGGACATGGCATGGACTCAGAGCTCCACGGCTGGGCAAGTTGGCAGCATGGTGATGGGGTCCGTGATCCAGACCACTAGCTCTCCCCTGCCCTCCCCTCTCCTTCATGGGCAGCCTCCACCATGGCCAGTTGGGCTTCCCACTCTCCGCGTGCGTGTGTGTGTGTATGTCTGTTTAGCATTCTTTCTACATTCCTGCGGGTGTGGGAAAGGGATTGTCCTAGGTTTTGCTAGCCACATTTGCCAGGCTGGCCAGCAGCCATGGGCAGAGTCCCCACCCCCGGCCTCCCCAACACCTGATCCCCGGCCAGTCCAACAGGATTGTCCAGGGGTTGGGGGCGAAGCTGGGACAGAACAGGTAGGATCTCTAGAGCACCAGGCAGAGGATGTGGAGCGCACTCAGGACATGTTTCCCGAAGCCTGGCAGGCCTCACCTACAGCTGCGTTTTGGGACATCAACTTTTCTGGGAAAATGCCCCAAAGCATGACTGCACGTGGCCTGCAGCAGAATCCGGACCAGTGGTAGCCGTGGATGAGCTCAATGAATAAGCCCGGCCCCCTGCTCATCTCTCATGTATTGGGGTCCCCGCACTGTCCTAGCCTCGGCAATACTGGCTAGTGGTACTTGGGCCAGGGACGGCGGCGGGCACTGGCCATGGCTTATTGGAAACAGCCCAGGTCTTTGGGGTCAGAGGACCTGGTTTCTAATCCCACCTCTGACATCTGCCTGCTGGGTGACCTTGGGCAAGTCATCTGCCTCTACCCTCTGCCTCAGTTCGCCTCATCTGTAAAATGGGGATTCAGTAGATGTTCTCCCTCCTACTTAGTGTGTGAGTCCCTTGTGAGATGGGAACTGTGTTCGACCTGATTATCTTGTATATAGTCCAGCACTTGGAACGTAGTAAGTGTTTAATAAATACCACAGTAATGATGATTATCTGGGCATCTACCAATGGAGCAGCTTTGAGGTGGGTAGACAGGGCGGCCCAACCTTGCTGCAGGGCAGAGTGTCACCCCAATACTGGAAAAGCCCATTTTCTGGGATGGCGTCTCCTCTCTTCCCCCAATACCCCCTTGTCTTAATCCAGCCCCCTGTGCCCCCTGAGGTGGGGTCTCCCTAACACGGGGATTCCAAGGGCTGAGGGGCCTGTATGGGCATCAATCAGTCAGTCTTATTTTGTGCAGAGCACTGTACTTGGTACTTGAGAGCGGGGATGGGAAAGCAGCACAGCAGCTGGAGTGGCTACCAGCCGACCACCTGGGAAATTTGCCAAAATGCATTTGGTCAGACTTGGCTAGATATTTCAGGGGAGTGACTCTTCTGATGGTCTGAATTATTCAAGTGAATTGCTAGTGTGGCCTGCTGGCCTGTGACCTCCAGAGACAGTGAAGTCTTTGCCCCAGCAAGACCAGCAATTTCTGTGGCTGAAGTGGGGCTGGGGGACACTGCCCGTCGCTGACCACCCCCCCCGTCTCAGTGGTTTCAGTCTCTCCTGCTTGGAGCCGGTGGCCTGGATGAACTGACCCTACCTGAGCCCTGGGGCTCTCTGGCCGCACTGCATGGCCAGCCTGCTTTTGAAAGGGTCCACTCATTTCTTCTTAAGTGAGCTGGCTCGCTATCAGCTGATTCAGTGATTTTTTCTTCATCCTCTCCATCACTGTCTAATCAGAGTAGCTGAAAGCCTCCTCTCTGAGCCAGGGCAGATGGGGTTTTGTCGTTGCCCAGGTGCCGATCGTGTGTTTTGGCCAGGGGTGTCACCTGAACGCCAGCAGTTGCCAGGAGTACACATCCTGCTCCGCTTTCCCCAGAGAGTGACTGGGCACTCAGTAGCCCTTAACAGCCATGGAGTTCAGTAAAGAGGCAGGTCAGGGTAGAAGCTGTCAGTCACGGGCCTCGGGTTCTAGGTAGCCAGTCAATTGTATTTATTGGGCACTTACTGTGTGCAGAGTACTGTACTAAACACTTGGGAGAGTACAATATAACAATTGTATTTATTGGGCACTTATTGTGTGCAGAGTACTGTACTAAGCACTTGGGAGGAGTACAATATAACAATAAACAGACACATTCCCTGTCCACAGTGAGCTTACAGTCTAGAGGGGAAGGCACACGTAATGTCAATAAATAAATTACTGATATGTACATAAGTGCTGTGGGGCTGGGAGGGGGGGGATGAATAAAGGGAGCAAGTCAGGGCGATGCAGAAGGGAGTGGGAGAAGAGGAAAGGAGGGCGTGATCAGGGAAGGCCTCTTGAGGAGCTGGGCCTTCAATAAGGCTTTGAAATGGTGGGGGGGGGGGAGGGGAGGTAATTGTCTTGTTGAATATGAGGGAGGGAATCCAGGCTAGAGGCAGGATGTGGGCGAGAGATCAGCAGCATGACAGAGGAGATAGAAGTATAGTGAGAAGTGGATCAGCAGTGTCAGTCCCAGCTCTGTCACCTCTACCTCAGTCCCTGGGGCCCCGGTGCCGTGGAAGTGACTGCAGGACACTGGCCTCTGGATTTCCTTTCTCTGACAGCCCCCTCTGGCCACTTTCCCTGATCCTTTCTCTGACCCCCTTTCAGGGAGCCCAGCGGGCTGAGGAGGACTCCCCGGGGGGTTGCCCCCTGAAGTTTGTCCCTTTTTTATTCCAGTCCTGTGGGCCTGGGGCCCAGGAAGATGTCAGTCTCCCTATGATGGCGGGCGGCAAGTCTGTCCTGGTGGGGGCTGTGTTAGCAGCCTCCCTACAGGCCCCCCCACCATTTCCACTCCTCTCACATCAAGCCCAGACTGGGATGTCTCTCTATGGTGAACGTGAATTTCTTTTGTAAACTGCTTTTATTTATGAAGATTTCATCCACCTTGGGCCCCCTGCCTTGGTGGGGGGGGGGGGGATAATGACTCGATGTGGTTCTGATTTCCCCTGAGACGTGGGGCTCTGGAAACATTTCATACTTGCAGTTCAATAAAAAGAGATCACAAAAATGTGTGTGTGTGCGTGCCAATAATAATAATAATGGCATTTATTAAGCGCTTACTATGTGCAAAGCACTGTTCTAAGCACTGGGGAGGTTACAAGGAGATCAGGTTGTCCCACGGGGGGTTCACAGTCTTAATCCCGATTTTACAGATGAGGTAACTGAGGCACAGAGAAGTTAAGTGACTTGCCCAAAGTCACACAGCTGACAATTGGCAGAGCTGGGATTTGAACCCATGACCTCTGACTCCAAAACCCGTGCTCTTTCCACTGAGCCACGCTGCTTCTCCAAGCGGTCCACTGCCAAGTGGTCCTCAAATCTCTGGGGTTAGATATATTGCAGGTCCCTGTCCTACATGGGGCTCACAGAGTAAGGGTGAGGGTGAACAGGCATTTTATCCCCATTTTACATGTGAGGAAACTGAAGCACAGAGACAGTAAGTGACTTGACTCTAGTCATACAGCAGGAAAGTGGGTGTTAGAACCCAGGTCTTCTGATCTGATTTTATCACATCTTCCCCAGTACTAAGAACAGTGCTCTGCACATAGCAAGCACTTAACAAACATCACAGTTATTATAGGGAGCACAGGCCTGGGAAATGAAAACAGCCCCTATCCCACACCAGGCACACATCTTATGGGGAGGTAGAACAGGTATTTAACCACATTTTGTAAATGAGGAATTGAAGCCCAGAGAATGAATCAGTCGATATTTACTGAGCACTTTTTGTGTGCCGAGCACTGTATTAAGTGTTTGGGACAATAGAGTTGGTAAGAACAGTGATCCCTACCCACAAGGAGTTTAAAGAGGGAAACACATTAAAGTACATTACAGATAGGAGAAAGGGCAGGGTATAAGAATAGGTACATGTGTTGTGGGGCTGATGGTTGGGTGAAAAACAGGTGCTTACAGGATAATAATAATAATAATAATGGCATTTATTAAGTGTGTACTATGTGCAAAGCACTGGTTCTAAGCACTGGGGAGGTTACGAGGTGATCAGGTTGTCCCACGGAGGGCTCACAGTCTTCATCCCACATTTTACGGATGGGGGAACTGAGGGCCCAGAGAATTCCACTCATTCAATCGTATTTATTGAGTATTTATTACTGTGTGCAGAGCACTGTACTACGCACTTGGGAGTACAAGTTGGCAACATATAGAGACGGTCCATACCCGACAGTGGGCTCACAGTCTAGAAGAAGTGAAGTGACTTGCTCAAAGTCACACAGCTGACAAGTGGCCAGAGTCCAGGATTTGAAACCCATGACCTCTGACTCACAAAGCCCGGGTTTGGAGTCAGGGTACAGAAGCTAAGAGCCCAGAAGGACGCAGAGGGGGAGAGTGTAGGTAGGGTAAATGAGGGCCTTAGGGAAGGCCTCTTGGAGGTATAACTTTAATGAGTCTTTGAAGGGGTGGGAGTGCGGTCATCTGTTGGAGGGCCGGTCAAGAGGGAGGACGTGGGCGAGGGCTCGGCGGCGCAGTTAGACGAGATGGAGGTACAGGGAATAGATTGGCGTTAGGCGAGCAACAAATAGTGTGACGGTTATATAATAGATCAGCGAGGTAAAGTAGGAAGAGAGAGTCTGTAGTATAAGTGACTTTAAAGCAGACGGTAAGACGTTTACTATTCAAAGCAGGGAGGAGGGTGGGGGTAACCGCTAAGAGATCTCTCGAGGAGGTTGGATTTCAGTGGTTTTGTAGAGAAATGATCCAGGCAGCAGTGAAGACTGAAGAGGGGAGAGGCAGGGAGGTCAGCGAGGAGGCTAGTGTACTAGTCGAGGTGGAATAGGATAAGTGATTGGATCAGTATAGCAGTTTGGAAGGAGAGGAAAGGGTGCATTCTAGAGATATGAAGGTAGAACAGACAGGATTTTATGACAGATCAGATGTGTGGGATAAATGA